>NC_133664.1:147715449-148317785 GCF_037893015.1 Macrotis lagotis
TGGTGTTAACCCAGCTAGGTAATTATTAAGTGTCTGAGGTTGGATTTGAACCCAGGTACTCCTGACTCCAAGGCCAGTGCTCTATTCACTGCACCACCTAGCTGCCCCCATTATTCTGTTTATTAACTAATACCAGGCAGTTTTGATGACTGGCACTTTATAGTATAGTTTTAGATCTGGTAAAGTTAGACCACCTTCCTTTACATTGTTTTCATCAGTTTCCTTGCTATTCTTGCTCTTTTGTTGCTCCAGAAAATTTTGTTCCCACTTTTTCTAGCTCTAACTACCAAGGCACTGAATAAGTAATTTAATTTGGGTAGAATTGCCATTTTATTATATTAGCTTGACTTAACCATGAGCATTTGACATTTTCCCAATTATTTAGATCTAACTTTATTTGGATGAGAAGTGCTTTAGAATTGTGTTCAAATAATAGTTAGGTTTGTCTTCAGGAGATAGAATCCTAAGTATTTAATGTTGTTGATAGTTACTTTAAATGGAATTTTCTTTCTATCTCTTGCCCTTGTGCTTTATTGATATAGAGAAATGCTGTTGATTTATGTTGATTTATTATATATCATGCTATTTCGCTGAATTTGGAAATTATTTCCAGGAACTTTTTCAAATGATTTTCTTGTGGTCTCTACCATCATATCATCTGCCAATAGTGAAAACTTTGCTGCTTCATTGCCAGTTCTGATTCCTCCAATTTCTTTTTCTCTTCTTATTGCTTAAAGCTAGCATTTCTGATAATATATGGAATACTAATGGTGATAATGGGCATCCTAATCTCATCCCTGCTCTTATTGGAACTTCTCCAAATCTATTCCCATTACATGTAATATTTGTTGATGCTTTTAAATATTATTATTATTTTAAGTTAAATTCCATTTATTACTAAAATTTCCAGTGTTTTAGTAGGAATGAATATTGCATTTTATCAAAGGATTTTTCAGCATCTATTGAGATAATTGTATGATTTCTGTTGCTTTTACTTTTGCTATGTTCAATTATGTTGTGTGTTTCTAATAGTGAACCATCCCTGTCTATCATGTATATATTCTACCTGATCATAGTGTATTACCCTAGAAATAACTTGTTATAGTCTCATTGCCAGAACTTTATTTAGAATTTTTACATCAATAATCATTAGGGAGCTTGGGTTATAATTTTCCTTATCTGTCTGTTTTGGTTCTTCCTTGTTTAGGTATCAGTACCATATTGTTGTTATAAAAGGAATTTGTCAGAATTTCTCCTAGTTTTTATATAGTTTATGTAGAATAGGAAATCATTGTTCTTTAGATGTTTGGTGGAATTCATTTGTCAATCCTTTTGGACCTGGAGACCTTTTTCTTGTTTGTTTGTTTACTTTTTAAGGTTTTTTGCAAGGCAATTGGGTTAAGTGGCTTGCCCAAGGCCACACAGCTAGGTAATTATTAAGCCTCTGAGGCTGGATTTGAACTCAGGTACTCTTGACTCCAGGGCCAGTGCTCTATCCACTGCACCACCTAGCCGCTGCTAGAGACTGTTTCTTAAGGAATATTGATCATTTCTTCAATTTATTTTTCTGAAATGAGGTTATTTAAGTATTTCATTTCCTTTTCTGCTGCACTGGACAGTTTGTATTGTTTTAAATATGCATTTTAATCAGGTTATCCAATTCATAGGCATATATTTCAAAGCGGCCTCTAATTGTCCCTTTAATTTCCTTCTCATTTGTCATTATTTCACCCTTTTCATTTTTGATCCTGGTAATAAGGTTATCTTCTTTCTTGTTATAATCAGATTAACCAAAAGTGTGTCCATTTTATTGTATTTTTTCATAAAACCAAATCTTAGTTTATTTATGAAATCAATGGTTTTCTTGCTTTCAATTTTATTAATATATCCTTTGATTTTTTTGAATTTCTTATTTGGTATTTATTTAATTGGGGATCCTTTATTTGTTCTCTTTCTAGCATTTTTAGTTGCATGTCTAATTCATTGAGGCCTCTTTATATATTATACTCATATAGGCAATTACAGAATAAAGGTTTCCCTCAATACTGCCTAGGCTATATCCCTTAAATGGTATGATGAGTCATTAGTATCACTTTCTTACATATAGATATAGTTTATTTCTATTATTTGCTATTTGATTCACCCATCATTTATGATTAAGTTATTTAGTTTCAATTAGATTTTGGTTTACCTTTTCATGACCCTTTATTACATGGATTTTTTATTGTATCGTGGTCTGAGGAGTATATATGTATAATTTCTGCCTTTCTGAATTAGGTTTTAGGGTTTTAGTGCACTAGTACATTGTCAATTTTGCTATAGGTGCTATTTAATCCCGAAAAAAGGTGCATACTTTTCTATACCCATTAAGGTTTTTTTCCCTAGAAATCTATCAGATCTACATTTTCTAAGATTTCATTCAACTTCTTAACTTCCTTCTTGCTTATTTTGTAGTTAGATTGATCTAGTTATAAGAGAATGAGGTTGAGGTCCCCCAGCTTTTCCTCTAGGAATTTGGATGCTATAGGACTAGGTTCATATATCTTTAGTAATGATATAGCTTCAGTACCAATGGTGCCTTTTAAGAAGATGTAGTTTCCTTCCTTATCCCTTTTAAGGATATCAATGTTTGCTTTTACTTTATCTGAGATCAGAATGGCTTCCCTGATTTTTTTTTCTTCAGCTGAGGCATAATATATTTCGCTCCATCCTTTTATTTTTACCATGTGTATATCTTTCTGCTTCCTATGTGTTTCTTGTAAACAACACATTATAGCATTTTGTCTTTTTTAATTGTTTTTTAAATTTAAGGCAATGGAATTAAGTGACTTGCCCAAGATCACACAGATAGACAATTATTAAATGTCTGAAAGCAGATTTGAACTCCTGTCCTCCTGATCCCAGGGTTAGTGCTATATCTACTGCAACACCCAGGTACCCATGGATTTTGTTTTTTTAATCCATTTTGCTATCCACTTCCATTTTGGAGACAGTCTATCCCATTAACGTTTACAGTAAAAACTGCTAATTCTGTATTTCCCTTCATGCTATTTTTCTCCTTTTATATTTTTTTCTTTCCTTTCCTCATCTTACTCCTCACCAATTTTTTTCACTTACATGTTTGCATTCCCTTTTATCCTTTCCTTCTTCTCTTATCTTTCCCTTTCCCCATCTCAACTTCCCTATAGATTAGGATAGATTTTTAAATCCAAGTGGGAATATCTTATTCCTTCTCTAGGTGAAATTGATTGAATTGAATTTACTCAGTTTTCATACTCCCTTCTTTCTCTCTAAAATTTTTAATCTTTGTGCCTCTTTAGGTAGTGTTTTTTTGTCACTATTAATCAGGTATCATCAATCAAGGTTTGATTACTTGATTGCTTGATAAGCTGTGATAAGCCTTATATCACAGATTGATTGTTGGATTGCTTGTCTCAAATTAAATCAAATTATAATTATAATCATTTTTTACTTTACCCCCTTTTCAAGCACCCTCCACAGACAAACAATCCTCCTCATGAGTCAAAGTATCATCCAAAGCCAAATAATTTCATGAACTATTTCTACCCTTTCCCCTCAGACCTCTTTTTTTCTCACACTTTGCCACTGTCTCCCCACCTATGGTACTTAACCCCTTGTTAAGTGAAGCAAGGATTAAGTCAAATCCTGATTTAATTAACTACAAGAATCTAATAAGATTCCAAGTACTGAGAGGTTTTGAAGGTCTCACTTGAGAACTTTACAATTGCTTGCAAATTATGGGATACACTGACTCAGGAATGACCAGTTTATGATGTCTTCATCAAGGAAAGTGCTAGGTTTTGTCAGCACAGTAGAATTAAAGGGAGCCAAAGGATAAGGAGACATTTAAGTTTAAACACTTGTGCTTTTCTTCAGGACTTTTTCTCTCAAACATAGTGATGTCAGCTTGTAACTCTTTAATGGAGAGATAAGACCCAACTATATCCATATCCTTTAAGTCCAGTCTCTTTAATTATTTTCACCCATTTAATTGTCCTAAGAAAGGTAATGTTTTCAAGAATTAAAAGTGTTATATCTTCTCTTTGAGAACTGAATAGAGCCTTCCAGCCAAGATGGCAGAGAGGAGAAAGGCACAGTTCTAAAATCTCCTGATCTTTCCCCATATATGAAATGAAACAAACCACTTAACAGAAATCCAATCAACAAAACCCAGAAAGAAAAGTTAGGAGAAAGAACATCTACCTCAGTATTTGTCTTTTGCAGTGGTGGGTGAGTCTGGGCACAGAGGGGATCATCCTTGGATCAGCCTGATTAGCTGAGGGGTTGGAGTCCAAGAGCCTGAGGGCCAGAGAACCATACCTGCTTGATCAGTGATGGGCTAGACTGTGGGGCTTGGGTCCACTAGGGAGCATAGATATTGGTCCTGGCACTGGCCCTCTGGAGCTTTCCGACGGGGCTGCGGGGAAGAGTTCTGGTGCAGGAAAGCTGTGGACATCATCACTGGGCTCCTTTAGTGAGGAGGAACTCTGAGTCCACTCTTCCATTAGGGCTCAAGCCTCTTCCCTGATAAACACAATTAAATACTACTTCTTCCCCAGGTACAGGTGTGTGAGCAGATGATCCAACTCAACTGACAATAGGGAGAGGGATGACCTCACCCTAGGGTAAAGCCAAAAGTATTTAACAGCTTCAGTCACTCCCTCCAGGTCAAGGAAGAAGGCTTCAATCAAGGTCACAGACACTCCAGAGAAAGTAAGCATCACCCCTTACTGGACAGCTGGAAAAATTACACTCAGTGAGCAAATTCTCTATCACCCCTTACTGGTGAGATGTAGATATTGCACTCAGTGAGTAAAGCCTATAGGGATCCCAACACCAAACCTCTGTGAACCAGCCCCCCCCCCCCCCATCAAGTTCTTAGCAAAATGAAGAAAGGTCAGTGGAAAAGTTAATCCATAGAAAAATTCTTTGAAGGAAAAGACCCTAACTCAGAGAGAACTAGAACCTCTGATGAGAATATGATCTGCTCTCCAGCACAGAAAGACTTCCTTGAAGTAATAAGGAAGAAGTTTAAAAATCAATTGGAAAATTTCGGAAAAGAAACCCAAGAGAAGATTAACATATTGCAACAAGAAAACAAATCATTGGAAAATACAATTGGACAAAAAGAAAATGGAAATAATTCTCTAAGATCCTAAACTGGTCAAATACACAATGAGAATAATTCTCTCAGATCCTCAGCTGGGCAAATGTAAAAAGAAAATAATTGTCTCAAAATCTCAACTGGTCAAATGGAAAGCTCTTTCAAAAATACAATTGAACAATTGGAAAAAGGAGTTGCAAAAGATAAATGAAGAAAACCCCTCTCTAAAAATAGAATGGAGTCTGTGGAAAATAATGACTTCATGAGACAGCAAGACCCTGTTAAGCAAAAGCAAAAAATAGAAAAAATAGAAGAGAATGTAAACTACCTCATCAACAAAACCAATGACCTTGAGAATAGATCGAGGAGGGGCAACCTGAGAATTATTGGAGTTCCTGAAAACACTGATGATAAAAAAGCCTGGACATAATATTACAGGATCTAGTAATGGAAAATTGCACTGATATCATGGAACCAGAGGGCAAAGTTGCTATTGAAAGACTACATTGATCTCCTCAAGAAAGAGATCCTAAAATGAAAACACCAAGTAATGTTGTGGCTAAATTCCAGAACTATCAGATAAAAGAGAAAATCCTGCAAGTATTCAGAAAGAAACAATTTAAATGCCAAGTGGCCACATTAAGTATTATGCAGCACCTGGCTGCATCAACATTAAGGAATCAAAGGACTTGGAATGAGATATTCCAAAGAGCAAGCTAGCTTGGAATGCAGCCAGGAATCCACTATCCCACAAAGCTGAGCATTCTTTTTCAGGGAAAAAGGTGGATATTTAACAAAATGGAAGAATTCCAAAAATTCCTGATGAAATGCCAGAGCTAAATAGAAAATTTGTACATCAAGCAGGAAGTTCAAGAGACACATAGAAAGGTTTTTAAAAATGGGAGTACAGAAAAAAAAAACTGCTATCCAAGAACATGAAACTGGCTATACCCCAGCATGGGAAAAATATTCTCATAATTCTTCACAACTGTAACTCTAACAGAGTGAATATATCAAACCAGAAGTGATGGACACTCATGACTAATCCAGGAGACTGCTATCCAATGGGGTGAAACTGCCTATAACCCTACTTGGGAGAAAAACTCTAATAACTCTCAAGAATTGAAACACTAGATAGAATATACTTAGCTAGAAGTGATGGATACTCAGAGTTTTCTATGACTCAGATAGAATGATTTACAAACACTTCCTCCTTAAAAGAGTGGGACAGGAAGGAGATGGGAGGAGGGAGGGATTAAATGGGGGTGAATCTCATTACATTAAGAGGTACAAAAGACCTATGGTATTAGAGGGGAAGAAGGGAGGAGATGAGAAAAACTTGAATCTTCTTCTCTTCAGACCTGGCTTAAAGTTAACTTACACACATACTCAGTTAACTTTCACACATTTTACCTTTCAAATATTAAAGGGTGAAAAGGGAAGGGGGGACAAGAATAGGGAGGGGGAGAAAAAAGGGGAACTAAAAGAAGGAAGGGAAGGGAAAAGGGAGAAAGGAATGGGAAGGAAGGGAAAAGGGGGTGGATATAGCAAGGCAAACATGCTGAAGGGGCTGGTATTCAGAAACACAATACTGGGGAATACAGATAAAGGGCTGTAAAGGAGGAAAAATACAAACAGAGGGAAGATAGCATGGAGGGCAATAAAGAGTTAGTACTTATAAATTTGTGAATGGGATGAAGTCTCCATTAAAACATAAGTGAAATTACAGAGTGGATTAAAAAAAAGAATTCTACAATATGCTGCTTACAAGAACCTCATTTGAAGAAGAGAGATACATATAGAGTAAAGGTAAAAGGTTGGAGCAAAATATATTTTGCTTCAGCTGAAGTGAAAAAAATCAGGTGTAGCAATCCTTATCTCAGATAAAGCAGCTGCAAAAATAGATAGCATTAAAAGACATAAGGAAGGAAACTATGTCCTTCTAAAAGGTAGAATAGGCAATAAAGTGCTTTCAATACTGAATATATATGCACCCAATGGGATAGCATCCAGATTCTTAGAGGAGAATCTGAAAGAACTACAGGAAGACATAGTCAGCAAAACTCTACTAGTGGGAGAGACCTCAACCTCCCTCTCTCAGATCTACAAGAATCGAATCATACAATAAACAATAAAGAAGTTAAGGAGTTAAATAGATGGCTTGAAAAAGTAGATATGATAGACTTATGGAGGAAACTGATTGGGAATTGAATGGAATATACCTTTTTCTCTGCGCTACATGGCACTTGTACAAACATTGACCATGTACTAGGGCACAAAAACCTAATGATCAACTGCAGAAAGGCAGAAATAATAAATACCACATTCTTAGATCACAATGCAATAAAAATCATATGCAATATTGGGTCAGGGATATATAGGGCCAGAACTAATTGGAAACTGAATAATCTCATATTAAGGAATGAGTGGATCAAACAACAAATTGCAGAAAGAGTTAATTATTTTATCTTAGATAATTACAGAAATCAAACATACCAAACCCATGGGATTCACTCAAAGTGGCTGTCAGGCGATATATTATATCCTTAAATGCTTACATGAATAAATTAGAGAAAGAGGAAATTAATGAACTAAATACTCAACTAAAAAAATTAGAGAAAGAACAAATGGAAAATCTCCAAATAAATAGCAAATTAGAAATTCTAAAAATTAAAGGAGAAATTAATAAAAATAAAAGCAAAAAATATGGAATTAATAAGTAAAACCAAAAGCTGGTATTAAGAAAAAACCAATAAAATTGATAAACTTATGGTCAATTGATTAAAAAAAGAAAGAAGAAAACCAAATTGCTAGTATCATAAATGAAAACAGTGAACTCACCAACAACGAGAAACAAATTAATGCAATAATTTGGAATTAGTTTGTCCAACTCTATGCCAATAAATTTGATAATCTAAGTGAAATGGATGAATATTTACAAAAATATAAGTTGCCCAAGTTAAATGAAGAGGAGATTAAATATATAAACAACCCCATCTCAGAAAAAAGAAATTCAATAAACCACCATTGAACTCCCTAAGAAAAAATATACAGAACCTGATGGATTCACAAGTGAATTCTACCAAACATTTAAGGAACAATTGGTTCCAATTCTCTATAAACTCTTTGGAAAAATAGGGGAAGATGGAATTGTCTAACTTGTTCTATGAAACCAATATGGTGCTGATACCTAAAGCAGGAAGAGTTAAAACAGAGAAAGAAAATTATAGACCTACCTCCCTGATGAATATAGATGAAAAAATCTTTAATAAAATCTTAGCAAAACAATTACAAGAAGTTATCACTAGGATAATACATTTTGACCAAGTAGTATTCATCCCAGGAATGTAGGGTTGGTTCAATATTAGGGAAACTGTTAGTATACTCCAATATATCAACCACAAACCTATCAGAAATTATATGATCATATCAATAGATGCTGACAAAGCTTTTGACAAAATACAGTAACTATTCCTACTAAAAACACTATAGATTGTAGTTATAAATGGACAGTTCCTTAGAATAATAATCAATATCTATCTGAAACCTCCAAAAAGCATTATATTCAATGGGGAGAGGCTAGCGGTATTCCTAATAAGATAAGGGGTTAAACAAGGATGCCCATTATCACCACTATGATTCATTATCATATTAGAAATGTTAGCTTCAGCAATTAGAGAATAAAATTAAAAGAAGGAATTAGAATTGTGAAAGAATAGACAAAACTCTCACTCTCTGCAGATGACAAGATGGTATACCTAGAGAATCCCATAAAATCATCCAAAAAACTACTGGAAACATAAGAAATTTTAGCAAAGTTGCAGGTTAGAAAATAAACCCTCATAAATCCTCAACTTTTTCTATATATGAATAGCAAGATACAGAAGGAAGAGCTAGAAAGAGAAGTCCCATTCAAAGTTACCTCAGACAATATAAAATACCTGGGCGTCTATTTGCCAAGGTAGAATCAGAAACTTTTTGAAAACAATTATAAAACACTTCTCATGCAAATTAAATTAGATTTAAACAACTGGGCAAATATCAACTGCTCATGCATAGGTAGAGCTAATATAATAAAATGACAATTCTATCAAAACTAAGCTATCTGTTTAGTGCCCTGCCAATCAAAATTCCCCCCAAAAATTACTTCAATGGGTTAGAAAAAGTTGTAAGTAAATTCATATGGAGAAATAAAAAGTCAAAAATTTCCAGGGATTTAATGGGAAAAAAAAGTTCAAAAGATAGTGGCTTAGCCCTACCTGATCTAAAATTACATTATAAACATCAGTCATCAAAACTTTCTGGTTTTGGATAAGAAATAGAATGGTGGACATGTGGAACAGGCTAAGTTCAATAGCAGAAAACTAGTATAGTAATCTTCTATTTGATAAACCCAGAGAGTCCGACTATTTGGATAAAAACTCTCTCTTTGATAAACCCTGCTGGGAAAATTGGAAGTTATTATGGAAGAAACTTAAATTACACCAAAACCTCACACCCTATATGAAGATAATATCCAAATGGATAAAGGATTTAGACATAAAATATAATACTATAAACAAACGAGAAAATTAAAAACTAGTTTACCTGACGGATCTATGGAAAGGGAAGTAGTTTGTGACTAAGGAAGAGATGGAGAACAGCACTAAAAACAAACTAGATTATTTCAATTACATTAAATTAAAAAGGTGTTGCACAGAGTAACCACTATAACCAAGATCAAAAGAAATGTAGTAAACTGGGAAACAATCTTTATCATTAATATTTCCAAAAAAAGACTTATTTCTAAAATATACAGAGAACTGAGCCATATTTTTACTTTAAAAAGCCATTTCCCCAATTGATAAATGGATAAAGGATATGCAAAGGCAATTTACAGATGAGGAAATCAAAGCAAACTATAATCATATGAAAAATTGCTCTAATTATTAGAGAAAAGCAAATTAAAGCTTCTCTGAACTACCACCTCACACCTCTCAGACCTCTGGCCAATATCACCAGAATGGATAATGATTATTGTTAGAAGGGTTGTGGGGAATCTGAGACACTATTAAATTGTTGATGGAGCTGTGAACTCATCCAACCTTTCTGGAGAGAAATTTGGAACTACACCTGTTGGGGGGTCGGCCCTGACCGCCTGAGTGGATAGGACCTCCCCGAGAGTGAGGTCAGGCCAATCCAAAGAAGACACGGCTCCTTAAGGGGAACAGTGGCTTCGCCTGGTTGGCCTGTGTCGCTTGCTCCAATCAGGTGGTAGGTTCCGCCCTCGGGGCGGATCGGGGTGGCAGCCCAGAACTAGCTCCCTATATTAGCCAACACCCTGAGCTATTCGGGGGATCCCTCTGCACCTAATAAAACATATGCCTCCTGAAGACATGTCTGCCGGAGTCCCTCCTCGCTGATCCCCGGGGGAGGGAAAAACCAGGGACGCCTGAAGCAGTGCCCACTGGGGAGCTCACTCGGGGGTCCGGGGAAGAAGACCCCGGACATACACCCAAAGGACAACAAAAATGTACGTACCCTTTGATCCAACAATACCACTATTGGGTCTATAACTGAATAGATGATGAAAAAGTGTAAAAACATCTCTTGTACAAAAATATTCATAGCAGCCCTGTTTGTGGTGGCAAAGAATTGGAAATCAAGTAAATATCCTTCAATTGGGGATTGGCGTAATGAACTCTGTTATATGTATGTCATGGAACACTACTGTTCTATTAGAAACCAGGAGGCATGGGAATTCAGGGAATCCTGGAGGGATTTGAATGAACTGTTGCTGAGTGAGATGAGCAGAACCAGGAAAAACACTGTACGCCCTAGCAGCAACATGGGGGTGATGATCAACCTTGATAGACTCACTCATTTCATCAGTGCAACAATCAGGGACAATTTGGGGCTCTGTAATGGAAAAATACCATCTGTATACAGAGAAACAACTGTAGAGTTTGAGCAAAGAGCAAGGACTCTAACCTTTAATATAGGAAAAAAAAACTGATGTCTTTTTGTCTGATCTTGCTATCTCTTATACTTTATGTTTCTTCCTTAAGGATGTGATTTCTCTCTCATCACATTCAATTTTTGATCAAAGTATAACATGGAAACAATGTAAAGACTGGCAAATTGCCTTCTGTGGGGGATGAGGGGATTAGGGGAAAATTGTAAAACTGAAAATAAATAAAATAGTTTTACAAATGAATTGAATACAGTTTGATGGTCTTCACTTACATTTGTTCTATTTTATTTTTTCCTTTCCCTTTTCATTTACCTTATCATGCTACTCTTTAGTCATGTATTTGTTGATTGAAATTTCTGTTCAGTTTTTGTCTTTGTGTCAGTAAATTCAGGAAATCCTCTATTTGACTGAACACAAATTTGTTCTTATCTCCAATTCTCTAATTTTCTTATATTGTGATTCCATATATTATGAATAAATAATTATTTTTTGGTTTACAGCCAACCAATGCTAGATGGATGCTTCTCTGAGGTTAGACTTTAGGACTACATCCCATAATGACATTTGTGTGCCAATGGAACTTCACAATAGGACCCTATGATCATGATCACCAGTAAATCAAAAACTGCTTAAAAAATAAGCTTACTCAAGGATGTGGTAGCCGAGTGGTTAAGGTGATGGACTGTTAATCCATTGTGCTATGCATGCATGGGTTTGAATCTCATCCTCTTCGGTAGTGGTGGGAGGTGGAGTGTATTTTGGGATCACCTAGTTGGTGCAATGGATAGAACACCAGCCTGGAGTCAGTAGTCCCTGATTTCAAATCCAGCCTCAGACATTTAATCACTACCTAACTGTGTGGCCTTGGGCAAGCCACTTAACCCTCATTTGCCTTGCAAAAAAAGAAAAACCTAAAAAAAATAAACTTACTCAAATGCATTAACAACAATTGTAAAAATAATTACAAATGAATGGATTAGAACATAACATGCTGGCTTTAGAATCTGAAAGATCTGTGTTTGAATCCTTCTTCAAAGGATTCAATTAATCTATTGAACCTCTGTGACTCTGTCATGTTTCTTAATCTGTTTACCTATTTTTTCCTATCTGTTATATGGGAAAAGTAATAGCATTTTCTTCAAGCTTTTTATTAATAATATTAATTGTTGTAAGAATAATATTAGCTAATACATGTACAGTAATCTGCAAACCTTGAAGTACTATATAACATGTGTTATTTGTCTTTTTCATCAGTATTAGTATTATATAAGTAGCCCTGACAACAGTATTCTAGTTAAATTCTATTATATTAAATAAGTTCAGTGGCATAAAATAACTAAAAAATAAGTGATGATAACCATCAAGTTGTACAATACAAAGAATTAGAAGTTCAATGATTTAGAGCTTGCAGAGTCTTCAGAGATCATTTTTTTTTGCATCTCTCATTTCACAGATGAACAAACTACTCTGGAAGTACTAAGTAAGTAGCAAAATTTGAATCTGATTTTCTGTCTATGACAATGATATTTTTTTCACTGTACGATAAAACTTCTGATTTGCCAGAAATAACAAAGTCAGACATCCAGAGATATTCATACTAATACATTTCTATAGCAATCAAGACTTATAATACGTATTTCTGAAAGGACTATGTCTTAAAAGATAGCAAACTTTAGTTTGGGATGTTAAAAAAGCCAATGATACATAATTCTCCATAGAACCTCATGTTCACCTCTTTCCATCTCATTTCCTTCTCTCGTATGTTATGTCACCCTTGACATAATCAAACCATATTATTTGGTGTTTCTTCCAATTTTTTTAAGTTACTATACCTGGAATGCACTCTCCTAATATTTCTGTCCATTAAAATTTTCTTCAATATCCAACTCAAATATTATCCTCTCTAGGAAATTTCCCCTAATTTTCCGAGGCTGAGGTGAGTTTTTCCCTTTTCTTAATTCTACCAAAAGGAAATTTGTACATACCTTCTCTATTTTAACAGTGATCCTGTTATTTCCTTTATTTGAAACTATTTCTAAAGCCAAGTATTATATTTTCTTGTTCTTTGTATTCTCAATATCTACTTCAGTATTTTTCCCCAAGTATCTTGCTCAGAGTCAGTGCTCAATAAAAGTGAATCAAAAGTAAATTGTGTTGTCCTATTTATAAACTACAAGTTGGTAACAATACTAAAATATCCTTAAAGCATATGTCAAACTGATGAGTGGCACCATCACTGAAGACTATTTCATCCAAAAAAGCTTATCTCCTCGCAGGATGAATTGTTTCCATGTGTTGTTTCTGGAAAAATTCTCTAAGTTATAAGAAAGATTTAGTGATAAAAATTGTCTTTCCCTTAATAGATATGTTTAGATATCTGTTTAAAATGTTAATAAATTTTTAAGACTTTCAGACTATTATTCATAACAATAAACAGAATTTATTCTTATATAAGACTTACATAAAATAGGCAGGCAAGAATGGGTTTTGATTTGTAACATTGGAGGGAAAATCTATATCGATAAACTTCTGTATCCATTAGAGTCTTGAGATAAATTATGTAATGTTGGCAAAAAGCTCAGTGCTTAGAAAGTGAGTTTAAAAATATCAGTGACAGAATGTGGTGAATATTGAGTAGATTGAATCAGAACATTTCCAAGATAGGAACAAACATAATAACAAAAATATTGCACTCTCTTTCAAGTATTCTATGAAATAACAAGAATTCGAATCTTTAAATATTTTCAGACCGTGGCATAGGTGATAGAAAACTAGCTAGGAAGATGTTGATCCAAATCTTCCTTCTTACAAATACCAATTATGTAATCCTGGGTTAATATCTTAATATCTCTTCATTTTAGGCTGCTCTCTAAGAATAGGGCAGTTGGATGGTGCAGCATATAGAACCCTGGCCTTTGGAGTCAGGAGGATAGGAGTTGCAATAAAGCCTCAGACACTTGACTCGTACTAGCTGTGTGACCTTGGGCAAGTCAGTTAACCCTGATTACCTTGTATCCAGAGCCATTTCCAGTCATTCTGACTCATATCTAACCAGTGGACAGAGATGATTCTGCAGCAGAAAAAGTCACAGTCCCTCCTTACTTAAATCCAACTGATCTGTTTGTCATAGCAACACCTCTCTGATGCAATGGTCTTATTTAATAATGATGGACAAACATCATCAAGATTACCAATTGAAGAGAAGGTTGATAAGGGAGATTGCTCATTTGAGGTTTCCTGCTACCAATAAAATCAGACAATATTCCTTATTTTTTAAATGTTTTGTATATTTTAGTCAAATACAAAATAATAAAAATGAACATGCCTATATTTACAGTGGAACATAAAAGAACATTTCATGAAAACTTATATAATAAATCTCACAGAATTTATTGAAATCAGTCAGCTTTTCTGTGCTTTCTAATAAGTTTGCTTTTGCTCTCTGCTGTATATTTTTTATTTTACTTTATCTCTTCCCTTAGCCTTGTCCAACAGAATGCTACAATTAAACACACACACAAATAAAATACACATATAAAAGTCACATATTACACATACATAGAGAATACATATTATGCATGCAAAAATATGCACATACATATAAATATATTTACATATACACATATTTGACAATTTGTGAGTTCTTTCTCTGGAAATTGATAGCATCTTACTTGATAGGTTCTTGTGTCTTCATTTTTTTCTAAATCAACCAGTTCACTTATTTTAATTTTTGTTTTTAATAATAAAAAATGTATTTTTCAACAATATGCAAAGATAATTTTCAAAATTCATTTTTGTAAAGTTTTGAGTTTCATATTCTTCTCCTCATCCTTCTCATCCTTCCCTTCCTTTCCCTTCAAAGCAAGTAATACACTATAGATTATACATGTATATATTAGACGTAATTTCATATTGATCATGTTATACAGTTCATCATTTCTTATTTCACAATACATGCCATCACAATCATATGTTATCTGAGTGATTGTCTAAGAAATATTCTCCCTCAAATTTTTGCTCTCCATTTATCTTGGTGATATTGGTTTGATATAAGCAAGAAAAATGTCATTTAAAATAACTGAAAATATTAATTTTTTACTTCAACAATATATACTTTCCCCTATAATACAGTTTAATATCAAGGACAGTTGAATATTCTTCCTTTTTACTTTTAGTTTCTTTGAAATTTTTGACCTTTTTTTCCCAAATGAATTTTGTTAATATTTTTAAGTCAATGGGGTTTTTTTAGTAATTTCTTTGAGTTGATGTTGAACTGGTGGATTTCTTAGGGGAAATTGCCATGTTTTTATTATATTTTATTATTATATTATTAATATTGTTAATATATTTTATTATATTATATAATATATTATATTTTATTTTAATATATTGACTTCATCTAACCATATATTTCTAAATTTAATTAAATCATATTTGTTTGTATAAAGAAGCTTTATAGTCATCTTGTTTCTGTTTCTGTTTTTGGTAGATATAGTCTCAAGTATTTTATACTGCCTTTTCTTTTAAGTGGGCTAAAAGAATTCTGGATAATTTTGGTAATATGTAGTATGATTTCTCATTTTTTTCTCTTTTAATTAAATCTATTTTATCTTTAACTTTATGTGAGATCATAATTACTACTCATGCTTATAATAAATTATCCTCCAGCCATTTATTTTATCCCTCTGTGTATCTTTCATTTTTATTATATTTCCTGAAATGGAAATATTATTGCATTTAGATTTTAATCCATTCTGATATTCATTTCCATTTTATGGGCAAATTCATCCCATTTACTTTCTAATTTATAACAACTAGTTGTGTATTTCCCTCCATCCTGATTTTCCTCACTATACTTTCTGTCCTATTTGCCTTATCCCTCCTCACTCCTCTAATTTACTTCTCTTTCCTTGAAGTCCTCTTCCTTAATCTAGTCATCTCATTGAGTCCTTTCCTTATCCTTTCCATTTTAATATACTATCTTTCTTAACATTTCTTTCTTCCCCCTCCTCTCATAATTTTTAATCCCTCAAATTTATATGTTAAAAAGCATATACATTTAAATTATTTCCAGTAAGAATAGGGTTGCAGGGGTGGCTAGGTGGCGTAGTGGATAAAGCACTGGCCTTGGAGTCAGGAGTAGCTGGGTTCAAATCCCATCTCAGACACTTAATAATCACCTAGCTGTGTAGCCTTGGGCAAGCCACTTAACCCCATTTGCCTTGCAAAAAACCTAAAAAAAAAGAATAGGGTTGCAGCATTATCACACTGCAACAAATTTCTTCCATATCACTTTTCCTTTATTCCTAATTTGTAATAGAAAATCATTCCTTTTTGATTATCACTGTGAGGTTTTATTTATTTTTCATTTTTTTGGAATCACCCCATTATATATAGCTCAGTATAAACCTTCCTTTCAAACTACTCAAATAATGATGATAACCATAAGTACTGTTAGCATTTTCACATATATAATAAGTAAGGAGTTTGACCTGACTCATTTTCTTATAAATTATCTTTAATGTTTACTGTCTCTCTCACTGTCTCTCTCTGTCTCTGTCTCTGTCTGTCTCTGTCTCTGTCTCTGTCTCTCTCTCTCTCTCTCTCTCTCTCTATATATATATATATATATATATATATATATATATATATATATGATCTTTTATGTCACATTTTCCATTATATTCTGGTTTTATTCCAGTTATCTGAAAATTTTTCAAGTAGTTAACATTCATTTTTTTTTCATTCAAGATTATACTTCCCTTTACTGGGTAAATTATTCTTGATCATATCCCCAACATTACAAAATATAACATTTCATACTTAAAGTTTTCAATTTGGAAGTTGCTAGGTTTTATGTAATCCTGATTATATGTACTTATTTTTTTTCTTATTGCTTTCAGTATTTTCTCCTGGACCTGGGATCTTTGAATCTTGGCTATGATTTTTCTGTAAATTTTCATCTTTGAATCTCTTTTGGGTCATGATTAATTTTTTTCGGTTTCCACTTTATTTTTTGTTCTAGAAATTTAGAACATTTTTCCTTGATAACGTCTTATAATATTATATCAAGATTCTTTTATAATCATAAATTCCAAGTAGTCCAATTATTCTTATATTGTTTCTCTTTGATGTTCTCCAGATCAGTTTTTCTCTATGAGGTATTTTATATTCCCATATATTTTTTCATTATTTTGATTTTGCATTGGTTATAACATTATTACCTTCCCCTGTCCAATTTTATTTTTCAAGTAATTATTTTCTTCCTTAAGTTTTGGATTCTCTATTTCTAATTGAATGATGTTTTCTTCATAGTTTTCTTGATTTTCTTGGATTCCTTTTATTTTTTCCCTAATTTCTCCTTGATCCCTCTTAATTGATTTCATAAGCACCTTTTAAATTTTTTCTAAGAACTTTTTTGGACTTGTGGTCATTTGAAATTTCTCATAGAAATATAAGTGGGTTTTTTTTTGCCATTCATATTCCTTTGAATATAAACCACAATCTTCACTATCTCCATAGAAGCTACCTGACTGGATTCTTTCTTCTTTGCTTGCTTGGTTTTATATTGCTTATAGCACCTTATTATAATAAGCATCCTCATAATAATAATCCATAAAGCATTTGAAATGATACCCAAGCCTCAATGTCTACCATATTATTTTTTTTTTTGAGCCCTACCACAGAGCTCAGTCTTGGGCACTTTCCTCCACTCCTAAACCAGAGTGAGGACACTGACTGCACTATCAAGAAAATTCTTTATTTCTCTGTGCTGCTTTCTGGGGGGCACTTGTACTGAAACCACTAGTTCTATTCTATTAAAAGTCCCACCAGAACCAGGAGGGTCCCCACCCTTCTCCTACCATACTCATCAGATATGCGTTAGCTTCTCCCCAGAGACACAACTAAGGACAGCATCTGGTCAGTACAGCTCTGCTTGTAATCTCTCAACAATACATCATTCAATTCTTTTTAATCAATCTACACTTTGAAAGCTCCTGAGGCTGAATCTGTCTTCTATCCTAGTTGTTCCCAGACCTTAGCATTTGTTGATTCCTCAGTCTGGATGTATTAGTACTTCACATAGCTGAAACTCCACCCTTGTAGTTTGATCTTTCCAGGAAACTTCTTAAAATGTCTTAGGAGAACAACTGCCTAACCCTGACTTTAATTTGTTTCTGCTCCTCTGTATTGATTTTGAGGCAATGTTCTATCGTATTTTTGTGGAAGAAATTTGGAAAGCCTACAGTTTTCTGATCCACTCTACAATCTTCCTGGAATTGTCTCCAATCTTCCTTAGTCCTAAGCATATACTCTTTCTTACTTAAACAGAATTGAATTCTCCAAATCAATCAATTGGTTTAAATAAACATTCATTAAATAGTTATCATGTGCAAAACACTATGATAGTTTTTGCATACATAAATGAATCCTATTACTCAAATCAGATATACTGGAAAAAAATAGACAATCTTCCTTCTTAGAGATTTCTCATTAGCACACTTGCAAATTCACATCTTGCTTTTCTGAAAACATTCATTCATTTTTGTCTCTGTATAGTATATCCCTGGGGGTATACAAAATTAACTTATGTCACATCTCCATAAGACAGTGAGAAAAGAGTAATCAGACTGAAAAAAATACCAAATATGGGAAAGGTTTTTATCATTGTTTTAGGTTTTCCATGAGTATAGTTTCCATATTGCTACATTTTACTTCCTCCAGGTATATGCAAAGGTAGTTCTCTTTTTTATTGTTTTTTATTTTTTCAGCCATATGTATATGTATATTTTTAATTTGCAAAATTTCCTTCCACCTTCCATTCCTACCCCACTCCCCTCACTGGAAAACAGTCAGGTTAGCATTGTTAATAGATATTTTTGATAAACATGTTTATAGTTTAGTCATTTTGAGTGTGAGAAGTTAGGATTAAAGAAAAGAGAAGCATAAGAGATAATTTTTATGAAATGTTCATCAGATTCTGAAGGGTTGTTTTTTTCTTTTTCTTTTTCTTTTTCTTTTTCTTTTTCTTTTTCTTTTTCTTTTTCTTTTTCTTTTTCTTTTTCTTTTTCTTTCTCTGGATGGGGATAGCATTGCCCATAGCCTGTCTAAGAGGGCTGTCCTAGTTCTCTGAACAGTTGAGAGAAGTTGTTTCCTTCAAGGTTGCTCATCTCACATTGTTATTGGTAATGTGTACATTGTTCTTTTGGTTCTGCTCCCATTGCTTAGCATCATCTCTTGTAAATCATTCCATGCTGTTCTAGAGACTGACCATTTCTGGTTTCCTGTAAAACAATAATAATCCTTAGTATTTAGGTACCACAACTTGTTCAGCCATTATCCAATGCACGAACAATTCTTTGCCACAACTAAAAGAGTTGTTATGAATATGTGGGAACATTTAGAACTTTTCCTATTTTTTATGATTTCTCCTGAATATAGGTCTGCAATTGGAATTGCTGGGTCAAAGGGATTAAGCATTTTTATTGCTCTTTGTATATGGTTCCATATTGCTCTTCAGAATGGTTGGCTCTGTTCACAACTCCAACAACAATGCATTAATGTACCAATCCTCCCACAACTTCTCCAACATTGATCATTTTCCTTTTCTCATCTTGGCTAACTGAGAGGTGTGAGGAGATACTTCATAGATCTTTAAATTTTTATTTCCTCTAATTAATAATGATTTAGAGCATTTTTCATATGATTATATAGAGGTTTAATTTCTTCACTTGAAAATTGTCCATTTATATCCTTTGATCATTTATCAATTGGAGAATGGCTTGTAAACTTATAAATTTGATGCAATTCTGTATATAATTTAGAAATGAGACCTTTAGCAGAATTTCTAATTGCGAAGATTACTTCCCAGCTTTCTGCTTTACTTTTCATTTTGACATCATTGATTTTATTAGTGCAAAAACTTTTTAACTTGATATAATCAAAATCAATCATCTTGCAGTTTATAATGTACTCTAATTCCTGTTTGATCATAAATTTATTCCCTTTACATAGCTGTAATAAATAGTTTTTTTCTATTTCTGTATGATTTCTCCCTTTATGTCTAAATCCTGTAACTCATTTTGACCTTATTTTTGTAAAGGGTGTGAGATGTTGGTCTATGTCTAGTTTTTGCCATATTATTTTACATACTATTTTCAATATTTGTTATAGAAAGAGTTCTTATCCTAGAAACTGATGTCTTTGGGTTTGTCAAACAATAGATTGCTGTAGTCATTTACTGTAGTTTCTTTTGAAGCTATCTTCATCCACTGATCTATTACTCTATTCCTTAACTAGTACCATGAAGTTTTTGATGACTGGCAGTATAGTTTTAGATCTGGTAGAGCTAGACCACCTTCCTTTCTAGGTTTTTTTTATCAGTTTCTTTGCTATTCTTCACCTTTATAGTATAACCTAGTCTTGCTGACTCTCCTCTAGCTGGGTAAAATAATTTTTTGGTAGTTTGGTATGGAACTGAAAAAAGTAATTTAATTTTGGTAGAATTATCATTTTTATTATGTTATCTCAACCTAACCATTAGCAATTGACATTTTTTCCAATTATTTAGATCTGACTTTATTTGGGTGAGAAATTTTTTATAATTGGGTTCATACAGTTTCTGTATTTAACTTGGGAGGTAGATTCCCAAGTATTTAATATTGTCAATAGTTACATTAAATGGAATTTCTACTTTTATCTCTTGCTCTTGGGCTTTGTTGTTCATATATAGAAATGTTGAAGATTTATTTAGGTTTAATTTATATCCTGATGTTTTGCTGAATTTGTTAGTTGTTTCAAGGAGTTTTTTGGATAATTTTCTCAGGTTCTCTAAGTATAGCATTATATCATTTGCAAAGAGTGAAAGCTTTGCAACCTCATTGCCACTTAGAATTCCTTCAATTTCTGTTTTCTTTTCTTATTGCTTTAGCTAGCATTTCTGATACTTTATAAACAGTAATGGTGATAATGGGCATCATATTTCACCCCTGATTTTATTGGAGATGCTATGAGTTTATTCCCATTACATATAATATTTTTGATAGTTTTAGATAGATAATATTTATTATTTTAAGGAAAGCTTCATTTATTCCTCAACTTTCTGGTGTTTTTAACAGGAATGGATGTATTTTAACAAACGTTTTTCAGTTGAGATAATCATATGATTTCTGTTTCCTTTGCTATTGATATGTTCAATTATGTTGAGTGGTTTCCCAATACTGAAACATCCTTGCCTACCTGGGTTTAACTAAACAATTATAGTGTATTATCCTATTAATAACTTGTTCATCAGTATTCATTAGGGAGATTTTTTTCTGCTTTTTTGTCTTTTCCTGGTTTAGGTATCAGTACCATATCGGTGTCATAAAAAGAGTTTGACAGAACTCCTTCTTCTCTTATTTTTAAATATAATTTATGTAGAATAAGAATTAATTGCTCCTTAAATGTTTATTAGAATTCATTTGCAAATCCATCTGGACCTGGATACTTTTTCATATGATATTTTTTGATGCTTTATAAAATTCATTTTTCTTAAATGGGGTTATTTATGTATTTTATTTCCTCTTCTGGATACCTTTAATTTCTTCATCTGAAAACTCCCTGGTTCATATGCTTTGAACATTTATCAATTAAGGCGACAGGCTTACTAAACCCAATAAAAATAATAACACTAATGGAGGAGTATAGCTTGAACTACTTAGAAGTTCAAACTTGTCAGTGGAACCAAAATGGTGTATAGAAGCCAGGAATATTCTTAAGTTCTTTTGGGCTTTCCTCAGAAACTACATTATTCAAGCCTCTTAATGTATTCCGGAGAGACAGAAACCACAAAAGAACAGAATAGAATATTTTCCACCAAATCTGTTTTGAGTGGAGTATGAATGTGCCCAGGGTTAGGAATTGAAAACACTGTAATGGAAAGTGGAGGGAACAGCTGGAGGTTCTCTGTCACAGGAGACATTCCTGGAACCTCAGCTTTGCAGGTCAATGGCATAGTAGTTCAACTGGGAGGGCTCCAGTACAAGTATCCCAGACACCCTATTCAGCTAACCAAACTGGGCTAGTTGCCCCAGTTCAAACAACAAGCTACTAGTGTTGCCAACCTGGATGACCTCAGCTCACTGAGCAAGCGGATGTACTTCTCAACTCAGATAAACCAGTCCAGTGAAAAATGTTCTATGGTTCTCAAGGCAGAAAGCATGTGGGGGGCCCCTCTACCAACATTGCCTTGGGACAATGCCTAAACAAAACCCAGGATAAGTAAGAAAAGTCAAAGAAAACCTAAGACTATAGAAAGCTAATTAAAGATTTAAGAATGGTCAAAATATAATCTCAGAAATGAATGTGAGAAAAAATAGTACATGTGAAGCTATCAAGAAGAATATGAATTCCTCTCCAGCACCAAAAAGATGAGCTCAAAAAGGATTTTAAAAATCAAGTTGAAAACTCGGGAAAATAAATGCAAGAAAAATTCAGCTATTCTTAATAGCAAACCAAATAATGGACTGAAGAAAATAACTCCTTCAAAAACACATTTGGGTAAATGGAAAAAAAAATTAGCACCTCTTTTAAAAATAAAATTGACCAACTGGAAAAGGAGAAACAAAAGTTAACTGATGAAAATAATTTCTTAAAGAATAGACTGGGATGGGGGCAGTGGATAAAGTACCGGCCAATCAGAAGTACCTGAGTTCAAATACGGTCTCAGACAATTAATAATTACTTAGCTGTGTGGCCCTAGGCAAGCCACTTAACTCCATTTGCCTTGCAAAAAACCCTAAAAAATCAAGAAGAGACTGGGACAAATGGAGGCTAATGACTCTATGAGATATCAAGAATCAGTCAAGCAAAATAAAAAAAAAACCTTAAGAAGATATCTAGAATATCATGTTGAAAAAAACAGCTGACCTAGAAAATAAATGTCAACAAGCCAGCCAAGGAACTTCCCAAGAAAAAGTCTCTGGGATCCGATGGATTCACCAGCTAACTCTACCAAACATTTAAGGAATAATTAATTCCAAATATATATGAACTATATGAAAAAAAAGTAGGTGAAGAATGAATTCTACCAAATTTCGTCTGTGACATGAATATGGTGGTGATATCTAAACCCAGAAGACTCAAAACAGAGGAAAAATACTACAGACCAATTTCCCTCATAAATATTGATGCAAAAAATATAAATTAAATTTTAACCAAGTAATTATTGAACTATACTATGATCAGGTAGAATTTATACCAGAAATATAAGGTTAGGATAATATTAGGAAAACTATTAACATAATTGAGTATATCAATGACTACTAACAAACTAATGCAATATATCTGTCAGATCTATGGAAAGGGAGCAGAAAGAGAACATAAAATGCAAAATGGATAATTAAAATGTTTTGTACAAATTAAAAAAAAGCAACTGATATAAAAATGTAGCAAGTGGTGAAACAATTTTTAGCTAGTGTTTCTAATAAAGGGTTCATTTCTAAAATATAGGGAGAAGCGCATCTATTTTATGAGCTACAAGTCATTCTTCAGATGACAAATGGTCAACTATAGGAATGGGCAGTTTTCAGGTGAAGAAATTAAAGCAATCTCTAGTCATGAAAAATGCTCTAAATCATTGTTGATTAGAGAAATGCAAATTAAAACAACTCTGGGTTATCACTTGATACCTATCAGATTAGTCAATATGACAAAAATGTGAAGAAGTTAATATTGGAGGGGCTTTGGGAAAACTGGTTCTCTAATGCATTGTTTGGGGAACTGATTCAAAATTTCTGGGGAGCAATTTGGATGTACAATTGATCCAGTAATACAACTGTTAGGTTTGTGTCTCAAAGAGATCACAAGTAAATGTAAAAAACCCACAAATACAAAAGCATTTATAGTAGCTTTTTGGATGGTGACAAAGAACTAGAAATTGAGGGGATACTCATCAACTGGAAAATGACTAAACAGATTGTGGTATATGAACGTGATAGAGTACTATTGTTCTGTATGAAATCATGAGGGACAGGACTTCAGAAAGCCAGGAAAGTCTTTCATGAACTAATACTGAGTGAGGTGAGCAGAACCAGAAGAACATCGTACACATTGGCAGCAACATTGTGTGATGATGAGCTATGATGGGGTTACTCATTTCAGTAGTAAATTAATCAAAGAAAATATTAAAAGACCCTAATGGAAAACTCCATTCATATCTAGAGAAGGAAATATGGAGTCTGAATACAGAACAAAGCTTACAACTCTCAGTTTTTAAATTTCATTTTGTGTTTTATGCTTGTAGATTATACATGCATAGCTATGCATGAATAATCTCTATTAGATTGCTCTCAATCAGGGAGAGGGGAGAGAGAAGAGAGAGAGAGGAAGATTAATATGAATGTCAAAACCTTACAAATAATAGTTGAAAACTAGCCTTGCATATAGTTGGGGAAATAAATAAATAAATAAAAGAGTTAAAATAGTTTCCTTTCTTTTTCACTGGGATTTCGCCTTCTCTGACAATTTAAACAATTCTCAGTTCATGTGATAACTTTCTCACATAAAAGAAAATAAGTTGTGGTAGGTAGAATCAAGGAATCTTTCCTTCTTGTGACATTTACCAGCCTGATAGACTAAGAAAAATTTTCAAAGTGATGTTATTATACTGTAATCTAAGTTACCCAATGTGGGTAATGGAAATTCTTGGATTGTGTTTCCCCTGGACATTTCTAGTATAGGTTTCAAAAATATCAGTGAAATATGACAATAACATGGTATGGTATATATAGTAATGGCCCTGTATTCAGGCGGAGCTGACTTCAAATTTGATCTCTTGCACTTATTCCTTGCTTGACTGTGTGACCTTTGGCATGTCACTTAACTCCATTACTTTGCAAAAACCAAAAAAAGATCCATTTTTATCACTATTATTTTTATTCTACATCTTTTACTGCTATTTAGTAAATCCATAAAAATCATAGATTCCTTGGTTTGGTCCATCAATTTCCCAACTTAAATCAAGAAATTCTTTATTACTTCACTCCCTGCAGCTAACTGATAATGCTGATGCAGCATCTTACCTGACCTAGGCTCCCTTCAACAATTTTCTACTGTCTTTCTCAGCTGTGATCCTTGGGCCATGTGATTACATGGATGTGCCAAATTGGGACACAGACCTCCCCTTCTAGAGTACTGAAGCCATATCTTTTCCCCTCTTCTTTTTATACATAACCTCTGTTCCTTAGAATCCTTTTCCTAGACCTCTCTCAAAAGGACAAACCCAACTCTGTTGCTCAGATGAATAAATTAGCCATGAATTGTGACATCAGTGTTTCCTCAAAGAGACAAAAAAAATGTTTGGTTTTAATTTTATCAAAGAAAAGGGCCCTTATCCAGAGGACTTCCAACTCAGTTTGAAAGTGAGATGTTCCTCCTACAATCCTGATTATACATACTACAACCTTAATGAAAAATAACATGACTTTTTCCCTCAAAAAGTTATAAAGATAATAGAGACAAACTGTGCTTTGTAAGTAAATTCATGTGACATATAAATAGAACATGATGGAGAAAAACAAAATATAAATGAAATATTTTAAAATATTTTTGAAGAAATTAAAATCAGCTTCTATAGACTGAATCAACAAAAAATCAGTGTTAAGTGGGAACTTATTATTTTTTACTATTAAAAAGCTTAATTGTATGCCTGAGAATTAGTCTTGCTGTCATTTCTCAAAGACTTTCTTTAATATTCCCTCAAAAGTGATTAATTTGGGATAGTATTATATTTTTATTACATCATCTAAAAATGCCTCTGTTATGCAAACCTATTGCTCCTAATTCTTAACTAGCAATAAAATTAATATTTTTTCTTAAAATAGCAAGGATGATTATCAATATCAAAGGCAATAATTTTGTGCTTTTATTTATATGTTATCTTTCTTCAGTAATTTTTGCAGATCACTTATTTTTATTCAACAGTAGGTCAAAATTTTCTTCTGGTTTTTAACTTATTCTTTCCTGTTATTCCAGAGTGATTTTTTAAAAAAAGTAATGGAATTAAGTGACTTGCCCAAGGTCACACAGATAGGTAATTATTAAGTGTCTGAGATTGGATTTGAACTCAGGTCCTCCTGACTCCAGGGCCAGTTCTCTATCTACTGTGCCACTTTACCTCCCCTCTCCTTTGCTTCTTCTGTAAAAAAAGAGTAATTTCTTCTGTTTTTTAATTTAAAAAATAAATGTTTCAATTTAAATTTTTATTTTGTTCCCAAATGTTCATTAACTTATTTAAATGATTTAGTAAATATAAGACAGAAACAATTATGCTTTGCATGTTATGCTTTCCATTTAACTAATATTTGTAGGAATTTTATATATTTAATATATAGTATAATGAATATTTATAAAATATTGTAATCATATACAACATTTAAGAATATGCAAAAGTTAATATAATTCTAACTAAACCTTTAAAAATATTGTGTATAAAAGTAAATCAAATGCATTAGTGAAAATATTTCATTTCCCAATACATTACATGATTTTATATAATTCAAGTGTGCAAATTTTAAAAAAATAATTACTTTGCAGTTCCTATTCTTTTTATGTTAAAGATATTTTTTGCTAAAGCATAATTCAGTCCAAATTATTAAATAATCATATATTATGGCATTTAATGATGATTTTAACTCTTTTCAACAACATATTACACTTCAACTTCCTACACATTGCTTATAGAATTTTCAGGTACCCAATCATCCCAGTCAATCTTGGAGGTATTGTCAAGCTATTTTTTTTTAAATCAAAATATCTTGCTCTACTTTAATTGTAGAAGACTCTGTCTCTCTGATACATTTACATTTACCTGAAATTTTCAATGTTTTTTAATATTCTAAAAACAACAACTTAATTCTGTTCTTGATAATGTTTACATGAAGTTCTTACTCATTTAATAATTTTTTTCAGTGATTTCACTTCTTATTGTCATTCAAATAATCCTTTTTCTTCTGGGGTTTCTATGTTTTTAAATGGACATAGTAGATCATCTAGATAAAGAAACTCTCTGGGAACTACTACACTTTAGGTATTTCTGAATTCATTTGAATAGGAATGTATATTGTCTATCTTCTAAGAAATAAATTTTGTTATTATCCTTGAACTTGGTTTTGGTTGAAGAATTTATCAAAATTCTAGGAATACTTATTTATTATTTAATCTAGAGAACCCAACATACTTTTTTAAAATGACCCAGTTTTTTCCTGGATTTTCTTTTTGATTTACATAGAGTAAATTTAGTCCTTTGCTTTTTCCACCACCTCATAATACAGAATGGTTGATGTAGATCTTCCTAATTCACAAATTCTGTATTTTTTTCATATTCTACAGACCTACTAGAATATTCAATGGAAGATTATACACACACACACATACACACACACACACACAGACACACACACACACACACACACACACACACACACACACACATATATATATATGTATATGCTTTTAATAAAGGGACTGATACATATAGAGGTATTTCTGTCCATTTGTTTAGGCATAATTGTCTTGTTTTCATCTATGCTCAATAGAATCTTCTGTTTAATTTTTGGAAAATTATGAACCTATTGAAATACTCTCTATACAATAAATTCTTACACTCCTATTTGTTTTAAAATTTGAATAAGGACATATGGAAATGCCATTTTCTTCAGCAAATCTATTAACTTCTGCATTCAGTTAAAGAACAATTAAAGGTGCCATTACTTTCTACTCTGATTTAATGCCTAAGGAGGTCTAGTTGTTCCTTCTCCAAGACCCTTGAATAGCCAGTAGGAATATAGTGGCTTCATCTGGGCTGCTAGAGACCTCATTTGAATACAATTCTAGGACAGGACAGTGTTCTCCATTTTTTTCTGGCCAAATAGACTTTCAGATTTTCTTCTGATATTTTTTTCTGTTTTTGCAAATTGTCTTATTTTTCTACTCTGTCATGTGGTTTACTCTTTAGTTAATATTTTCCACCTTTTCTTCTAAGTCATTTATTGTCCTTCTGTGTCCTTATTTTTCCAACTGGAGAGATTTAATTACCTTTTCTCACTCTTACTTCTTTCCTTCCTTCTATTGCTAAAGTCCTTATAATCAAAATAGTCTACATTAAAAAAATAATATTTTATATTCCCTCAATTGCATATAAAACAATTTCCAACATTCATTTATTTTTTAATAATCTCTCTCCTTTTTCACTGAGAGGACAAGTAATTTGATATACGTTTATACATGTGCACTCATATAAAGCATATTTCCAAGTTAACCTAATTCTAAAGAAAACACAGACAAAATAACCCAAGATAAATAAATTAAGTAAAGAAAAATATGCTTCAGTCTTCATTCAGACTTCATCAGTTGTTTGAGCATCGATTACATTTTTCATCATTAGTCTTTCAAATTGTCATATCATTTTACTGCTAAGAATAGCTAATTCATTCATAATTAATTTTCATACAATATTGCTGTTACTGTAAACAATATTCTCATGGTTCTGCTCATTTCAATTTATATCAGTCCATGTAAGTCTTTCCAGGTTTTCCAGAGAGCATCCTGTTCATTAAATCTTATATATCATAATAGCATTCCTTCATAATCAAATAAAACAACTTGCTTCATGCTACCTATATTTATTGGCATTTTTATAATTTCCAACTTTTTCTGACCAATAAAAGAACTACTAAAATATATTTTCCTTTTGTTTTTATGTCTTTTAAATATAAAACTAGTAGTGGTATTGCTTGCTCAAAGAGTTTGCATGGGCATAATTCAAATTGTTCTTCAGAATGGTTGAATCAGTATATAATTTCACAAGCAGTAGGAGCCAAGATGGCAGCATGAAGCTAACAGGCTCCTGGAGCATTTTCCTCCCCAAGGTAAATGAAGTCTATACATGGACATCAAAGTTATAGAAAGAAAAAGAAAAGATCTAAAGAAGTTTTCAACAATAAACAACAAGGAGGATCTATAGTGAAGGTCTGTCTCTTTGCAGGAAAAGGGGAAATAAAGTCAAGTGAGGCTGGAGAAGGAGAAAGCGGGAGGGAGACTTTAAGTACACTCAAGGTCCTAACAGTTTGACAATAGTATAGGTCTTGGCATCTAGATAGCAAGTCAAGTTCCCAACCTCAAACAAAGTCTGAACCCTGGGAATACTGGGGCAAAAGACAGGACTGACTTGGAAACAAACTACTGCATAGGCAGGATCTGAACTTAAAGGGGAAATTAAACCTCTGCAGAGGCAAAGCCTGGAGTACATAGGCAACATCTTTGCCAATGATGGGCCAGGGATCAGACCCCAGCCCCAGCATAAAATGCTTGGATTCAATCTCCCTATATCCCAGGAGCAGAGCTAACACAAAAAAATGAGCAAAAAAGTTAAAAAAGCACACACTACAGAAAACTGCTTTTCAGATCAAGATGATAACAATGCCATGTCATAGGAAGAAATCAGTGGAAAATTTCACACAGAAGAAGTCTTAAAATTTTCTATGAATTGGACTCAAATCCAAAAGCACAAAGAAGAGAGGAAGAAGAAAACTGGAAAAAAGAAATGAGAGACATGCAAGAAAATTATGAAAAATTGACCAAAGAAATCAATTCCTTTAAAAGTAAAAATGATCAACTGGATAAGGAAACAGAAAAGTTAATTGAAGAAAATCAAACCCTAAAAATTAGAATTGAGCAAATAGAAACCAATGAATCATGTGACTATAAGATTCCATCAAAGAAAATTAAAGACTGAAAAAAATGAAGAAAACATAAAGTACATTTTAGGAAAAGCAAACAACCTGGAAAATAGATCCAGGAGAGTTATTTCCAAATCATCCAATTACTAGAAAAACCTAGATCAAAAAAAGAACTGGACAGCATCATGCAGAAAATTATCAGGGAAAACTGTGCAAATCTGCTAGAACAAGAAGACAATAGGGCCATTAAAAGAATAAACAGATCTACTCCAGAAAGACATCCCAGGATAAAAACTCCAAGGGCTATTACAGCCAATTGCCATAACTCTCAAATAGAAGAGAAAATTCTACAAGCAGGAAAAATGACATAAAAATTAAATATAAAGGAAACCCAATTAGACTCACACAGGACTTATCAGCCTCAACAATGAAGGACCAGAGGACTTGGAATACCATATATACCATATATCAGAGGGCAAAGGACCTTGGATTACAACCAAGAATTTACTTACCTGAAAAATTCAGCATATACTGTCAGGAGGAAAGATGTATGTTCAATGAAATAAAGGACTTCCAAAATTTCTTGACAAAAAGACAAGAAATTAACAGAGAATTCATGACCTTAGGGATACAAGAAAAAGTAAATGAAACGGGAAAGGACAAAACAAAACAAATGTTAGTCAAGACCATCAAATTACTTTAGAACCTTATAAGGGAAGGTACATCTCTTATAACTCTTGAGAATTGTACTTTTCTTAGGATAACAAAAGGGTCAAGGACAATTAAAGAGTTTGGATTTAGAGGCTATGGGTATGGCTGGATCTTGTCTCCCCATTGATGAGGTCCAAGATGACAACACTATGTTTGAGACAAAAATCCCTGATGAAAAGCAAAGGTTTTTACTCTAAACTAAAGGGTCTCAGCTTCCTTTAACCTATTCTAATTCTGCTGTGCTCACAAAGGTTAATACTTTTCCTCTGATGATGGCATCAGAAGCTAGGCAGGCCTTACTCTGTGTCTCCCATAATTTGCAATCAATTGTAAAGTTCTTAAGTGAGAAAATAAAACCTTCCCAGTATTTAGAATCCTTTGAGATTCTCATAGTTAATTAAACCAAGGTTGGATTTAACCATAATTTACTTAACAAGGAGTTAAGTACATTTCATGGGGAGGGGAAGTGAGTTTCTTTAGTTAATAAAATCAAGTTTGGACTTATCCATACATTTGTTACCAAAGGATTAAATACCCTGGGGATAGGGGGATGTGTGGAAGAAAATTTGCTTGGGGGCAAGAGTTCAAATATTTCATGCAATTTTTTGGCTTTGGATGACATTTTGACTCATGAGGATTGTGTGTCCTTGGGAGATACTTGAAAAGTGGGAAAGGAAAAAATGATTATAAATTGATATAATTAAAGACTCTTGAAAAGAGTATTTCTAATGAGACAGAATGCTGCTTGGCAAACAGTCAATCAATCAATAAACCAATCTGTGATGTTACTTTGATAACACTCTGGGCTTATCAAGCAATCAATTAATCAAGCTGTGCTTGATAATACCTGACTAATATCACCTTAGTGATAAATAACACCTGGTGAAGTGGCACAAAGATTTAAATATTAGAGAGAGAAAAAAGGAGGGTATGAACAGTGAGTAAAATATAGACAATAGATTTGGACCAGAGAGGGAATAAGATACATTCCCACTTGGGTTTAAAAATATATCCTTCTCTATGGGGCGGCTAGGTGGCACAGTGGATAAATCACCGGCCCTAGAGTGAGGAGTACCTGGGTTCAAATCTGGTCTCAAACACTTAATAATAATTACCAAGCTGTTTGGCCTTGGGCAAGTCACTTAACCCCATTTGCCTTGCAAAAACCATATATATCTATATCTATATCTATCTATCTATCTATCTATCTATCTATCTATCTATCTATCTATCTATCCTGCTCTAACTGGGGTAGGGGCTGCAGGGATAAGGAAAGATAAGGGGAAAAGGGAATGATAAAAGGGAAAGTGAAGCTATAAGTGAAAATAAACTGAAAGTCAAATTTTAAAAGATAAGTTAAAGGAGAAAGGGAGTAAAACTTTGGTGAGGAGGAATAAGAGGAAAGGAAGGAGAAAAATATAAATGGGGAAAGATAGCATGGATGGAAAATACAGAATTAGAAATCTTAATTGTAAATATGAATGGGCTAAACTATCCCATAAAATGGAAATGGAAAACAGAATGGATTAAATACCAGGATTCAACAATATGTTGTTTACAAGAAATACATTTGAATCTGAGAGATACAAACAAGGTAAAGGTAAAAGGATGGAACAAATATACTATATTTCAGCTAAAGTAAAAAATATCAGTGATTGCCATCCTGTTCTCAGATAAAACTAAAGTATAAATAGATCATTAAAAGGGATAAAGAAGGGAACTATATCTTCATATAAAAGGCACAATAGATAATGAAGCTCTACCATTATTAACATATATGTCAATATCAAATTAGAAATTATGAAAATCAAGGGAGAGATTAACAAAATTGAAAGCTCGAAAAAATTCATAAAAAAGAGTTGGTTTTATGAAATTCAATAAAATAGATAAATATGCATTTAATCTGAAAATAAAGAAAGAACATAATCAAAATACCAGTAACACAATTTAAAAGGATGAACTTACCACCAATGAGGAGGAAAATTAAAGAAATAATTTGGGGTTACTTTGCCAAACTCTATGCCAATAATATTGATAACCTGAATGAAAAGGATGAATATTTACAAAAATGTAAACTGCCCAGATAAATAGATGAGGAAATAACAAAGTCCAAACTCCTTTTCAGAAAAGAAAAATTGAAGAAACATCAATAAACACCCTAAGGAAAAACTTCAGTCCAGATGGATTTACAGGTGAAATCTAACATTTAAGGAACAATTAATTCCTATTCTACATAAACTATTTTAAAAAATAAGACAAGAGGTCTCTTGAATTCACGCCTTCCCATTCACCTGTCCACCCTCCAGTCCTTTACCTACTCCCCAGCCCCATGCCCTTGCCTCTCTCCCCTTGCCCTGTCCACCTTCTGGCCTGCCAACCACACACAGACATGTCCACAACTCCCGAGAATGCATTCTTTTTCGCCGTCATGGGAGCCTCAGCCACCATGGTCTTCAGTGTTCTTGGGGCAGCTTATGACACAGCAAAAAGTGGCACTGGTATTGCAGCCATGTCAGTCATGTGACTTGAGCTGATCATGAAGTCAATCATTCCTGTCATCATGGCTGGTATCATTGCTATCTATGGTCTGGTGGTGGCCGTTCGCATCACCAACTCTGACAGAGCATCTCACCTTGTTCAACTTCCTTCAGCTGGGAGCAGGCCTCAGTGTGGGTCTGAGCAGGCTGGCAGCTGGCTTTGCCACTGGCATTGTTGGAGATGCTGGTGTTTGGGGGATGGTACAGCAGCCCAGATTATTCGGGGGGATGATCCTGATTCTGATCTTCGCTGAGGTGCTTGGCCTGTATGGCCTGATTGTGGCCATCATTTTCTCTACAAAGCAGACTCTCTTTTCTCCTTTCTTCCCAGTGCCCCACCCAACCCCAAGTCACCCCTAAGCCACAGAGTATGATGTAAAGACCTGTCTTGAACCTCCCCCCATCCTTCCCAATTTGCTCCAGAACAAATGGCCTGAGATTTGGTGTAGTTGTCCAGTTGGTAGTTGGTCTTTTAAATGCTCAATGTCTTAGTGACTCTTTTGTCTGTGTTGCACCTACCACATTGGATGGTGCCTCAACTGGACTGGCTGGGACCAAGGCCTCCTGGGGTCCACCAGGCAGCTGTGCAATCTCCCTACCCATTTACTGTTAATGAATTAGATGAATTAGAATTGTCATTTTTCTCTTCACTGGATGTTTATTTATAAAGATTTGACATGTTCATAAGGTTTATGGAGCAAGAATTTTCAATTTCCCATGCTATATGTTAATTTTAAATATAGGTAGATTATTGTACTGTGGGGTTAAATGTCAAGTGCTGAAAATTCCTTGGATGTGATAATTTGAAATTCAAGATTGCTGTAGTGTCCTGGTATGAGTAAGAATTGTATGATTCGGGAAAGTGTTGAAGATGTGTTTCCAATGGTGCTGTGTAGCATCGGCTAGGGCTCACAGTGATGTTTCCAAATAAAATTCTGACTGGAAAAAAAATAAGAGAAGAAGGAGTTTTGCCAAATTACTTCTATGACATCTAATATTGATACCTAAACCAGGAAGAACCAAACCAAACAAAGAAAATTATAAAAACAAGTTTCCTAAAGAACACTGATGTAAAAATCTTAAATAAAATTTTAGCAATGAGATCACAGCAACTTATTGCTAGGATAATACACCATGATTAGGTAGAATTTATACCAGGTATGCACGGATGACTCAATTTAAGAAAACACTCAACAAAATTGAATATATCAATAGCAAAACCAAAAATATTCATAGGATTATCTCAATAGATGCTGAAAAGACTTTGATAAAATATAATACCTATTAATATTAAAAACCACTATAAAGTTTAGGAATAAATGGAATTATCCTTAAAACACTAAATAGTATCTGTCTAAAGCCATAAGTAATATTATGTGTAATGGGGATAAACTCAGAGCATTTCCAATGAGATCAGGGGTGAAACAAGGATGCCCATTATCATCACTACCATTCAATATAGTTTTAGCATTTTTTTTTATTTTTTGCAAGGAAATGGGTTTAGGTGACTTGCCCAAGTTAACACAACTAGGGACTTATTAAGTGTTTGAAGTTGGATTTGAACTCAGGTCCTCCTGACACCAGGGCCAGTGCTTTATCCACTGAGCCACCTAACTCCCTTCAATTTAGTTTTAGAAATGCTAGCTCTCACAATAATAAAGGAAGAAGAAATTAAAGGAATCAAAATTGGCAATGAGAAAGCAAAGCTTTCACAAATTCAACAAAATAGCAGAATATAAAGTAAATTCACACAAATCATCAAAATTTCTATATATGTCTACAACAAAGTCCAAGAGCCAAAAATAGAAAGAGAAATTCCATTTCATATTTCACACTCCTTATACCAAAATGAGATCAAAATGGGTACAGGATTTACACATAAAGGACAACACCATAGAAAAGTTAATAAAGCAAGAAATACTCTATCTGATCTATGAAAAGAGGACAAATTTGTGACCAAAAAAGATATAGAGTATATCACAAACTTCAAAATGAATGATTTTGTTTATATTAAATCAAAATTTTTGCATTAATGTGATCAATGCTGCCAGAATTAGAAAGAAAACAGAAAGCTGGGAAACAATTTTCACAACTAGGAGTTCTGATAAAGTTCTCATTTTAAAAATATATAGAGAACTGCATCAAATCTGTTTTGTAAGTCATTTGCCCAATTGATAAATGGTCAAAGGATATGAATAGAAAATTTTCAAATGAAGAAATTAAAGTTATATATAATCATTTGAAAAAATACTTCAAATCATTATTGATTAGATAAATGCAACTTAAAACAACTAGGGAAAAGGGGGAAAAGGGAAAAAAGGGGAAATGATTAATGTTGGAGAAGTTGTGGTAGAATTGGGACACTAATGTATTGTTGGTGAAGTTGTGAACTGATCCAATCATTTTGAAGAACAGCATAGGACTATGTCCAAAGAGCAATAAAAATGATCATACCCTTTGGCCCAACAATCCCAATTCTCAGCCTATATCCAGAAGAAATAATAAAAATTAGCAAAATTCACACATGTTCCAAAATATTCATAGCAAATCGTTGTAGTGGCAAGTACTGGAATATTATGAAATCCGATTGTTCTATAAGAAATAATAAATAATAGGACTCTAGAGAAGCATGGAATGGATTACCAGATAAAATGCTGAGTGAAGGGAGCAGAACCAAGAAAATAATATACATATTAAGATTGTGAGATGATTAAGCCTTGATTTTTGCATTTGCTCTCCACAATTCAGAGAGCTAGGACAGCCCTATTAGATAGTCTATGGATAATACTATCCCTATTTAGAGCAAGTTAAAAACAAAGCAAAACAGAGTCTGATGAACACTATATTCACTTTAAAAAAATCTCTTATGTACATCTCCCTAAAATAGTAATCTGTAAACATGTTTAACACAATTGTATACTATATTAACCTGACTGTTAGATGCTATGCAGAGGACCAGTGGGTAAAAGGAAATTTGGAACTTGAAACTATATACAGGCTTTTGAATGGATGTTAAAAAACTTTTATGACATGTATTTGGGCAAATAAAATACCAATTAAAAATAAAATACAATGTTTTCAAAAAAATCTAACCAACAGTGCATTTTTCTACATCTTCTCCAACATTTGAAATTTTGCTTTTTTTATATCTAATATTAGTCAATCTGATAACTTGCATTTTCTTAATCAAGAGTAATTTGGAGCATTTAGTCAAATATAATTTTGACTGCCTGATCTGTAGACAATCTGATAAATCTATTAGTAAATCTATTAGCAAATCTTTACTCTTTCCTCTGTTAGGAAATCTAAAAATTTGTCTTGGTTATCCATACAGTTGAAAAATGAGGTCTTTATCAGAAAAATTGGCTGCAAATTGTTTTTCTTTATGATTGCTCTTCATGTTTCCCTCTATCCTATATTTCCTTGTTAATCCTATTCTCTCCTTTCCCCTTGCACATTCTCAAAAGCATTTCACTTCTGACTTTTATTTACCCTCCCTTCTATCAGACTCACTATGCTTTCCTCTCATCCTATTCCTCTTTCTACTTTGCTATATGATACAATAGATTTCTATTCCTAACTGTGTATGATATTCCCTCTTTGAGCCAATTCAAGTAAGTAAAGGTTCATGCACTCCCTTATACCTCCTCCATCTTCCTCTCCACTGCCTAAAGTCTTCTGTGATTCTTTTTCTCATATAATTTCCCTCATTCTACTTCACCCTTTTCCCCTTCTCCTAATTCATTTCCCTTTCTTACCCATTAATTTATTTTGATAAGAATTCCATTGTGATAAGAATTAAACTCAAACCTCTGCTATCTGTCTATTTATAGTACTTTTAACTGCCCTAAAATGAGAATGTTCTTTTGAATAACTGGTATCATTTTCCTAGGTAGGAATGATAGCTGTTTAACTCTTTTGTGTCCCTTATGATTTCTTTTTCCTATTTACGTTTTTATCTTACTCTTGCATCTTTTTCTTTGCAAGGCAATGGAGTTAAGTGACTTGCCCAAGGCCACAGCTAGGTGAATTATTGAGTGTCTGAGGCCAGATTTGAACTCAGGTACTCCTGACTCCAGGGTCAGTGCTCTATCCATTGTACCACCTAGCCACCCCTTGATCTTGCATCTTGTATTTAAAAAGTCCTATTTTCTCTTCCTCTCTTTCCTTCATCAGGAATTATTGAAATTTCTCTATTTCATTGAATTTCCATCCCCCCCAAGATTATTCTCAATTTTGCTGCATGCACATTCCAAACCTTCTGATCCTTTAAGGTAGAAACTTCTAAGTCTTACGTTATCCTAACTGTGACTCCACAATATTTGACTTTTTTTTCTTTTTAGCTGCTTATAATATTTTCTCCTTGAACTGGGATTTCTGAGCTTTGCTATAATATTGCTGATAATTTTCATTTTAGTATCTCTTTCATAAGATAATCTATGAAATTTTTCAATTTTTATTTTGCCCTCTATTCTAGAATATCAAACTTTCCTTGATAATTCCTTAAAATATTATATCTAGGCTTTTTGTCATGTCCTTCAGATTAACAAAAAAATTTTAGCTTATCTCTCCTGGATTTAATTCCTAGATTGGCTGATTTTTCAAAGATATTTCACATTTGTTTCTAGTTTTTCATTCTTTTGATTTTGTTTGACTGTTTTTTGATGTCTTATGAAGTCTTTAACTTCTACTACTACATGTCTAAGTTTAAAGATATTAGTTTCTTCAGGGAAATTTTGTGAATCCTTTCAAGTTAGCCAATTCTACTTTTTTTAATTCAATGAATTTTTAATCTCTTTTTCCATTTGACTTTTTAAAAAGGAATCCTTCTCTTTAGTGAATTTTTGTATATTTTTTTATTCCTTTTGGACAATTCTACCTTTCAAATAGATTTAATAGATTTCTGTACATTTTTTAAAAAAAATCATTTAATCTAGTCTGATTTTTTTAATATTTTGTTTTCTTTAGTATTTTTTGTACTTCATTCACCAAGGTAACACCTCTCATTTATGCTTTATGTGAATCACTCTTAATTCTCTTCCAAGGTTTTCTTCTATAGTGCTTACTTTATTTTTAAAATCATATTGAATTTTTCCATTGTATGAGAACAATTTATTTTTTTTCTTCGAAACTTTGTACGTAATAATTTTGTTGTTGCTGTTTTTAGCTTTTGCAAGGCAATAGGATTAAATGACTTGTCCAAGTTCAAACAGCTAGGAAATTATTAAATGTATGAGGTCAAATTTAAACTGAAGTCCTCCTGATTCCAGGGCCAGTACTCTATCCACGTCACCACCTAGTTGCCCCTTTATGTAATAGTTTTGATTATTTTCCTTTCTTATTACATGATTTGATCTTACTTGTCACCATACTATTTTTCTCTGGTGAGAATTTTTTCAAATTTTTTGCTCATTTTCTAGTCCATTTATGGATTTTCTCTTTTGCTAAAATGTAACTGTACTTCCAAGGAGGAGGGATCACTCCCCCAAGCCTCAAGGTTTTTGTACAACTGTTTTTAGAGATACTGTAGTTTTCAGTTCTTCCAACCTTGCATGATATAAGAATAGTTTTTTTTTACTCCTCTCTTGTTCTGTGCTTTTGCCTGTGAATGGTCACAAGCATTTATTTCTATCCTAGAATTGTGATGAAGTTTCCTGCTTCAGTGTGGGCATAAGCTGACATAAACCTATGTTGATCCATATCTTGAGAATGCCACCTAGGACTGTGACAGAGCAAGTTTGGTCTCTAGTGCCATCAAAGAGACCCCTGTAATCTCCCTCTGAACAGCTGTTTTACCCTTCAACAATTTATAATGTGAGAACTCAGGAAGCAGTTGCAGATATTGAAGATTCAGTTGTTCCCAAGGCATCTTCCATGTTTGCTGGTGCCTATTGACTCTGGTACAGCCTGAACTGCACTGTGCTCCTTTCTCACCCCAGTGAAAAACATCTTTCCTTCAGACCTTCTAAGTTTTCTTGTTTCACCCAATCCTGCAGGTTCTGCTTCTGAAGAATTTGTTTTGAGTCATTATTTAAAGTTGTTCAGAGGCATTTTGGGTAGAAATCTGGGGAATCCTGTCCTTTTTATCCACCATCTTCACTATGTCCCTGTTGTATCCTTCTGAGTTAGTAGTGGGATAAACAATCCCTATATTCTCCCTTTCCCTCTTTAAACTATCACTAATCTTATCTTGTTATAGCTCTGTTTGCATTGGCTAAGAATAGGATGACCTTCTACTATAACCCCTAGTTTGGTCCTCTATATTGTGGTGAATCTATGCAGATATTAATTGTGCCACTCATCTTTATTTCCTCCCTTTGTAACATAAAACTTTGATTTTATCCCTTGTTGCTTTGACAGTTGGATACCTAAGATGTTCTAGATGTTCTAGGGGGTCTGTCTACGTGTATTGTGTCTCTTAATTTCCCCTGATGAGCAAAGTGAGTTTTTGTTTCAATTTCTCCCACAATGTTGAGATATTAGAGTTGAAGTTACCTGAGAATTGGTGGAGACCTAAAAAGGAGGTAAGAATTACCTTGAGCATTGACCTGTAGGGATCTCTTGTTCTTTGAATGACCTAAATACAGATTTCATGGCTTCACTTCCAATTTATTGGAGTTTGGACTGATTTCAGGATCTGTTTTTGCTGAAAAATACTCCCAGGTTTCTGGACATTTTCTTGCATTGGTCTAGTCTAGATCTATGAATTTTTTTGGCTTATAATGATAATAATATCTAACATATTTATGATTTCCAAACCATGGTGCCTATACACACACACACACACACACACACATATATATATATATATATATATATATATATATATACATATATATATATATGTATATATATATATATACACCTATGTGTGTGTTATTTTATTTGATCTATATATCAGTGTGATTATTTTTTGCATTTCTTCATATGACTTCTTACTAAATATCTTCCCTCATATTTCTTTGGGGAACTGAGCTCAGCTTGGGCTTTAAACATGAACATCTTAAACTGAGACTTTATCATGTATATTTTTTCAAGAAAAAAACTGGGAGTTAATGCAGAAAGCAAAATCATAGAAATGAAAAGGAATCTATTTTTAACAGAACAGAATCAAGTCATTACCAATGTGGTAGTTATTCCCATATTAGCTATCTATTCAATCAAATAATCAACTATTTAGAGCCATGAAGCAAATGAGTACAGAGCCCTGATTTTCTAAATGAGAAAAAGTCATGACTTGTAATGTAAACAACTACATCTTGATCCTTTTTGAAAAAGTAATTGGTGATGAAAAAGGTATATAAATAGAACTGACAGATCCAATCATAATTTCATACAGAAATGTAACTGCTATAATTCAATAGCAATATAAAGGTGATCAAAAGAACCTAAAGAATAGCTTGACTCACATGATTACTGGAGTTTTAAATAAGCAAATGCAATACCAGTTTAAGAGACATGCTTTTATTTTAAAATCTTTCACTGAAATATGATGAAAATTTATGAACAATATCACTCCATAAGTCAAAGCAGAAACAAATTAGTATAACGATAGAAAAAAATATGACTAAAGGCATACTGAATCGAATTAATCCCCAGGAATTTAAGAAAGAAAAGAACAAAAATAACTAACAAGAGAAAATTACTAAAGACCTGTGAATATTTGTTTTGTAAATTGTTTTCATCATTGAGTGGTAGTTCTACCATACTTAAAGTCTAAAATCCCAATTTCATATTCATTAAGAGAAGGAATAGAAATAATACTAAAGAGAGTGAAGCAAAAGCAAAATCAATTAGATCTATACATATATGAGATATCAGCAAAGCAAAGAGAAAAAAGCAGAAATGAGAGGACAGAAACTTCATGGACAGCAGGATGTGTGATAATAATGAGAAATCAATTATGAAAAGACTGAAAGAAGTGATCATACCTTCTATGAAAAGGAAAGAACAGAGTTATGGAAAGCAAAGGAAAAGTGAGCATTAAGAAAGAAGGCATCATAAACATGTAAAATGATAAAGAAAGAATAATATTTGTGAGAATAAAAATATCTTTGGATTTTTGGAAATTAACAGATGTTTAGTGATGTTAAAGGGCCAGATATTAGGGGATTGAAGAAGTATACTATATATAATTATTTTAAAAATTTGTGGAAAGGAGTTTATCTTGAGAAGATGGCAAAGATAAGAAAATATTCTCCCCACTCTTACCTCACTCAATAAAGGATGGTGAAGAATGTTCTGAGCAGTGACAAAGAAGTCAGTTTCAAGGAAGAGAAGGATGTTGAGAAAGAAAATTAGAGGAAAGTCCTAAAATTGAGAGGAGGGGATGGGATCAAAAAGTATATGGAAGATGGCTAGGTGGCACACTGGATAAAGTACCAACCCTGGAATCAGGAGTACCTGGGTTCGAATCCGGTCTCAGACACTTAATAATTACCGAGCTGTGTGGCCTTGGACAAGCCACTTAACCTCATTTGCCTTGCAAAAACCGAAAAAAAAGTATATGGAAAGAGAAAAAAAATTATCTTCTGTTACTGGGTTCATGGAAAAGAGGATAAGTTAGGACATACATTTTATTTTTAGATTTGCAGGAGAGAAAGTGACATAAAATTATACATTGAAAAAATAGATTTAGAAATAGAACAGTGTTTAGAGGCCACATGATCCAGCAACATGAATTTATAGATAAGGAAAACTGAGTCAAAGGATTTTAAGTAACTTGCTTTCAAGGTTACCTAGTATAAATTTGAAAATGGAATTTGAATCCACAACCTTCAAATCCAAATCTAACATTATTTCCAGAGGTCATCTTTTTGATTATCAAAGCTTAATTCTTTAATATTCTGAATCAAGATATTTCAGTAATTTTAATGTTGGAACTTAAACTAAATAAGGCACTTGGGGCCCTTTAAATAACAGTAACAAAAACTTCTTTATTAATAGTATAGCTAGCTCAGTAAGTAAGGATACCATTGATTCAGTTGACATGAGCACTATAGACACCAGATTCTCTCCAAAGTATCAGCTATGGTGAGCAGTAGGTGAGAGGTCTTGGGAGTTCATTACATATTTCTCACTGGAATGAGTAGGGGTGCTTCCATAGACAACTATGAAGTTTTGCCAATAATTAGATAAATTCAAACTAGAAGAAAATTTTGTTGTCTTGTAGGAAAAAATAAAACAAAACAAATAAACAAAATACCCCAGTAATCTGACATAGTTTTGTGGGGTAGGACTTTTTCTTACGAATCTTACTTGGACCCTCAATTCTCTCTTTTTGATTTTCTCTTGGGAGCATCATTCTTCAAACATCTTTTTGAGCCCTAGCCATTCTAACAACAAACCTGCTTAGATCTCACTCTTCCTAGAAGAAAACAAAAACCTACATTTGATCTGGTATGTCCCTTATACTTTTATACAAATCTATGCTCCTTAAAAATCAAACTACAAATAAAATTCATTGCAATTGTCACATTTTTTTCTTCTTTTGAAACTATTTCATGGTTTACTTTATATTATTACAATACGCTTGTGGAAGTAAACATAAACCCCTCTCCACACAGAAAAGATGGAGAAACATCAGGAGAAGTGAAGTGAGAGGGGGAAAAAAGTATACATGAGTCTATGTTCAGATTACATCTGCTCTGTTTCTGGGAGGGGTTGCTTTCTTTATCATAAGTCAATCTTGCTTCAATATCTTTGCCCACAGTTCCTATTACTGGCTGTATTTCCCTCCATTCTATTCCTCCTTACTCCCATTTATTCTATTTTCTCTCTCTCCTTTCAGTCTGTCCCTGCTCAGAAGTGTGTTGTAGCTGATTACCCTCTCTCACAATCTTCCCTCTCTTCTATTACCTACTACCCCCCCTCCCCCTTCCCCTTTATCCCATCCCTTTCTTCTCATTTTTCTCTATGGTAAGATATAATTCTATATACTATTGTGTATGTTGTTTCTTCATTGAGTTATTTTTGATGGGAATGAAGTCTCACTTATTCCCCCTCACCTTCCGCTCCTTCCACTATGTGGCAAAAAGCTTTTTATTTTATGTGAAATAGCTTAGACCACTATATCTATCCTTTCCCTTTCTCCCAGTACTTTCCTATATTCACCCATTGACTCCATCTTTATACAATATTATATCATTATATTCAATTCCCTCCTGTTTTCTCTCTCTGTGTATATATATATATATATATATATATATATATACATGTATATATACATGTATATATATATATATATACACACACACAACCACACATACATATATATGTATGTGTGTGTGTGTGTGTGTGTGTGTGTGTGTGTGTGGATGTACAGTTCACTATCATTAAGTTCTTCATATTTAGTACCTCTCATCCACACTCTCTATGCTTCACTTGAGTCCTGAGTCCTGTACTTAGAGCACAAACTTTCTTTTCAGATCTGGTCATTTTGAGAGGAAAGTTTGAAAGTCCCCTGAAAGAGTGTGTTCAGTTTTGTTGGGTAGTTGATCCTCAGATATAAATCAAGCTGTTTTGCCTTCTGGAATATCATACTCCAAGCCCTATGAACCTATAATGTAGATGCAGCCAAATCCTGTGTAATCCTAACTGTAGAGCCAAGGTATTTGAATAGTTTGCCTCTGGCATTTTGAAATATTTTCTTTTTGACTTGAGAGTTTTGGAATTTGGCTATAATATTTATGGGGCTTTTTCTTTTGGGGTCTCTTTTAGAAGGTGATCAGTGAATTCCCTCCATTTCTATTTTACCCTCTGCTTTGAGGAACCCAGGACAATTTTGCAGCATTATTTGTTGAAAAATGAAGCCCAGTCTCCTTTCCTGGTCATGATTTTCAGGAAACCCAATAATTTTTAAATTATTTTTTCTTGATCTGTTTTCTAGGTCAGTTGCATTTCCTTTTTTAATTTTTTTAGGTTTTTGCAAGGCAAAAGGGTTTAAGTACCTTGCCCAAAGCCACAAAGCTAGGTGTCTGAGGCCAGATTTGAACTCAGGTAGTTCTAACTCCAGGGCCGGTGCTCTATCCCCTACACCACCTAGCCATCCCTCAGTAGCATTTCCAATGAGATATTTCACATTTTCTCCTAATTTTTCATTCTTTGGTATTGTTTTATTGTTTTTTCATTCTCATAAAGTTATCAATTTCCTTTAGTTCCATTCTACAAAGGAGTTGTTTTCTCCACAGAGCTTTTGTATGTCCTTTTTCAGCTGACCAGTTCTGCTTTTTAAGTCTTTCTGCTCTTCATTTGCCTTATGTCTTGCTTTTTCCATTTGTCCTAAACTGGTTTTTAGTAAGTTATTTTCTTCAGTAATTTTTTTTTGTATTTCTTTCACCAAGCTTCTGACTTAGTTTCCATGATTTTCCAACATCACTCTCATTTCTCTTCCTAATTTTTCCTCTACCTCCCTTACTTGTTTTTTTAAAGTCTTTTTTGAACTCTTCTATTGCCTAAGCCCATTTCCTATCTCCCTTGGGGGGTTTGGGAACAAAAGTTTCAACTTTGTCATCCCAATATTTTGATCCTCCATGGGATCAAAGTAATTTTCTTTCTTTTTTTTTAGGTTTTGGTAAGGCATTTGGATTAAGTGGCTTGCACAAGGGCACACAGCTAGGTAATTATTAAGTTTCTGAAGTGGAATTTGAACTCAGGTACTCCTGACTCCAGAGTCTGTGCTCTATCCCCCATGCCAGCTAGCCAACCCCCAAAGTAATTTTCTATGGTCATATCCTTCTTTTTATGTTGATTGCTCATTTCCTCAGTCTATGACAGATTTACCATGCTTCCAAGGCTTTGGGGGGTTTTGGGACACCTCACAGGTATCTTAATTCCTCCAAGTTTTTATAAGAAGCTCTGACTGCTCTTTTCTCTGTGCTCTGATCTGTGGATGACCACATGTTGAGTTCCTCTGTCTACTAGGGGATGCATTCTGCTCAGGAGAGCAAAAGAAACACTCATGCACTTGGATGAGGCATGCTAGCAGGACATCTAGCAGAGACAGTTTATTGAAATTATCAAACTGTTCTTATAGAAGATAACCACAAAATTAGCATACAAGATAAAAACAATGATGTAAATATTTTGGGCAGGATGTAACTCAGCTCAAGAAGTTCCAGAACAGGGCTATCAACAAGTGAGGACACAAATGATGCAGTTGTGTAATCAAATCACAGTTCCGTGGAAAGACTTCAGACCCTAGGGTCACCAAAGGTTAGGTCATTTGGTCATAAGGGACCTCTAACCCTAACTCAGGTAGCTTTCAACACTTCCCTCTTTTCTGTTTACACAGCAAACTCACAATTGCACAACCTGTTGCTTAGCCTGGGTAATATGATCCTGAATTCTATTGATAGCATATATAATAGCTTTGGTTACAGAAAAATACTTTGAGAAAACTTGAAAAACAGCAAAGTAGAAGCATCAAGAAAATCAATATAAGGCACAGCTGTATAATAATCTGGGTCCAATGCCCGAAAAGTATAGGATGATGAAACCACTCAATTATCTTATTGACTATCTTTTCAGGAATCAAGTCTCAGTGGGAGGCATCTTGATGTCTTTAGTCAACTTATACAAATCATCAATACAAAAAGATAGTTTTTAAAATGAGAGACAAACAACAAGTGATCAATATCTAATTACAACAAGGCTGCAAACTGAAATAATACCATATAACTATGTACCAATTACAGGTGGAGAAGACAATAAATCATACACTTTTTGCTCAAATCTATATATTCGTCCCTAACACAAATTGCTCATATAAAAGTTTATAGGTCATTAATCTAATGATAAAGATTTTCATAAATTCTTCTTCTGAGCTTTAATGCTCTAGTAATATATTATGACAATTCTTGAATATTTTTTTGTTTCTATCTTTTCCTTATTTATCACTTCTTTACATACATATGCTCAAATAATGCAATTGTAATAGTTAACATTTTTTCCCTCTTTTTCTCAGTAATGATCATAAATTCTTCTATAAGGGGTGTGATACTATTTAAACCAGAAAAATTAAACTGAACTTCTCAGCAATACTTTTTAGATATTTCCAATAGTAGCTTTGTTATATCCCAAATAATTATCAGCTTCCCCTATCTAAACAACTTCGGTCATACTTTTCTCTCCATAGTATAGTTTTGAATGTAATTCCAATATTCAGTTCCTTTTGCAGTCCTCAAATTGTTCATGATTAATATAAGCATCCCCATTTGTTCTAATAGTCCGTTTTCTGCTTTCCTTTTGCATGGTCTGTCCTTCCTTCTCCTCTTATACTTATTTTTCAATTTCTTGTTTAAGTTATTCATTTTATGTATTACTAGATCACATGGTCTGCATGGTCTAATGTTTCTTTCATCTGTGGACATCAGTTTCTCCATCTGTGGACAAAACAAAAGCATACCCTTGACCCCAGGTTAGTAATTGATTGAGTTCTTTCCAATGTCCATCTATTGTATCCTTCCATATTACTCTATGAGTACTTTTAGGGGTATTCATTATGTTATCTATGGTAAACTAAAACACTAAAGTGTTTTTCAGGCATCATTTTATTCTTACCATCCAAAATCATATAATTAATGAATATAAAGCTTTATATAGGAGTGTACAATATCTATTCTCCCACATTCACCTTTTTCTGTTTATGTGCGAACATTAGAAAAGAGGATTGGCCAGTCAGAATATAAAGACATGTAACCAGGTCTGACCAGGCAGACATAGCTAAGAGCTTCCTTCTGCCTGTATTTGAAAACAAATGCAAACAAAACAAACACATACTTGAAAACAAACACAACAAACATAATCAGGGCACTTTGAGACCCTGAACTCCAGGGAAAACCCCTAGCTCTTATACTAGAGAAAATACATAGAACACTCAATTTATGACAATACATTTTTCCATAGAAAGTTATTAGTATTTGACACTTCTGGATTTTAACTACTATAACTTTTGAGAAGGCAAATGGTCACTCAAAAATCCCTCAGCATGATTGAAATATCCCCTCTCCCTCTTCTTGAAATAGAGTAAACCAAATAACTTCTTTGTTCTGGGGACAAATCTTAAGTCTTTTGTGGGGGGTGATGGAATCTTCTGTTCTCAAAACCTTACTTGACCCATAATTTTTTGTAATAACTAATATTATCAGAATCTATATTGATAAGCTCCTGAAGCTATTATGTTATGATATCAGTCTGGTAAAAGATTAACTATTTAGTTTCCCTATATTTCTTTTATTTATTTCTTGTGGCATTACATAGTATTATATATATATATATATATATGGTAGAATTGTGAATGGATCCAACCTTTCTGGTTGCATGATTTTCTCACGACATCGTATCTCTTATAGAGTAAAACATAGACAAATTTACAGAGATATTTTAGAGAGATAAAAAATTTATATATATATATATATATATATATATATATATATATATATATATATATACACAATTAACTTGACTCTCTTGTATTTTTGGAATTTATTTCTCCAAAACTTTTTCAAATTAAATATAGCATTTCTTTTTATGATTTCTTTAGATAACATATTCGAAATATACACTGTCTCTTTCCTGATTCTCTTTCCTGATTCTTTTAACTCCAAATAAATTTCCTTTTTAACACTTGTTTATCCAAATCTTCATGAAGTAATTTTCACTCTCTCTCTCTCTCTGGCTAGTTCTATCTGTAAAAATACTCTTTCCGCTAAAATTCAAGGTCTAAAGACAACAGCCAGAATTGTAAAATGGACAAGCTGCAGAGAGGGAGAAGGAAGGGGGGAAACATTCTCAAAGAATCACAGTGGGAAAAAGAAAAAGTCAACATCATTTTATCATATTAATATTCATTTATCTATTCACACACTCTACTCTCCCATCAATGTAGATTCAAAGTATCTTCTAAGTTCAATTCTCTTTTCTTTGGAAACCATGGAGAACATCAAAAAACAGTCTGTAAAGATTAATTTATTTGTTTTTTGATAATTTCTAAGCCTTCTCTTTAGCCAGTTTTTTTTTTATTCTGGCTTTTTTAGTTCCCTGGAGATTTCTTTCCCTATCACACCCACTATGCCTGCTTGGAAAAAAGAAAGTAAAAAGCCACCACTGCAGACCAGCTATACCCAAGCCTTCTCCTTACCCCAATCTAGGATTCTTCAGCTTTGCCAGGGGTTTTTCTTCTCCTGAAAGACTACCTCTGCCTCTGGACAGCTTCAAGTCCCCTGCATCTTCCCCACATAAGGATGCTAAATGTTGAGTCCCCCTGTCTACCAAGGGATACTATTCAGCTCAGGAGAGAAAAAGAAACACATATATACTTGGGTGGGGGGTACTAGCAGTATATCCAGCAGAGCCAGTTTATTGAAAGTATCATACAGTTCTTATAGAAGAAAACCACAAAATTTACATACAGTATAAAAACAATGATGTAGCTCTCTTTTGGGCAGGATGTGACCTAGCAGGATGTAACTCAGGTCAAGAAGTTCTGGGAACAGTGCTATCAACAAGTGAGGCAACAAATGACACAGTTGTGTTATCAAAGCAGAGTTCCATGGAAAACCTTCAGACTCAAGTGTCACCAAAGCTTAGGTCATTTAATCATAACTTACCTCTGACCCAAACTTGCTCAAGTAGCTCTCAACAACCACAGACTCTCCCCATTGCCCTGGAGCTGTAAGTAGAGTCCCTACTGCACTTTGGTAGTATGGGGACTCAGTATAGGTTCATGTGATAGTATAAGGGAGCTGAGTATGGGCAAAAAGCAGAGTCCTGACCCAGGGTAAGTAGAGAGACCTCTTCAGCTTCTCCCTACCCCTTTACCATCTGTGGATCGCATGCTCTGTAAGTGCTGGGTGGCTCTGCCAATTCTGGCTGTAGGTTCTGACCACAGGGCTGCTCTGAAGGCCGTGATGGTAGGTGCCCCACATGGCAGGTTGGAGCTGGTTTGCTATGGCCTGGCTGTGCTGCGACTCTTTCTAACTCCTGGTCCTGGTGAAACAGATCTTTCCTGTGGACCCTCTAAGTTATCTTGGACTGGGTCTAAGTCTTTCTATGGGTTCTGCCCCTCTAAACTTTGTCTAGAGACATAATTTGATGACTTTTGGAGTTGTTTTTGTGGGGAGTAATTCTGGGATTTCCTGTCCTCATACCAACATTTTGACCACTAATTTTCATCTTTTTTCCATCTCTCAGTCCCTCTTTAAACTGTTAGTATTTGCTTTTGATTTCACTAATCAACTGAAACTATTCTTTTCATTTTCATCCATAATCTACCATTGTTATATCTTTTATCAGACCATTCTTTCATCAGCTTTAGACAGTTCTCCTTTGTATTTTATCCTACCTATTTTTCTGTGATTGCTTCCATGTTGTCTTCTCTGTTTTTCAATATCTCACTTTACTCTTGTCTTGTTTTACATGCTTCTGTTGACTTGTTATTCAGTGTCCAAATTATAGTTGTTCCCCCAAAGCTCTGTCCTGAGCCCTTTTCTGCTCTCACTCTACCTCTTTTTGACATCCTCATCACCATCATTGAATCAAATAATTGCCTTCATGCAAAGTATTGTTAGATCTCTTTATCCTCTCTTTTCCTCATATTTCAGAGAATATGCCTGAGTAATTTGAATAACTTTACCAAGTGCCAAAAGAGAAGTTAGGGAGCAGTCAAACAGAGATTTCATAACATACTTTCCTCAACTTTAAACTATCAATCTAATGACAACATCTGGCTACTTGAAGAAAGGAAAGCAAACAAAGAAACACACTTTGAGTTTAGAAGTTTGAGATGAAGTCCCATCTTACAGGTATAAGAAGAAAGAACTCAAATAACTCTTGTCAACTTGTATAGATATGAGTTTGTTAGAACAATGTAAAAAGGTTTAACAGTAACTGTGATATGTTTTTTAACTCACTTTGAAATTTGTTTGCCAATAACTGAGAACTGAAATTCTTAGAGAGAATACCATTAAAAAGCTGTGAAGAACAAGAAGTAGAACTGGGAATTACTTGTTCCCCCAAAGCCATTAAAAGGGACCAGGTGACCCTTCAGATTTCATTAGAAAGTTGAAACAAAATACTTCTCACCAAAAGGGATAAGTGAATTGGCCCAGTTCTTTGAGTAATCTTATTCACCCCTATATATACATTTTATATGATATTCATGCACACCTTTAGAATAAGCTAAAAATAATTTTCAAATGAATTAAAAACCATAGATTCTGAGGACTGCAAGAGACTCTAGAGATCATGTCTTGTAACTTTATTTTTAAAGATAGAGACATAGAAGTTTGGAAAGTATTAGTGAGCTCTTCCAGGTACCCCAGGGGGTCAGACATGCCACCAAATTCTTCTTACTCCAAGGCTCTAAACACAACCTATTTGTATTTTACACTCCTGGGCACTTCCAATATTTCACTTTGTTAAAGGGAAAAAAGTTGCTTCCATTTTCCATCATTACCTTTTGGTAACTTTCTAATGCTTATTTTTGTTCATTGGTGTTTTAAATTTTTTTATTTTTCTTTAATTTATTTATATGTTTCTAAAATATTCTTGTTTAAGAGTAAACATAATACCCCCCCACAAAAACATAAAACCTCATGAGAAATAAAGTAAAAGAAAGAAAAAAAGTTTCAGTCTGTGTTCTGATACCATCAACCCTGTCTTCTTTATCATAAGTCCATCATAGCAGTTACTTCCAAATTTTTCCACAGTTGCTGTTGTTGATTGCAATTTCCTCCATCCATTCCTCCCCAATACCATATATTATAGTTTCTCTCTCCTTTCACTCTGTCCATCTTCAAAAACATGCTGTGGAGAAGCTGAATGGTGCAGCAGACACAGCCCTGGCCCTGGGACCAGGATACCCCAATCCTACATCCCACCCCAGAGACCCAACAACCACCCAGCCCTGTGGCCTGGACAGACCACCCAATCCCAGAACCTTGCAAAAACTAAAAACTAAAATGTGTTATATCTGATCATCCTCTTCTATGATCTACCCTCTCCTCTATCACCCACATGCCCCCTCCCCTCTCCCATCCCCCTTCTCTCCTTTTTCTTTATGATTTTTCCTCTCTGAGCCATTTCCTATGACAATGAAGCTTCACTAATTTCCCCTTACCTTCCCCTTTTCCCTACCATTGCAAAAGTTACATGAAATATCTTTTATATGAGATATCTTAGCCTATTCTAGCTCGTCTTTCTATTTCTTACAGTACACTTTCCTTTTCACCCATCGACTACATTTTTACAATATTTTATATCTTCAAATTCAGCTGTCTCCTGGTACTCTTCTATAAAAGCTCCTTCATCCTGTTCTATTAAATGAGAAGTTTCATATGAGTATTATTAGTATCATCTTTCCATGCAGGAATACACACATTTCATCATTATTGAGTCCCTCATAATTTACCCTTCTAGTCCACTCTCTCACTTTAACCAAGTCCTGTACTTGAGGGTCAAATTTTCTGTTCAGATCTGGTCATTTCAATAGGAACATTTGAAATTCCCCTGTTTCATTGAAAGTCCATCTTTTACCCTGGAAGAGTAAGTTCAATTTTGTTGGGTAGTTGATTTTTGGCTGCATTCCAATCTTTTTTGCCTTCCTGAATGTTATATTCCAAGCCCTACAAGCCCTTACAGTATTACTGATAAGTCCTGTGTGATCCTGACTACAGCTCCATGATATTTGAATTATTTCCTTTTGGCTGATTGTAAAATTTTCTCTTTGACTTAGGAGTTCTGGAACTTGGCTGTAACATTCCTGGGTTTTTTTTGGATCTCCTTCTGGGGGAGATCAGTGCATTCTCTCAATTTCTATTTTACCCTCTGCTTCTAGCATATCAGGGCAATTTTCCTGTAGAAATTTTTTTAATAATGAGGTCAAGGCTCTTTTCCTCATCATGGCTTTCAGGTGGCCCAGTAACCTTTAAATTATCTTTCCTGGATCTATTTTCCAGATCAGTTTTTTTTTCCAAAGAAATATTTCACATTTTCTTCTTCTAATTTTTCATTCTTTTGTTGTTGAACTATTGTGTCTTGATTTTTCACAAAGTCATCAGCTTCCTTTAGCTCCATTCTACATCTGAAAGATCTGTTTTCCTCAGAGAGCTTTCTTATCTCCTTTTACATCTGGTCAATTCTGCTTTTTAAAGCATTCTTCTCCTCTATAACTTTTTGAGCTGTTTTTATCCATTTGACCTAAACTGGTTTTTAACATGTTATTTTCTTCAGCATCTTTTTGGATCTCCTTGTCTATGCTGGTGACTTTGTTTTCATGTTTTTCCTGCATCATTCTCATTTCTTTTCCCAATTTTTCCTTCTATCCCCCTTACTTGATTTTCAAAAACTTTTTTGAGTTCTGTCATAGGCTGACTTTCTCATCTTCAGATTGAGTATTTTGGTTCTCCATGGGACCAAAGTAATTGTCTGTGGTCAGGTACCTTTCTTTTCTGTTTATTCATTTCCCTAGTCTGTGTCTGGTTTGTGGGAGCTTCCTGAGCTTTTGAGTATTATTGGGACAGCCCCTACCCCACCCCACCAAGGACCACAGTGTGTAAGGCTCTGACTGGTCTTCTGGTCTGTGAATGTCTACAAGCAGGTCACACCTCTGCCACAGGGCTATGAGAAGGGCACCTGGTCTATGGGGGGCTTAGAATGCAACCAGGCTCTGAATGTGGTCAAAGCCCTAGAGTCCTTTTCTAGGAATAAAGGACAGACCTCGGCAGTCTCCCTTCACTCCCTTACCTTCAGTGGGCTGAGCACTCAGGGTGCAGCTTCCTGGAGGCTTCTGCTGGGCAGCTCCACAGGCTTGCTTCCATTTCCTAGGATCTAGACTGCCTCAGTTGTGCCAAGTGACATGGCCATGCTGAGGGTCTGGCCTTGTGTTTGCTCTGGCAGGGATTTCTCTCTGATTATCTTCCAAGTTGTGCTTGATGCACCCTGGGGTGCAGACCAGGAAATTGCTTCTGCTGCTGGAGGTGGCACTCCCAGGTACCCTGGGGCTGTTCCCAGGAGGCTGAAGTTCCTTTGCTCTGGTGCTGTGCCATGCCACCAACCCTGTGGAACACAGTTTCCCACTATTTTACAGCTTACCTTGGACTGGAGAATTGTCTCATTGGCACTTCCTGTGTGTTCTCTCTCTCAAAAATTTAGCTACAGTCATAAATTTAAGGGTTTTTGAAATATTTTGAAGAGAGCACCTAAGAGAGTTTCTTCTCCTGCTGCCATCGTGGCTCTACCACTCTTCATTGGTTTTTAACAAAGTAAATAATTTATTCATAATATAAAATATAGAACTTTATTTTTAAAAGAAAAATCAAAGGGAAGATATATGGATAGAAAGTATTTTGATCATCTAGGAAAATACTGCCTTGACTAGAAAAACATCAGGAAAAATTGTTCTTAAATGTGAACCCCCTATGGAAATCATGTAGCCATACTACATCTCCGCTAGAGATTACATGTCTGACTTTGATAAAATATTTATTACTAAATAAACAACTTATGAAGATTATCACTGAATTAAGTTTTATAAATCATCCAAATCCAATCTAGTTAGTTGGTACTTTAAGATTAGTAGAAGATGATAATTCTAATAGAAATATTAAGGTCTGAGTATTGTTATGAATAGAAATTGTTTAATAAAATTCATTTAAAGCACATTTGCTTAAACTGTGCATACCCTCCTCCCACACGGACTTTAAATATCAGTTCATAGGCTGACAAGTGCAAAATGAATAGATATTTGTTAAGGAAACAATCTTGATATTTTATAGTGGTAATAATGAAATAAAAAAGATTTGGTGTGCTTTTTAAAATTTTGTTCATATACATATATAATCCAAGATATCCTTCATTCTTACCTCTTCAGGCCCATTGACAATTGAATCTATTAGTTTTGAATGTGAATCTTTTCAGAAGAGGCATAAAAATATGACAGAAATTAAAAGGTCAGAATATATTATCTGGTCACAAATGATACCCATGACAAGGCAAAGGAAGCTGCTGCAGATCCCTGAAGAAATTTGGGATAAAACCACTTGGCAATGGCAGCTAGGTGGTGCAGTAGATAAAGCACTGGCCCTGGAGTCAGGAGTATCTGGGTTCAAATACAGTCTCAGACACATAATAATTACCTAGGTGTAGCCTTGGGCAAGCCACTTAACCCCATTTGCCTTGCAAAAAACCTAAAAAAAAACTAGGTAGCTTTATAGGAAGATTGGAGAATACATAGCATTAACATATATGCAAAGCATTTAACCTTTAGTCATTTCAGGGTATAGTTATATTATTGAAAAAACATATATCCAATGACACCTGTGAAATGACCTACCAACTTTATTCTTCTGAGTTCAGTTTTAGTACGTGGTTTCTGAGAGGTCATATGAAAAGGGAAAAGTATCTATCTGTTGAAGAAGGTTTATTTCAACATCAACCTCAAGCTACCAACAAGTCCAACACAAGTTTATAATCCAGATAGTTTTGTAGATTCATAAAAAAAACTTTTGATTTCTTGATCCAATTTCCTCAGGAATTATATAAAATGAGCATTCTAAATTTTCTACATTAGAATTTTGACTGTGAAAAATGCTTCAAGGCATGTTTTCCCAAGGAGGCCATCCCAACACTATAGATATATGAAGTGGAAAAAGAAAATTTTATTTTGATAGCCATTTCAAATTTATTTTATTCTAAACTTAAACCAAATAAAATGATTTTCATATATTTGGTAAAATATAAAAATGATGATTGCCTATGAAAGCCTAAATCTTTCCTATTCTTTCTTTACTAGTCTATAATAAATTTAACAAATATTTTTAAAGTTTTCTTGATTGGATTTGATTCCTTTTGACTTTCCTTCTGTTCTCTATTGTGTATTTAAAAATTCCTTCATTAACCCTATTTTATTTTTTTATTTTTAATTTTTTGTAAATATCTGTAAATCCCCAGTTGTGGATATTTTATGATTTTCAATTAAGCATTTATTTTATCTTTCTCTTCTTCCTGTTAATAAATATGAAAATTTAAAAACCTTCTTAGTCAAGCAAAACAGTCATGCTGACCTTCTTGCAATGTGAATATGGAGTATATCATCTCCATTGTATATCAGGAGATACATAACATACTTCATCTTTAATATTCTGGAAATTTAGTTGGTTATATTGAATAGAGTTTGTAAAACTTTTACAACTACTTATCATCACAATGTCATGGTTACTCTACAAATATTCTCTTTGTTCTACTCACTTCATTCATATCAGTTTGCTCAAATCTCCCTGGATTTCTCTGGAATTTTATTTTTTGTCATTTATAGCACCGAATATTTGGTTATATATATATATATATATATATATATATATATATATATATATTATGATTTTATTAACATTTTCCAGTTTATGCAGTCCTTCATCAGTTTCCAGTCCTTTCCTATAAAAAATTTCATATTTTTTGATCTATTGAATCTCTTTTTTTTCCTTCTTTTTTAGTCTCTTTGAAGTATTGGTTTAGTAGCATTTAAAAAAATTGTTTGTGCAAGGCAATGGGGTTAGGTGACTTGCCAAATGTCACACAGCTAAGTAATGATTAAGTGTCTGAGGTCAAATTTGAACTTAGATCCTCCTGACTCCATGGCTGGTGCTCTTTCCACTGTGCCATTTTAGGTGCCCCGTTTAGGATCATTTTTGGACCCTATATACCTAGACAAATTTGTCTATTAATATTGTCTTACGATGAAACTTTTTTCATCTATGCATCTCAAAATCCTAGGAAGACCCCCTTCATTCTCTCTCTCCTTTCTCCCTCTCTCAGCTGTATCTCCGTTTGATTTGCTATGTGATTCTCAAAGCCATTGGGGGCCCTTCAGTTGTTGTTTATTATACTGATAGCAGAAGAATGGCAACATGCATAAATTCTATAGGTTCATACTCTTAAATGGAGAGCAGCTTCAAGGTGTAGAAAAATGTTTGAAGTTCTTTTCTAGGAGCCAGTGGTGATGGAGGTATTTATCTTTGGCAGAAGGGTAGCAAGCTTAAAGGAAAAAAAAAATTTAAAATATCTTTTGTTTTTATAACACTATTTTTTAATATAATCTGCTCTACTACCTCATAATTGGAGTCGCCCTTCTATCAAATGAAAGAAATTATGCAAAACTTAATTGACATAATGACCATGAGTCACAGACATGCAGCTGACTGTTCAACATTTTGTTTTAATAGGCCATCATCATTTGGTTGAGTAAAGAGAAGTAATACTTGTTCTCAAGGATTAATATTTTTCTTTGTTAAAAATACCCAAAATTTATCATTTATTTTAAACATATTCTCAATGAGTTGTTATCATATATGATTTAGGTTCTGCTTATTTCATATAGTATATATTCACACAAAATTTTTCCATGTTTTCTCAATTCCTTATACTTGTCATTTATTGTTACACAATTTTATCCTTGTGACATATTTCTTCATCACTTACCAACTGATGGGATTACACTTTGATTTCATTTCATTTGTCACTACTCAGAAGCATAGGCCACAGAAAAATAAATCAAGATTCACCAATTTCAGAATTTAATTAAATCAATAACAACATGTCAAATTATTGCCTTTTATTTCCTTCTTCTCCTTTAATGATTATAACTGTTGAAAGCTTGGGAATGTTTAAGGATATAATATTCATTCTAAAACTTGAGAAACCACCCATCTAATAGAGGGCTCTCCTTGTCCTTGATGTAGGTTAAAATAAACTTGGACAAGTCTTTCCTTTAACCTCTTAGCATCCTTTACAATTCAAAAAAAAGTTTTAAGAAAAGTAAATCAAGTAAAATAGTAACTGTGAAGTTACTTAAAATAAAGTAGGAAATTTTCCACCTAGAGGAAGGAACAGAAGCATTAGTCTGAAGCTAAAAAGGAAAGAGAGGGAGCGATAAAAAGAAAGAAAAGTAGAGGGGGAGGGAGGGAGAGAGAGAGAGAGAGAGAGAGAGAGAGAGAGAGAGAGAGAGAGAGAGAGAGAGAGAGAGAGAGAAGAGACAGAGAAAGACAGAGTGATAAAGACAGTCATTTTCTAGCAAAAAGAAAAATCACTTACTTAGCCTTCTGGGTCCCAGATCTTTGTTAATTCCCTTCACTTTTAAAATACTGACTTAACATTTGTAAACCTGTATTGAATTATCTGGCACAAGTCACTATGTGTCAAAGCAAGAGCATTATACACTGCAAAGGAGACGGCAACTTCTCTCCATAGAGGGAGTTATTTTATCTACACCATAAAATCACACATTCAGCCTTTAAACTTCTTCCTTTATATTTTTAACAATAAATCATGCCAGTTTGAACTGTTTACTGAATCTGCCATTTAAGAATGATATTGATTTGGGGAATAGGGAGATGAGTCTGTAGCAGACTTGAATAAAAATATGAAGTTCATATCTCTTTATAGTATCGTGAAAGAATTTGAATTCATGTCAGATGAAGACCACTTAAAGAATCTTGGTATATTTAGTATGGAAAAGAAAAAGAGGGAAGAGATGGTAACTACTTTCGTCACTCAAAGGAATCCCTTTGAATAATTGAATGACATGTTTCGGTTTACCCAAGAACCAAGAGGAATGAAAGGAAATTGTAAGGAAGAAAATGTTGATTTGGTGCCAAAAACTGTTGTTAAAATATAGAATGGTAAACACCAAAAGTTAGTAGGTTTCTCCTTTTCTGGAGTTTTTCAGACAGAAGCTCTATTATAATTAGCTATAGAAGGTATAATTATTTATTCTTATAGCATATGGCTTGTTCTAGATAGTTCTAAGATATTCTTTCAATTCCCAAATTCTCTACAAGTCAATTTAAACCTTAATTTTAGAGAGGTTTTAGGCTAAATTATGTCATGCCTTTCATGAGGGAGAAATACAACCTGAAGTCTGATATCATAGTTGAATTTGATCAGACATTAGAAACATAACAAAAACACTAGAAAGCCCTAAATTCCAAGAGTGGAGAGTAAAGGAATCACCACCATCTGTGGACTTTACAGGACTAGACATTGAGAAAATTGATAGAAAATATTGGAATGAAGAAATGTGGTAAACTCATTTTATCTATGTCTTACAATTTTAAAAGTACATACATATCTCTAGTGTCTGGAAACTTTCTGCTTGGTCTTCTTTCTATATCACTCAAAGTTAGAACCAATATATTATAAGGGAAAGATTTTTTATAAATGTTTATCAAATGTTGACATGAAAGTTGACATAATTTGATTTGATGTCATTTATTTAGTAATCAGTTTAAATTTAAGGAATGTAGAGATATTTTTATCCCCATTAGTATCATTATTACTTATTTGGTATCTTCACTGTACTAGGGTCTTTAGAATTAATATTATTTGTTATAGTATCAGTTGGAATGAGATGATTGTCAGTAAATTCCTTGGGGTGAACTAGAAGGTTAAACATCTTTACAAAGAGAAACAAATTCCCCAATGAATCTACCATTCCTTCTGGTATATGAATTGGAGACAGGTAAATCCCCATGGAGCCCATATGGTGATTGGCTCTAGAAACTTTTGGTCCATATGATAGATTAAACCAATAGGGGACCAAGAGGTAAAATCCTACCTCTATGCAAAGAATTATGATTGTTATCTTGAACAAAAATCACATTATCTCCACACAATTTATTACACTGCATGAAATTATATAAAAAGTAAAATGTTAATTAATGACTTTAAATAGTTTAAATAGTAGAACATTTCTAGCTGACTAAAGAAAACGCTTGAGGGCAGTTAGATGGCACAGAAGATAGAGCACTGTCCCTGGAGTCAAGCGGCGCTCAATTCAAATCCAGTCTCAGATATTAATAATTACCCAGCTGTGTTACCATGGGCAAGTCACTTCACTCCATCATCTTGCAAAAACAAACAAACCAACAGAAGAAATGCTTTGGAAAAATTGAGCTATGAATGAAAATTCCTAACATGGATCATATTTGTGATATGAAATTACTAGATATAAAATATGACTGATATAAAATACAAAATGTGATGATAAAACTATTTTCTTAACTAACTGTGTAACTGATAAATTAAGAAATATAGGGAGAGAAGAAAATGGTATTATATATACTTTAATTCCATAATTTCCACTGATCTAAAAGGATTGTTTAATGCTATCAGTAATGAATTGACATATTTATGGTGGCAAAGTAAAATATATTCTCATATAAAAAATCATTAAAATGGCAATAAATTTCTCAATTCACACTGGCTTTTATTGTGTTTCCCACTCGCACAACCTTCCTTTTTCCATACCCAATCCATGAAGACCCAGTTCATGCTTCACTTTTATACCCTCCTCACTCTGTGGTAAATAGTACCCATCTCTAACCTTTGACTTGTGACTTGTACCATATGATTAGCATCATATTACAAATTATCCATTTTCTAATTATCCATACAGAGCAATTCAAATTTAATCAAATTTCAATGGGTGAAACAAATTATTGTTCTCTGAACATTTTAATCTTTTTCTCCAATGAGATTTTAACCTTACATTAAAAAAAAATGTGATTTTTAAATTTAGTGGCATTATAAAACTACCAAATACTAATGATGAATCAGGCAATAGAGGGAGTACTGAAGTTTTCTTTACCCAAATTGTCACTTTAAAATGGGGATATTGATTCTATCTCCTTCATAAAACTATTGTGAGGATCAGATGAGTCAATATATATATATATATATATCATTTCTAACAAACACTAAATCAGAAGATACACATTAAGCATTATTGTTGTTGCTGTTATTATTTTAATTGCATTTGATATATTAGTTAGTAGTCAATAAATCCTAATTGATCTCTTGCAGAAGTTTTCATTCATATAAGTGCATCAAGAAAAACAAAATGGTCACTGGGGAAGATACTATCAGATAATCCACTGACTATAATTTCAATGTTGGTAGGGTGGGGATCAATCTAGCTAGCCATGATTGTTTTATCAATGAGTAACTTTCACCACAATCTGATTTCAATATTTTTTTTTTGGTGGGGACACATTTTATTTTATCTTTTTAATTGATATTTTATTTTTCTAAATACATATTATAAGTTATTTCAACTTTCATCCATATGCATTTGTCTATTGTTAAGTTAAAACATTTCCTTCTAACCTCTCTTCCCATCTTCCTCTCCTCAGTGGCGAACATTCAGGCTAAAACTGTACATATATATTTTTGATGAACATGTTTACAGATAAGTTATTTTTAGTATGAGGAATTAGGGATTAAGGGAGATACCTAAGAGATAATTTTTAGAAAGTGTTCATCAGGTTTTTGAAGGGTTATTTTTCTTGTTTTTTGTTTGTTTGTTTTGTTCTGTTTTGTTTTTCTTCCTTTGGATGAGGATGGCATTGTCCAAAGTCTGTCTAATACAGTTGTCCTAGCTCTCTGAACTAGTGAGAGGAGCTGTTTGTCTCAAGGTTGCTCATCTCACAAAGTTATTGTTAATGACTACATTGATCTCTTAGTTCTGCCCCCTCCACTCAGCATCAGATCCTGTAAGTCATTCCATGCTTCTCAAGAGTCTGACCATATATGGTTTCTTATAAATTAATAGCATTCCAGAGTATTCATGTACCATAACTTGTTTAGCCATTCCCCAATTATTGGGCATACTTTCAATTTTCAATTCTTTGCCATTGCAAAAAAAACCTGCTATGAATATTTTGGAACACGTGGGACTTATCCCATTTTGATTTTTTTCTGGTCATAGGCCTAGAATTGGAATTGTTGGATCAAAGGGAATGAACAGTTTTATTGCTCTTTGGTCATATTGCTCTCCAGAATGATTGGATTCATTCACAATTCCACCAGAAATGCATCAATATCGCAATCCTTCCACAATCACTCCAGCATAGATCCTTTTCCCTTTTTCTCATCTTAGTCAATCTGATAGGTGTGAGATACCTCAGAGTTGTTTTAATTTGCATTTCACTAATCAATAAATATTTGTAGCATTTTTTCATATGATTATATATATAGCTTTAATTTCTTCATTTGAAAATGTTCTATTCATTATCTTTGAACATTTATCAATTGGGGAATGCCTTATAAACTTATAAATTTGATGCAATTTTCTATATATTATAGAAATGAGACCTTTATCAGAAGTCCTACTTGTGAAGATTGTTTCCCAGTTTTCTCCTCTCCTAATTTTGACAGCATTGATTTTATGAGTGTAAAAGTATTTTTTAATTTAGTCAAAATTATTCATTTTCCAGCTTATAATGTACTTTAATTCATGTCTGGTTATAAATTTGTCCTTGTCATAGATCTGATAAAAATAATATTTCTTAGTCTATTAATGTAACTACGACGCTACCCTTTACATCATAATCCTGTATCTAGTTTGACTATTTTTGAATAGGGTGTAAGAAGGCAATCTATCCCTAGTTTTGGCATGCTTTTTTCCAGTTTTCTCAACATTTTTTGTCAAATAGTGTGATCTTATCCCAGATAAAAATCCATGATGTCTTTGGGTTTGTCAAACAGTAGTTACTACAGTCATAAACTCCAATTTCTTTTGAACCTATCCTAATCCACTGATACATTATCCTGTTTCTTAAACAGTAACAGGCAGTTTTGATAACTGTTGCTTTATAGCATAGCTTAAGCTTTGGTAGTTCTAGGATACCATCCTTTATAATTTTTTCATCAGTTCCCTTGATATTTTTAACATATTGTTGTCCATGGTGAATTTTGTTAGTCATTTTTTTTCTAGCTGAGTAAAATAGATATTTGGCAGTATGTTTTGTATGGCAATGAATAAGTAATTTAATTTGGGTAGAAATGTCATTTTTATTATAATAGCTGTACCTAATGATGGGAAATTGATATTTTTCGATTCATTTAGATTTGACTTTATTTGAATGAGAACTGCTTTATGATTATATTCCTAACGTTTCTAGGCTTGCCTTGGGAAACAGATTTCCAAGTATTTAAAGTATATAGTTACTTTAAATGGAATTTCTCTTTCTATCTCTTGCACTTGGGCTTTGTTGTTCATATATAGAAATATTGTTGATCTATGTATATGGGTTTACTTTATAACCTCTTATTTTACTGTATTTTGGTATATATATAATTTTTAGTATATGTGGTTTTAATAATTGGTATAATTTTCTTTTATATAATTATAAATTATTTTTATTATTTATTAGGAGGAGAGGATGGAAGGAAATTTTGTAATGAAAAATATTCATGTACAAATGGATGAAAATAATGAAATAATATTTTTTAAAAAAAGAAAACAGATATGATAGACCTCTGGAGATAACTTAATTGGGATATAAAAGAATATAACTTTTTCTCAGCAGTACATGGCACCTATACCATAATTGACCATGTACTAGGACACACAAATCTAATAGTTAAATTCAGAAAGGCAAAATTAATAAATACACACACATCTCAGACCATGATGCAATAAAAGTTATTTTTCCATGACCCATTATTGCATGTAACTTTTATTGCATCATGGTCTGAGATGTGTGTGTATTTATTATTTTTGCCTTTCTGAATTTAACTATTAGATTTGTGTGTCCTAGTACATGGTCAATTATGGTATAGGTGCCATGTACTGCTGAGAAAAAGTTATATTCTTTTGTATCCCAATTAAGTTATCTCCAGAGGTCTATCATATCTGTTTTCTTTTTTAAAAAAAATATTTCCGTATTTTCATCCATTTGTACATGAATATTTTTCATTACAAAATTTCCTTCCATCCTCTCCTCCCACCCAACTCCTCTCAGGAGTGAACAGTCAAGTTAACATTGTACATATATAGTTTGATAAACATGTTTACAGATTAGTCCTTTTCACTATGAAGAATTAGTATTAAGGGTAAAAGATAATTTTTAAAAAGTGTTCATCAGTTTCTGGAGGGTTGTTTGTGTTTGTGTGTGTGTGTGTGTGTGTGTGTGTGTGTGTGTGTTTTCTTTTGTTTTGTTTTTCATCCACATGATGGGGATAACATAGTCCATAGTCATTCTAATACAGTTGTCCTAGCTCTCTGAACTGCTGAGAGGAGTTTCTTCCATCAAGATTGTTTTTCCATTTGCAATTCCACCATCAATGTCCCAATCTTCCCACAATTTTTCCAACATTGATCATTTTCCCTTTTCCCTCATCTTGGTCAGTCTGATAGGTATGAGATGATAGCTCATTGTTGTTTTAATATACAAATCTCTAATCAATAATGATTTAGAGTATTTTTATAATGTTATATAAAACTATAATTTATTCCTTTGAAATGTGTCCAAATCCTTTGGCCATTTCTTGATGGGGGAATGGCTTGTGATCTTATAAATTTGATGCAATTCTCTAATTTAGAAATGAGACCTTTATCATAACTCCTAGTTGTGAAGATTGAATCCGAGCTTCTGCTTTCCTTCTAATTTTGACAGCATTGATTTTATTAATGTGAAAATTTTAATTTAATATAGTCAAAATAATTCATTTTAAAATTTTTAATGTGCTCTAATTCTTGTTTGGTCATAAATTTATCCCCTCCATAGATCTTATAGATAGAGTATTTCTTTATCTACTAATTTATCTATACTGTCACCCCTTTTGTCTAAATCCTGTATCCATTTTGACTTTATTTTGGTATTGGGTGTGAGATGTTGAACTATGCCTATTTTTTGTCAAAATATTTTCCAGTTTTCCCAAAAAATTTTAGTCATATGGTGAGTTCTTAACCCAGAGGGTGATATCTTTGGGTTTGTCAGATAGTAGATTGCTAAAGTCAATTACTGTAGTGTGTTTTTGAACCTATCCTAATTCACTGATCCATTACTCTATTTCTTAACTAGTATAGACAGTTGTGATGACTGCTGCTTTATAGTATAGTTTTACATCTGGTGGAGCTAGATCATCTTACTTTATATTTCTTTTCATCAGTTCCTTTGCTATTCTTATCTTTTTGTTGCTCCAGATGAATTTTGTTACTATTTATTCTAGCTCAACAAAGTAGGTATTTTGTATTTTTTGGTATGGCACTGAATAAGTAATTAAACTTGCTTCAAATTGTCATTTTCATTATATTAATTTGATCTAACCATGAGAATTTGCTATTATTTTTACCTGACTTTATTTGGGTGAGGAGAGCTTTACAATTGTCTTCATATATAATTTCTGGGTTTGTCTTGGGAGGTAGATTTCCAAGCATTTAACATGGTCTATAGTAATTTTAATTGGATTTAACTTTCTAACTCTTGCTCTTGAGCTTTGTTGTTCCTATATATAAATACAGATGATTTAAGCAGGTTTATTTTATATCTTCCTACTTTACTGGATTTGTTGTTTCAAGGAGTTTTTTTATATGATTTTCTCAGGTTCTCTAAGTATACCTTCATGTCATCTGAAAAGAGTGAAAGTTTTGCTTCCTCATCGCCAATTCTGATCCCTTCAATTTCTTTTTCTTCTCTTATTGCTATAGCTAACAATTCTAATACTATATTGATTAGTAATGGTGATAATTGGCATCCTTTTTTCACCCTGATTTTATTGGAGTGCTCCAAATTTATTCCCATTACATATACTGTTTGTTTATGGTTTTAGATAGATACTCTTCATTATTTTAAGGAAAACTCCATTTATTAATAATTTTCTAGTGTTTTTTAATAGGAATGGATGCTATATTTTATTAAAGGCTTTTACATCATATATTGTGATCATCAAATCATTTCTGTTGGTTTTATCATTCATATGTTTAATTATGTTGAGTGTTTTCCTAATATTGAATCATACCTACCTACCTGATATAAATCCCACCTGATCACGGTGTACTATCCTAATAATTACTTGCTGTAGTCTCGTTGCTAAATATTTTTTAGTTTTTTTTCAAGGCAATGGGGTTACATGGCTTGCCCAAGGCCACACAGCTAGGTAATTATTAAGTGTCTGAGACCGGATTTGAACCCAGGTACTCCTGACTCTAGGGCCGGTGCTTTATCCACTATGCCACCTAGCCGCCCCTCGCTAAAATATTTTGAAAAGATTTTTGCATCAATGTTAATTGGGGAGATTGGTCTATAATTTTCCTTGTTCTGGTTCTTCTGGTTTAGGTATCAGTACCATGATAGTGTCATAAAAGAAGTTTAGTAGAATTCCTTCTTCTCCTACTTTTTTTAAAGAGTTTATGTAGAGTAGGAATCATTTGTTAAATATTTGGTAGAATTCATTTGTAAATCCATCTGGACCTGGATAATTTTTCTTAGGGAGTTTATTGTTGGTTTTTTTCATTTTCTGAAATAGGGTCTTTCCCTGAAAAGGGGATATTTAAGTTATTTATTTGATCTTCTTTTAATCTGTCAGCTTTTTTTTTTGGTAAATATTCACCGATTTCACTCAGATTATCCACTTTATTGGCATACAGTTGATAAAATAGCTCTGAATTATCTCTTTAATTTCCTCCTCATTGGTAATAAATTCACCCTTTTCATATTTTAACTGGTAATTCAGTTATCTTCTTTCTTTTTTAAATCAAATTAAGCAAAGAATTACCCATTTTATTTTTTTTTCATAAAACCAACTCTTTAAAATTTATTTATTTATTTATTTTCATCTATTTCTGCATTCATCTTTCCAAGTTGCAAAATTTCCTCCTACCTTCCCTTCCCACCCCCGACCCCCAAGCACACACACCCCTTCCCCCCCATCAGGGAACAGTCATCTTAATCTATTATGTATATCTTTTGTTAAACATATTTATAAATTAGTAACATTTGGCATGAGAAATTAGAATTGAGGGAAAGAGATATATATAAGAGATAATTTTAATAAAGTGTTCATCATATTCAGAAGGAGTTTTTTTCCTGTGTTTTTTTTGTTTTGTTTTGGTTTTCTTCCTCTGGTTGGGATATCATAGTCCATAACCAGTCAAATACAGTTGTCCTTGTTCTCTGGACTGTTGATAGGAGCTACTTCCATCAAGGTTGTTCATCTCATACTGTTTTATATAAACATTGTTCTCTTGGGTTCTACTCACTTAGCTCAACACCAGATCCCATAAGTCATTCCGTGCTTCTCTAGAGTCTAACCATTTATGGTTTCTTATAGAACAATAATATTCCAAAGTATTCTCGTCCCATAACTTGTTTAACCATCCACCAATTGATGGGCATCTTCTCAATTTCCAAATCTTTGACACTACAAAAAGAAGTGCTATGAATATTTTGGAACATGTAGGGCTTTTCACATTTTTTACATTTTTTTCCTGGATGGAGAGCAAGAATTTTAATTTAATATAATCAAAATCAGTCATTTTGGAATTTATTATGTGCTCTAATTCTTGTTTGGTTATAAATTTATCCCTTTTCTATAGATCAGATGGAATACTTTTGGTCTGTTAATTTATCTCTGATATTGCTTTTTATGCCTAAATCCTGTACCTTTTTTTTTTTTTGGTATAGGGAGTTAGATGTGGATCTTTGCCTAGTTTTTGCCATATAATTTTCTAGTTTTCCCAATAATTTTTGTCAAATAGTGAGTTCTTATCACAGAGGCTAATGTGTTTGGATTTGTCAAATAGTAGAAAGCTGTACTGATATACTGTATTTTCTTTTGAACCTATCCTAATCCATTGTTTTATTACTCTATTTCTTAACCACTGATCTATTATTCTGTTTCTTAACTCCATTTCTTAACCAAGCTGTTTTGAATACTGCTGCTTTATATTATAGTTTCAAATCTATTAGAGATGGGTCACCTACTTTTACATTTTTTCTATGAGTTCCCTTGCAATTTTTTGCCCCTTTGTTACTCCCGATGAATTTTGTTGCTATTTTTCTAGCTCAGTAAAATAATTATTTGGTAGTTTCAATGAAACTGACTCTTAATTTCATTTATGAGATCAATGTTTTCTTACTTTCAATTTTATTATGCTCTCCTATCATTTCTTATTTAATTGGGGATCTCTTATTTTGTTCTTTTTCTAGATTTTTTGCGTACATACCCAATTCATTCATCTCTTCTTTTTCTATTTTATTCATATAGGAATTTAGAGAGATAAAGTTTCCTCTCAAAAGCTCCTTGGCTGTGTCCCCAAAATTTTGGTCTTATGTCCCAGTATCTTTTCTTGGATAAAATTATTGGTTATTTCTATTATTTGCTCCTCGATCTTCCCATTATTTAAGATAAAGTTATTTAATTTCCAATTCGTTTTTGGTTTATCTTTACCTGACCCTTTATTATATGTAATTTTTATTGTATCATGGTCTGAGAAGTGTATATTTATTATTTCTGCCTTTATGCATTTGATTATAAGGTTTTTTTTTTCCTGTGCCCATGGTAACTTTTGGTGTAGCTGCATTGTACTGCTGAAAAAAGGCATATTCTTTCTTATGCGCATTAAGTTTTCTCCAGAGGTCTATCATATCTAAATTTTTTTATTTTTTTTACCTTCTTAAACTTATTCTTGTTTATTTTGTTGTTCTGAGAGAGGGAGATTGAGGTTCCCCCTTATTAATTTTTTCTGTCTATATTTCCTTGTAATTCCCTCAGCTTTGCTTCAAGGAATTTGGATGATATACCACTAGTGCATACACGTTTAGTAATGATATAGCTTCATTACCAATGGTGCCTTTTAAGAAGATGTAGTTTCCTTCCTTTTGTCTTTTAAAGAGATTGATATTTGCTTTTACTTTATCTGAGATTAGGATGGCTACCTCAGATTTTTTCACTTCATTTGAAGCATAGTATATTTTATTCCAACCTTTTAATTTTACCCTCTGTATATCGCTCTGCTTCAAATGTGTTTCTTGTAAACAACATATTGTAGATTTCTAGGTTTTAATCCATTCTGCTATCTGCTTCCATTTTATGGGACAGTTCATCCCATTCATATTTACAGTTAAGATTACTAATTCTGTATTTCCTTCCATGTTATCTTTCTCCATTTAAATTTTTGTATTTCCTTTTCTCATTCCTCCTCACCGAAATTTTACTACTTAGCCTCTTTGACTTTTCTTTTTAAAATGTACCTTCAAGTTTAATTTTACTTAAATCTTCCCTTCCTTTTCAATCTCTTCCTCCATTATCTTTCTTTTTCCTGGGCTCCCCCTTCCCTGTAGATTAAGTTAGATTTTTAAACCCAAGAGGGAATGTATCTTATTCCCTCTCTGGGCTAAATCTATTGAATAGAATTTACTCAGCATCCACATTCTCCCTTCTTTCCCTCTAAAATTATAAATCTTTGTGTTTCTTCCCTTGGTGTTATCGTTTCAATATTCCAATCAATCAGGATTCATCAATTGCAGTTAATTTATTTGATTGTTTTATAAGATCATATTGTTATCAATATGTCATCACTGATTGTTTTCTTGATTGCTTGTTATGCAGCATTGACTGAAATTGCATCAAATTATAATTATATTTTTTTATTTCCTTACCCCCTTTTCAAGTATCTTTCAAATACACATAATCCTACTAATGAGCCAAAGTCTCATTCAAAGCAATATCATTTCTTGAACTATTCATGCCCCTCCCCATCAGGGCCATTTTTTCTTACTTTTCTGTCCCTTCCTCTCCCCCACCCAAGGGTCAGGGTACTTAACCCCTTGTCAAGTGAAACAAGGCCTATTTTCTTTCACACTTTACCTCACCCCCCCATTCCTAAACAGTGTAAAACAACACATTGTTAAGAGATGCAAGGCCTATTCTCTCTACTACTTTGTTCTCCCCTCGTCACCCAGAGTACTTAAACCCTTGTTTAGTGAAGCATTGTTAAGTCAAAACCTAATCTAATTAACTTTGAGAAATCTTCAAGATCTCTAAGTCCTAGGAGGCTCTGGAGGTCTCACCTGAGAACTTTACAAATGATATAAGTAACAGAGACACTGACTCAGGTCCTCCCAGTTTATGATACTTAAAGGGCTCTGGAGGTTTCACCTGAGAACTTTACAAATGATTTCAAGTTACAGAGACACTGACACATCCTTGAAGTTTATGATGCCCTTCTTAGACAAGATACTAAGCACTGTAGAATTAAAGCAGGTCAAAGGATAATGGATCACAGATATAATTAGTTATACTCAGCAAGTATGAAACTAGTGTGATTTATGGACAGCATTTAAATGGATGAAAAATATTTCAAAACTTTGGTAGGATTGACAACCATAGGGAACTTAAGAGATTTTTGCAAGGGGAAGGCCGTTTTGAGAATATCTCAGGTGTTTATGGTTATGTCTTAAAGGGAAAAGTATTTGCTCTTACAGAGTTGATAAATTGCAATAATCCCCCTAAACAACAGATAATAAAACACAGGTCATACTTTATAGTTCTCACTGGAGCCTTGCTTAACTTAACTACACAAACCCTTCTGTAGGTAACATTTTGAAAGAGAAGTTCGTATAGCTAAAATGCAACAGACATAAGAGAAAGTAATGACCTTTGGTGCTGAGGGATGAGCTGTGTGTTTGTGGGGGTTGGGGGGGACTTCTGGGGGAAGAACATAAATCAAATAGAAGCATGGACATGAATTACTAAATGTTCATTCTTTTATGGCTATCTCCCCCTCACCCCAAATATTCCTTTTATTTTGGAGATCATGAATTAAAAGTTATTATTACCCTGTTCTGAACCAAGATATTCCATCATCCTAATTCACTATGCTTCATTTATGTGAGCTGTTCTAGGAAATAAAAATCACCTTCTCTAATGTCCTTAAAAATGTGGACTTAAATTAAATTATTCAAAGCTCAGTACACCTTGCCCATTTACCCTCTTCATGTTTATTGCTTTAAAATGTTGCATATCCTAGTAAAAGATATAATTTGATAGGCAATGAATATATAAAGAAGGCATTCATAATCTAATAACAGTTCAGGACCTACCTATAAGTTTCTGTTTATTTCCATTTTTTATTTCAAAAATTTTTTTCTTTTATTTTAGGGAGAACTCTGTAATTTAAATGGATGAAACATATTTTGCCTATAGATAGGCCAACATTTTATTTAAAAAATCTCTGTGACTTTATACAATTTTTTTTAAATAGAGTGGCAGATGAGACTGCAACAAAAGAGACTATATGATAAGAATTTGCAAATACCATCACTGAGAAGCATGGATTGAATTACAGGATCAGATGTTGAGTGAAGGGAGCAGAAGAAAGAGAAATTCTAAACATTAACAAAAATATTGTGAGATGACCAACCTTGATGGAAGCCTCTCCTCTTAGGAAAAAGAGCTAGGTAAACCTTATTAGACAATCTAGGGACAATGCTATCCCCATCCAGAGGAAGAAAAACAAAACAAAACAAACAAACAAAACCCTTCACAATATGCGGAACATTACATTCACTTTTTTCTTTTTTTTTATTAAAGATATTGTTTGAGTTTTACAATTTTCTCCCAATCTTGCTTCCCTCCCCCCACCCCCACCCCACAGATAGCACTCCTTCAGTCTTTACTTTATTTCCATGTTGTACCTTGCTCCAAATTGGGTGTGATGAGAGAGAAATCATATCCTTAAAGAGAACAGAATTCTCAGAGATAACCAGATCAGACAATAAGATATCTGGGTATTTTTTTGCCAAATTAAAGGGAATAGTGCTTGTACTTTGTTCAAACTACAGAGCTCCTTATCTGGATACAGATGGTACTCTCCTTTGCAGACAGCCCAAACTTGTTCCCAATTGTTGCACTGATGGAATGAGCAAGTCCTTCAAGGCTGAACATTACTCCCATGTTGCTGTTAGGGTGTAAAGTGTTTTTCTGGTTCTGCTCATCTCACTCAGCATCAGTTCATGCAAATCCCTCCAGGGTTCCCTGAAATCCCATCCCTCCTGGTTTCTAATAGAACAATAGTGTTCCATGACATACATATAGCACAGTTTGCTAAGCCATTCCCCAATTGAAGGACATTTACTGGATTTCCAATTCTTTGCCACCACAAATGGGGCTGCTATAAATATTTTTGTACAAGTAATGTTTTTACCATTTTTCCTCGTCTCTTCAGGGTAAAGACCCAGTAGTGATATTGCTGGGTCAAAGGGTATGCACATTTTTGTTGCCCTTTGGACATATTTCCAAATAGCTCTCCAGAAGGGTCGGATGAGTTCACAGCTCCACCAACAGTGTAATAGTGTCACAGATTTCCCACATCCCTTCCAACAATGATCATTATCCTTCCTGGTCATACTGGCCAATCTGAGAGGTGTGAGGTGGTACCTCAGAGAAGCTTTAATTTGCATTACTCTAATAATTAATGATTTAGAGCATTTTTTCATATGGCTATGGATTGCTTTGATCTCCTCATCTGTAAATTGTCTTTGCATATCCTTTGACCATTTGTCAATTGGGGAATGGCTTTTTGTTTTAAAAATATGACTCAGTTCTCTGTATATTTTAGAAAGGAGTCCTTTGTCAGAATCATTAGTTGTAAAGATTGTTTCCCAATTTACTACTTTTCTTTTGATCTTGATTAAATTGGTTTTATCTGTGCAAAAGCGTTTTAATTTAATGTAATTGAAATCATCTAATTGGTTTTTAGTGATGTTCTCCAACTCTTCCTTAGTCATAAACTGTTCCCCTTTCCATAGATCTGACAGTTAGACTAGTGCTTGATCTTCTAATTTGCTTATAGTATTGTTTTTTATGTCTATGTCCTGTAACCATTTGGATCTTATCTTGGTAAAGGGTGTGAGGTGTTGGTGTAATTTAAGTTTCTTCCATACTAACTTCCAATTATCCCAGCACTTTTTATCAAAGAGGGAGTTTTTATCCCAGTGGCCAGACTCTTTGGGTTTATCAAATAGCAGATTACTATAATCCTCTCCTGCTTTTACACCTAGTCTATTCCACTGGTCCACTACTCTATTTCTTAGCCAATACCAAACAGTTTTGATGACTGATGCTTTATAATATAATTTTAGATCGGGTAGTGCTAAGCCACCTTCGTTTGCATTTTTTTTTCATTAAGCTCCTGGCAATTCTTGACTTTTTATTTCCCCATATGAATTTACTTGCAAATTTTTCTAACTCATTAAAGTAATTTTTTGGAATTTTGATTGGTAGGGCACTAAACAGATAGTTTAGTTTTGATAGAATTGTCATTTTTATTATATTAGCTCTCCCTATCCATGAGCATTTGATATTTGCCCAGTTATTTAAATCTGATTTAATTTGTGTGAGAAGTGTTTTATAATTGGTTTCAAAAAGATTCTGAGTCTGTCTTGGCAAATAGACTCCCAAATATTTTACACTGTCTGAGGTTACTTTGAATGGCATTTCTCTTTCTAGCTCTTCCTGCTGTTTCTTGCTAGACGTATATAGAAAATTTGATGATTTAAGGGGTTTATTTTATAACCTGCAACTTTGCTAAAATTACTAATTGTTTCCAGTAGTTTTTTAGATGATTTCTGGGGATTCTCTAGGTAGACCATAATGTCATCTGCGAAGAGTGAGAGTTTTGTCTCTTCCTTCCCAATTCTAATTCCTTCTATATCTTTTTTCTTCTCTAATTGCTCATGCTAACATTTCTAATACAATATTGAATATTAGTGGTGATAATGGGCACCCTTGTTTGACCCCTGATCTTATTGGGAATGCCTCTAGCCTCTCCCCATTGAATATAATGCTTCTTGATGGTTTCAGATAGATACTGCTAATTATTTTAAGGAACAGTCCATTTATTCATACACTGTCTAGTGTTTTTAATAGGAATGGATGTTGTATTTTGTCAAAAGCTTTTTCAGCATCTATTGATATGATCATATGATTTCTGATAGGTTTGTTACTGATATAATTGAGTATACTAACAATTTTCCTAATATTGAACCAACCCTGCATTCCTGGAATAAATCCTACTTGATGATAATGTGTTATCCTAGTGATGACTTGTTGTAGTCGTTTTGCTAAGATTTTATTTAGGATTTTTGCATCTATATTCATCAGGGAAATAGGTCTATAATTTTCTTTCTCTGTTTTAACTCTTCCTGGTTTAGGTAACAATACCATATTGGTTTCATAGAAAGACTTAGGCAGAGTTCCATCTTTCCCTATTTTTCCAAAGTGTTTATATAGGATTGGAACCAATTGTTCCTTAAATGTTTGGTAGAATTCCCTTGTGAATCCAGCAGGCCCTGGAGATTTTTTTTAGGGAGTTCAATAATGGCTTGTTGAATTTCTTTTTCTGAGATAGGGTTGTTTAGGTATTTAATGTCTTCTTCATTTAACCTGGGCAACTTATATTTTTGTAAATATTCATCCATTTACTTAGATTATCAAATTTATTGGCATAGAGTTGGGCAAAATAATTTCAAATTATTACTTTAATTTCCCCCTCATTGGTGGTGAGTTCACCTTTTGCATTTATAATGCTAGCAATTTGGTTTTCTCCTTTCTTTTTTTTTTTAATCAAATTGACCAAAGGTTTATCAATTTTATTGGTTTTTTCATAATACCAACTTTCGGGTTTTATTTATTAATTCAATAGTTCTTTTTGCTTTCAATTTTGTTAATTTCTCCTTTAATTTTTAAAATTTCTAATTTGGTATTTGATTGGGAATTTTTGATTTGTTCTTTCTCTAATTTTTTAGTTGCATGTTTAGTTCATTGATTTCCTCTTTCTCCAATTTATTCCTATAAGTATTTAGATCTATAATATATCCGCTGAGAGTTGCTTTGAATGAATTCCATAGGTTTTGGTATGTTGTTTCATTATTATCATTATCTAGGATAAAATGGTTAATTCTTTCTATAATTTGTTTTTTGGCCCACTCATTTTTTAAAATGAGGTTATTCAGTTTCCAATTTGCTCTGGGTATATATCTCCTTGGCCCAGTATTGCATATGACTTTTATTGCATTGTGATCTTAGAAAGATGTATTCACTATTTCTGCCTTTCTGCAGTTGATCATTAGGTTTTTATGTCCTAGTACGTGGTAAATTTTTGTATAAGTTCCATGTACTGCAGAGAAACAGGTATATTCCTTTCTATCCCCATTCCATTTCCTCCATAATTATACCATATCTAATTTTTCTAACAATCTATTTACTTCCCTAATTTCTTTCTTGTTTGTTTTATGATTTGATTTATCTAGATCTGATAGCGGGAGGTTGAGGTCTCCTACTAGTAGAGTTTTGCTGTCTATGTCTTCTTGTAATTCTTTCAGCTTCTCCTCTAAGAATTTGGGTGCTGATCCACTGGGTGCATGTACATTCAATACTGAAATGACTTTATTGTCTATGGTACCTTTTAGGAGATTAAAGTTTCCTTCTTTATCTCTTTTAATTCTATCTATTTTTGCTGCTGCTTTATCTGAGATAAGGATTGCTACACATGCTTTTTTAACTTTAGCTGAAGCAAAATATATTTTGCTCCAACCTTTTACCTTTACTCTATATGTATCTCTCTGCTTCAAATGAGTTTCTTGTAAGAAGCATATTGTAGGATTCTGGTTTTTAATCCACTCTGCTATTTGCTTATGTTTTATGGGAGAGTTCATCCCATTCACATCCAAGGTTATGATTAATAATTCTTTATTGCCCTCTGTGCTATCTTCCCTCTCTTTGTATTTTCCCCCTCCCCCCCCCTTTATCCATATTCCCCAGTATTTTGTTTTTAAATACCACCCCCTTCAGTATGTTTGCCCTTCTATATCACACCCTCCCCTATCTTTCTCCTTTCCCTTTTTCCCTTTTCCCTTCCCTTCCTTTTGTTATTTCCCCCCTCCCCTTCCCTTTCTCTGTCCCCCCTCCCCTTTTCCCCTTTTAATACTTGAAAGGTTAGATATTTTATAAGTTAACTGAGTATGTGTAGGTTGACTTTAAGCCAAGTCTGATGAGAAGAATATTCAGGTGTTTCTCCTCTGCTCCCTTCTTCCCCTCTATTACCATAGGTATTTCGTATCTCTTAGTGTAATGAGATTTGTCACATTCAATCCCCTCCCTCCTCCCATCACTTTCCTGTCCTCCTTTTTAGGGAGTTAGTGTATTTTCTTTTAGATCATTCTATCTATGTCATAGAAAATTCTGAGTGTCTGTCCCTTCTAGTTCAGTATATTCTATTGGATAGAGTCAAAATTCCTGAGAGTTATTAGAGTCTTTTTCCCAAGTGGGGTTAAAGCCAGTTACATCCCATTAGATAGCAGTCTCATGGATAGGTCATGGATGTCCATCATTTCTGGCTAGGTGCATTTTCTCTGTTAGAATTACATTTCTCAGGAGTTATGAGAGTCTCTTCGCCCCCACCCCCCATGTTGGAATATAGGCAGTTTCAACTTATTGGATTGCATTTTTTTCCTTTTACCATCCTCCCCCCCCTTTTTTTTACCTTTTCATGTGTCTCTTGAACCTCCTGTTTGATATCCAAATTTTCTTTTTAGCTCTGGTCTTTTCATCATAAAGTTTTGGAACTCTTCCATTTCGTTAAATGTCCATCTTTTTCCCTGGAAGAGAAGGCTCAGCTTTGCAGGAAAGTAGATTCTTGGCTGCATTCCAAGCTCCCATCTTCTTCAGAATATCTTGTTCCAGGCCCTTCAATAACTTAAAGTTGATGCAGCCAGGTCCTGCGTGATCCTTACTGTGGCTCCTTGATATTTAAATTGTTTCTTTCTGGCTGCCTTCAGGATTTTCTCTTTTATCTGATAGTTCTGCAGTTTGGTCACAACATTCCTTCGTGTTTTCATTCTAGGATCTTTTTCTGGTGGGGATCGATGTACTCTTTCAATAACTACCTTGCCCTCTGATTCCATGATATCAGGGCTGTTTTCCATCACTAGATCCTGTAATATTAAGTCCAGGCTTTTTTTCTCTTCAATGTTTTCAGGAAGTCCTATAATTTTCAGGTTGCCCCTTCTCGATCTATTCTCGAGGTCAGTAGTTTTGTTGATGAGGTATTTTACATTTGCTCCAATTTATTCTATTTTTTGATTTTGTTTAACTGACTCTTGCTGTCTCATGGAGTCATTAGTTTCTGTAGACTGTTCTTTTTTGAGGGGATGTGTTTTCTTCATTAACGTTTTGCAACTCCTTTTCCAATCGGTCAATTATAATTTTGAATGAGCTTTCCCCTTGATCAATTGAGGTTTTGAGAGAATTGATTTCTTTTTGGATTTGCTCATTTGAGGATCTGAGAGATTTATTCGCCTTTTGTGTTTTCCAATTGTACTTTCTAAGTTTTTTTTTCTTGTTGTCAGGTATTAATTGTCTCTCCCAAATTTTTAAGCTAGTCTTCAAGGAAGTCTTTCTGTGCTGGAGACTAGATTGTATTCTCCTCAGAGGTTCCAGGTCTCTCTGAGTTGGGGTCTTTCCCTTCCAGGAATTTTTCTATGGATCCACCTTTCTGCTGACCCTTCTTCATTATGCTAAGACCTTGAGTTGGGAGGGGGGGAGGCTGGTTCACCTGGGCTTGGGATCGCTAAAGGCTTTACTGAGTGCAGTTTCTCTGGATGGCCAGTAGGAGATGCTGGTTGCCCTCTCTGGAGTGTCTGTGACCTTAGTTGGGAGGCCTTCTCCCTTTGCCCAAAGGGAGGAGTTGGAACTATTGAATTCTTTTGCTTTCAATCAATGGTGGGCTTTACCTTGGCCTGCTGTCATTCCTCAGCTGGGCTGGTTCTTCTGCTCACACACCTGGGCCTGAGGCAGAATTAGTTTGCATTTGTTTGGGAGGAGGCCTCTGTGCAATGGAGGCGTGGACTCAGAGTTTCTCAGACCCGAGGATCCCAGGGATGGGGTCCGCAGCTCTCCTGCACCAGAACTCTCCCCACAGCCCCTTCCCCAAGCTCCAGGGAGACAGCTCCAACACCAGCACCTCTGCTTCCCTGTGGACCCAAGCCCCACCTTGTACAGCCCCACCGCTGATCCAGCAGGTCCAGCTCTCAGGCCCTCAGACTCCTGGTTCCAATTCAGCTGTCAATCTGGCTGATCCCGGGCTGATCTTCCCTCACAGCCCAGACTCACCTGCTGGTACTCAGCCAAGGCTGCTGTGGGAGACAAATCCTGAGGTAGATTTTCCTCTCCTGGCCTTTCTTTCTGGGTTTCCTGGTTCGGAATTGTTTTAAGAGGTTCGTTTCATGTGATAGATGGGGAAGAGATCAGGAGACTTTAGAACTGTGCCTGTCTTCTTTCCGCCATCTTGGCCGGAAGTCTACATTCACTTTTTAAAATAATTTTTTTTATTTATTTGAGGCAATAGGGTTAACTGACTTACCCAAGGTCACATAGCTAGGCAATGATTGCAACTTTAAAAAATACATATGCATATGGATTAATGTTGAAAAAAATGTCATAATATTTATTTGGAAAAGTAAAAAAAAATTTTAATGTCATTTTTGAAGTGGAATTTACAGGTTTCGGAGAACCTTTTATCAAATAATTAATTTACTAAATGTGGTAGCCAGATACATAAATTGAATATAAATCTGAAAAAAATTACATTTTTAAAGTCCAAAAGGAGACAAAATTTTTGGTTTAATGTAACTGCTAGATGATGACATTGTATTCTGGAAGACCTAGATTCAAATTCTCTCTTTGATACATTCAGCTAATATGATACTGGATAAGTCTAGATCATTTGGAATTTTCAAGGTAATTCTCACAGTTAAAGCAAAGATTCATAGATAGAGAATTTTCTTTATTTGTACCTTACACTACTGAAATCATATGTCTTTATTCTATTATCTATTTTACTTTGCATCAAGAGTATAACATAAAACTTGATGATATGTGCAATAATTTTAAAATAACTTAATCTGAATACAATCACTGAAGTAAAGACTTTGTGGTGACACACTCATACATATTTATCTATACATATAGATAGATAGATAAATAGTGCATGTGTACACACACACATACACACACATACTAATTAGAACTTTTGCATATTTTGTGGCACATTGCCATTTCCAGGAAGCTGAATAAGATAGACATATGGTAAGTTACAGAAGACTGGGCATATGTGAGTTCCAAAAGACTGGAAATATATTAAGTAGAAAAAAGAAAACAGATTTGTGTAACTGTAGCCCTTATGTCTTTGAAAAAAATTCCCAAGTTACAAAATATGTGTATTTTAGCACAAAGATATCAAGGAGACTTAGAAATTCAATAATAATATTCTTTCAAATCTGAACTCAAAATTCTGCAAAGCTCAGATTCCAACAGTAAAAAAAAAATTCTCCCAAACAACCTTTACAAATTGTTGTATTGTTATTATAAATATCTTAAGATTGTTAGCTTAAATAGGAGACCAGTTGTAAAAGAAATCTTTGTTCAATGAAACATTCATTTAAAATTTAAAATCTAAATTCTTTCAAAAGGCTTAGTATAATAATCTTAAATAAGGATATTTAGATAGAAATATAGAGATTCAAATTAAATTTAAATGCTTTTAGTAGTTCTAAACAACCAGATATTTATTTCAATATAGATAGGAATAGATATGATATGAATAATTACGGATATAATATATTATTTTGTATTGATATGAATATATATTGAGACTTTAAATTTTCTATCAATAATGTAAAAAACAAACCTTACCAATTACTGTATTTTATTCAGAATACAAGCTAATTAGTGGGAAGATGGTTTTTAGTTACTTTCTAATTAATTCATAAAATTATGACTTACTTTGTTCCACAATGATTTCTGATTGCTTAAATGGGTATTGATGATTTTTTATAAAGAAGTATAATGTGTATGTGTGTGTGTGTGTGTGTGTGTGTGTGTGTGTGTGTTGTGTAGGTTTCATCACATAATGGAATGAAAACCAGATTTTCTAGACCTTTTATCCATGATAAGTTGGTAAATTATGTGCCTCTCTTTTTTTGTTTGTTCTTCAGTTGTTGCGGTCATACATGAATCTTTATAATTCTATTTTGGAATTTTCTTGTTCAAAGATGCTGGAGCTGTTTTCTATTTCTTTCTCCAGGTAATTTTGCAGATGAGGAACTGAGGCAAGCAAAGTCAAGTTCCTTTCATAGTTTTACACTACTAGCAAGTATCTGAGACCAGATGTGAATTCAGGAAGGTGAGTCTTAATTATTTCAGGTCAGGTGCTCTATCTAACATCTAGCTCCTTCATTATTTTTGTAATATAATCTTACATATTAAGATTACATACACACACACATATAAAATGTTGAGTTTTGAGCAAGTTCCTTTTTATTAATAGATATTTTATATTATTTGGCATTGTGCAAGTAGTTCTACTAGATAATCATCAAGCTACCTTCTAATTTAAGAGTCTTTTCCACCCCTTTTGCTCAATATCTACACTTTCAAAAATGTTCTAACATAAAACTCCAAGAAAAGACCATTTATCAATTTACTATGAACAAAAGAACAAAACTAGATTATACATCATGATTTATAATTTTCTTTTGTCTTAATACACATCAGTCTTATAGTTGAGATTCCTACCCAACTGCTGCACAGATGCTTCATGGAAGAGGTGTGGTCCAAGGAATGGTACTAAAAGCTATTTCTCCATTCTTGAGTTATCACTCTCCTGCATTCACTAATTTGGAGAGAAAAAAAATTATAACTAGATAGACTTCTTATGAATAGCTTTTATACAGATTTCTTTACATGTGAGCAGCATTCATTCTCTGTAGATAATAAATAAACATTAAGATTAACAAATGAATATTGGATATTTGTTGTGCCATTTATTCATGTCTGATTATTTGTGACCCCGTAGATTAGTACTAATACACCAGGTCCTTCTATTCTCCACTATATCTTGAAGCCTGTCCAGGATATTTGTTACCTCTGTGACTGTATCTTTCCATCTCATCTTCTGCCTCCTACTTTTCCCTTTACCTTCAATCTGCCTCAACATCAAGGTCTTTTACAATAAAATTGCTTTCTCAATGTGTTTCCAAAGTATTTAATCTTCAGCTTCTCTATTTGACCTTTCAGTGAATAATCTGAGTTACTTCCTTTAAGTCATGACTGATTTGACCTTCTTGTTGTACAAGGGACTCTCAAAACTCCTTTTCCAGCATAATAGTTCAAAAGAAATCATTCTGCAGTGCTCAGTTTTCTCCATAGGGAAACTCTCACAGCCATCATTTGCTCCTGGAAAAAATTAGCTTTGACAATATGGATCTTTGTTGGCAAGATTTTCATCCCTGCCTTTTAGTATGTCATCCAGATTTGCCATAGCTTGCATTCCAAAAAGCAAATGTTTTAATTTCATGGTTGTAGTTACTACCTACAAATGATCTTTGAGGCCAAGAAAAGAAAATCTGAAATGCTTCCATTTCTTCTCTCTCTCTGTATTCTATAAAGTGATGAGACCAGTTGACAAGATTTTGGGGGTTTTTTGATGTTAAGTTTCAAATCTGTTTTTCTGCTCCTCTATCACTTAAATCAAATGATTTTTTAATTCTTCTTTGCTTTCTGCCATAAGAATAATTTCTACTGTGTGTTTGATATTACTCCAAACAGCTTTAATTCTAGTTTTTGATTCATGTAACCTGGCATTTCACATGATTCAGTCTACATATAAGTTAAATAAATAATTACTATATACATCCTTGTCAAATTCCTTTTTCAATCTTAATACAATCAGTTCTTTCAAACTCCATTCAAACTTTTGCTTCTTGGCCCAAATATAGGTTCTTCAAGAGGAAAAAAATAAGATAATATGGTATTTCCATTGCTCTGAATACTTTCCTATATTTTGTGCTGATCTGCATAGTCAAAAGCTTTAGTTGAGTCAATGAAAAAGAAATTTTTTTTTCTGGAACTCTCATGTTTTCTCCATAATCCAATAAGTGTTGCCAGTTTGGTCTCTAGTTCCTGTGCATCTTCAAAAACTGCTTGCCCATCAATTGAGAATGGCAAACAATGTTTTATATTTTACATGAATACTATAGAATATTATTGTTCCATAAGAAAGCATAAATGGTTAGACTATAAAGAAGCATGGAATGACTTGCAGGATCAGATGCTGAGCAAAGGGAGCAGAACCAAGAGAACAAGGTACACATTAACAACAACATTGTAAGGTGATCAACCTTGATCAAAGTTCCTCTTCTCAGTAGTTCAGAGAGTTGGACAACTATAAACCTGCTAAAGATAATGTTATTCCCATCCAGAGGAAGAAAAACCAAACAAAACAAGACAAAAAGCAACCCTTCAGAATCTGTTGAACACTTTATAAAAAATATCTCTTAGTTATCTCTTTTCCTAATCCTAATTCTTTATACTGGAAATGACTAATCTGTAAATATGCTTATCAAAATATGTATGTACAATGCTAACTAGACTCTTTGCCGCTGAAGGGAGGGGGTGGGAAAGGAGGGTGGAAGGAAATTTTGTAACTCAAAAATAAACACATGCATATGGCTGAAAAATAAATAAATAAATAAATGCTTTTTTAAAAAAGGAAACTAATGGTTTTCTTCTGGTAGCTCTTGGTTCACATATTGTTGAAGTTTAGTTTTCATAATTTGAATCATAACCTTACTGAAATGTAAATTGGCCACAATTGCCCAGTTATTTGAACATTCTTTAGGATATGGAACTAAAAATATTTGATATAAGCATGCAAATATACATTGGATATAGATTAAAACAATTTGATATACAATCAGGCAATACAAATTATTATATTAGTCATTTAATAAGGACAAATAGAAATCCCCCAAAAAGATTTAAAAACATATGTTTTGATTTGCATTAAAACTTTAATTCTTTCTCTCAAGATGGATATAACTTTTCATCAAAAACCTTTATGAATTGTCATGATAGTTGTATTACTGAGAAAAGCATATTATTCACAGTTGCTGTTACTGTGTAAAGTTTTCTTGGTTCTGTTCACTGAATTTTGCATCAGTTTGTGTAAGTCATTTCAGATTTTCCTTAAAACACTGTTATTTCTTATAGCACAATAAGGTTACATCACAAAAATTACAGCCATTCCTAAACTGATGGGTAGTCCTTCAATTTTAAATTTTTCTTCCAGCACAAAATTGCTTTAAATATTTTTGTATATATAAATCCTTGTCCTTTTTTTTGATTTCTTTAGAATATAGATTTCCTAGTGGATATAAATGCTAAGTAAATGCACAGTCCTTTGTGCATAGTTCCAAATCTCTTTCCAGGATGGCTATGTTAGTTCACAACTCCACCAACAATGCATTAGTGTCCCAAATTTTCCACATTCCCTCCAACTTTTGTTGATTATGAGAGATATTATACTTCTAAATGATAATTTACCATAGTAGTAGTATATGTAATGATGATTTGAATTAAAGCACCAATTTCTGTCCATTTGAGTTCCCTGACACTCAAGATGTCTATGTTCATTTGCTGTTTGGTCACATTCAACTTAACTTCATTTCATAGATTTTTTTTGGTCCAAAATAACAATTGATACAGAATATTTGGCACAGAGTAACCCTTATTTTACCCCACAGAAAATATGGAAATATGGAAGAAGAAAAGAATTCTCAGGACATAAATATAATAAGCAGAATAGTACATTAAAAAGTAAAATAATTATGCTCCTTCTGCAGTAAGACTTAACTTTTCAGAGACTATTAGATTATGGCAGATGCAGTACTTTTAGTTAATACTTCCTTAAGAAAGGAATGAAACTTTTACTTGCTACTAGGTCAATACTTCCTTGTGATGTCTCTCTGTAGGTCCTTTTCCCCCTGCAGGTATAGAGTGCTATATTTTAGTTTAGATACAGCTCAGATTAAAATATGTATTTTGATGCTTCTATATAACTTCATTTCCATTAGAACTGCATTTTTTAAAAACTAATTTGGGTGGATGGGGTAGAGCATTAATGATAGAAATTTTCTAAATCCTTACTTCTCATACTTTTTCTCTTAATTCTTATTGCTCTTCCCAAATCCATTGCGATCATCTTGTTTCTATAAAAAACACATGATTCAGGGAATTCTCTTTCTATGGAATGAAAGCTTAATTGCCAAATTATGGTGTCACCATAGAAGCAAGTGTTGATTCTACTGCTTTCCTCAGATATCTTGGTTTACTGGTGAAAATGTAAAATTCAAGGATTATTCTGCTCAGGAATATCTTCTCCTCTAACTTGTATATGAAAGTTTAGAAGCAGTCTCTATAAATTCTTCTCTGAAACATTTCTATCATATATTTTACCACAAGCCCAATTTGTACTGAGTGAGCTCACTCTGAGATTTCTGTTTTTTCCTATTGAAGGCAATGGGGGGAAAAACAGGAGGCAAGCAGAAATTATGTTCTTAGGCTGAATATGTAAGCATATGAAGCTCCTACATTCTTTTTTTAAAACCAAGAAAATGATTTTTTCTTTTTTAAAAATTATATTTATTTATGACAATGGGGTTAAATAACTTGCTAAGTCACACAGCAAAGCAATTATTAAGTGAGTCACATTTGAACGCAGATCCTCCTAACTCCAGGTCCAGTACTCTACCACTGCTCTATCTAGCTGCCCCCATAGAAAATGATTTTTGAAAGAAATTAACTTTTTAAAAAAATTATGTTTAAGATAAATATAAAGAGTCACAATTTATTAGGTAAGACAAAATTCTTGAGTGAGAAAATTTTATTTTAAAACCAATTTTAAAGACCTAATGGTTATCATTTTAGTAATTCTCTTGTAATCATAAAAATGTAATCATGCTTATTTTATATATATTTGCAAATATATGTATAAGTACATAATATATACATATATATGTATACTTATATATCATTATTTTTAAAGTATGACATATATCCTTTGCAATATTTTAAAAACTATACAAATAGTACATAAGTAAATTAGAAATGTTGAACAGATTCTTAAAATATTTGGGAATATCAGCTGTTTTCCTCCAAAATCTGACAATGAAATAAATCTAATATCTTATTTTTAAAAAAAAAGATTGACACTTTAAGATTTAAATTTAATCAATGTCTTATTGCTTACTTTGAAGATTTAATATTCCATAACATGCCAATACTGAGAGACCATCTTGCAATTCAGTTTTGTAAGATTTTCAATAAAGTATCAAATAAAATACCTGATATCTGCTCTCCATTATAGGTCTTAAGATGAATAACAGATATGGAATATGCACAGCAAACTTCCTTTCATTGTGAAGAATTTAAATAAGCATCTATATGGATGAAAAATGATCAACTTCTAACTTTGCCCAGACACATTATTTAACATTATCTCAAATGCTTCTGTTATATGTCATGGTTCTCGATCATCTTACTTATGAAGAAGACTTTCATCCATAAACATATCTTATTTCTTTGGCTATATTGCTATATGCTTGCAGTCTACCTGTCAATTTTGACAAGTGGATACTTGCCAAGAGTTTTCGGGACTATCAATTTTATTTTGAAAACTGATAGAAAAATGCCACATATTGCTTGAGGGAAGTACTTCTCTATTTCTATCTGGTTGTCAATATATTACTGATGATTAACATACATAAATTCCTCAAACTCCATAGGAGACTCCAGAAGCAGAGATATGGAACATAAGCAGGGAGCTATGACCAACTCTTCTTTGAGATACTCTGGCTTATGTCAAAGCCTGTAGTCACCATTAGATGAAATAACAGCAACATCATGATCATGATGCCTTAGAGGCTGCCCTTAGCCTGAAACTATCCCATGTTCTTCTATCTTTATATAACCATTAATTACTCTTTGGGGAGATGGAATCAAGAAATGTCCCCTTGCACATACCCTCAGGAAAGTTTGTTAGGAAAGGTAAAAAATCAGTCCCAGTTCCCTTGATGAAGAAGGGATCCAACCTCTGGACAGTCCAAATAAATGAATTAATATTAGGGGCACCCTCAATCTCTGGAACAGGATCTCTAGGAAGTGCCAAGGGGAAGTTATAAATGAATCAATATTAGTGAAGCCTGTAACTGAGACTTAAGTAAATATTGTCTTTTGTCCTCTGGATATTTCTCTGAAGTATGGTTAAGAAAGTCAAAGGTTCTAAGTAAAACTGAACTCTGAATAAATGCATCAAACTCATGGGGGGAGCACCACAGATTTGTTTGCCTCGCTAAGTTTTATGTAGAACTAGAGGATTTCCTAGAACATGAAGGGACATCTTATTTACCTAGTTCACTAATCCCAAATTTCTCATTGTTATACTTGATAGAAGGACTTCCAAAAAGGGTCTTCTCTCTACTTTATCACAACCCTTCTGCAACAATGAGAAAAATGCAAATAGAGAGAAAACTTTCAAGATGTCTGGTAGGGAAGCAGTATTTTTCCCCCTTTAAAAAAAAAGAATAGAGCAGAAATTTAAGAGCTAGAATGTTGCTCACCTGGACACATGTGATTTGTGAAAAGTAGATCTGCAAGTCCTCCTTTGAAGATATTATGTATATATTTAATACATATGTGTGTATATATATGTATGTATGTATGTTCAGAGACAGAGACAGGCAGAGACAGAGAGAAAGAGAGAGAGAGAGAGAGAGAGAGAGAGAGAGAGACAGAGAGACAGAGAGAGAGAGAGAGAGACAGAGACAGAGACAGAGACAGAGACAGAGAAAACAAAAACAGAAGCAGAGATACTGATATAGAACTATAGAGACTCCAAAGGCAAAGGATCTGACATAGCCAGATGGATAGAGATAGACACAAAGGAAAAGAGAGAAAAACATAGAGATTATAACAGAGACAGAGAAGATGATGGTAGGAAAAGAAGAGGAGAAGAGAAGGGTGAAATGGCAAGAATGATGTTAAGAGGCAATGAGAGTAAATAAGATGAGCTGAGATGAAAGAACATAAGATGAAAAGAGTGATCCACACAGAGGCCTTTTCCATCTTGCTCAATCAATAAGTTGGCCATCACCCTGAAGCGAGTAAGTAGCAGACAAAGCTGAGGGACATAATTGAAATGCACCGGGCCAGCAAATGTGAATGGTATGCACATTAAATGGTTGAGAGACCATGCAAAATGGATTGGGGTGAAATTTAACGAGCAGTGTCACAGGATGGAATGTGACAGTTCCTTGCTGGGTTAGCTATGTTGTGGGCTATGTGTTCACTTTTCATGAAACAAAATGCAACCTTTGTGATAATATTATCCAAAGATGCTTTCTCTAACACTGGACAGCTTTAGAAAGCCAAAAAATTTTAAAGTTTTATTTTCTTTGCTCATTCACCTTTTGTACATTTTGCTCTAAGATAAATGTATGCTTTTTTTCCCCTGAAGGATTCACTTTCTTTTCAAATTAATTCTAGAGCATTCCTCTCTAAAGCTTTAGAATTCACAGTGTGACACACACACAAAATATGTATGCAATATTCTTTCTCATAATCTTATTCTGTTGGTTGTTTCCATTTGAAACCTTTTCCTCATTTTTTAAATCCATGACAAATATAAAACAAATATAACTTGTCTATAAAAAGGTTATGAATCCCACTGGAACCTGGGGATAAAATTTAAGCATGCATTCTGACCAAATTTTATAAACTAAATACCACAGTGAAATGAACTGTGCATAACTGGAATAACCACAATTTTCCTGAATTTACTGTATAGATGGATATTTCAAGATGCTGAAGGTGTCTAGTTTTATTTCATTCTAAGAAGCAATGCTCACACTAGTCTTACCTATAACAGAAAAAAATAATCAAATTTGTAGCTGAGGTAGTTGAGTTCTCTTTGAATTATTGCCTTTGAGAAGCTTCAAAAGTCAGAATTTCTCATTTGGGTTTTAAAGATGAGTTGAAATTGCCAATTTTGTGAATTTCCCCATTCCTTTTACCTCTATTATATAATCCCTCCACATACTTTAAATTCTTTACTCTTTTTCACTTTCATTTTTTTTTGCCTTATGCCTGACCCTAATTAAAGTCTACCAACATGTGATAACTTTGCTCTGGAGTCAGCAAATGAATTTAGGTTATGTGACCATAAAATCATGGGATGTGTTAATGTATTATGTGAATTCATGTGCATTTAAAAAAACAATAGTGAATCTGAAAAAAATCCCAATAAGTCTTGTCATCCTCAAAGTAGCCACTTTTTAAAAATTTATTTATTTTCATAGATATGCATATGTATATTTTTAAGTTACAAAATTTACTTCCATCCTCCCTTCCCAATCCCATCCCTTCAGCAGGAAATAGTCAGGTTAGCATTGTACATACATACATACATACATACATACATACATACATACATATATATTTTGATAGACTTGTTTACTGTATGAGGAATTAGGACTAAGGGAACGAGATACATAACAAATAATTTTTAAAATGTGTTCATCAGATTCTGAAGGGTTGGGGTTTTAATGTGTGCTTTGTTTTGTTTTCTCTTTCTTCCCCTGGATGGGGATAATATGGTCCATTGTCAGTCTAATACAGTTATCCTAGCTCTCTGTACTGCTGAGAAGCAAAGTAGCCACTGTTATTACTGCTATATTAATCAATGCATTGTACTTAGGATGGTTGTGAGATTCAGACACAGCCTATTTTATGTCACAAAAGGCTTCACCCAGCCTAATTTCCCAATGGCATCTGTTAGACATAACTGGGAATTGGTTGATTTTTTTTAAGAAAATAAAGAGGTATGGCAATATGGTAAATGCTTTTTAATATATCAAATGTTAAAAGAGTTCTATGTATGGTTGTTAGAAATTAGTCATTTTATTTTAATTTAAGTTTATGTTTTGTGTCCCTATAAATCATGACCTTATTCACTTCCCTACATCATCATAGAACTTAAATTAGGTATTGGTGCTAATCAAGTATGAATGCAGTGCCTTTAACAGGCTGAAATTTATTTCATGAGCAAATATAATAACTCACAATTTCATTTAGAAATAGTTATGGGACTATTCACTATCTTGTTAATTCAACATGGATGTATTATGTTTTGTGGAAAACAGTAGAAGTAAATAATTTAAAAAGGGATAAAAATACTGGGATATGATTATCTTTAATATATATACTGAAATCATCTTCAGCCAGCTCTAATAAGGGACAAGATTTACAAGGGACAAATGTACCTCATCCTTTTCTCACATGGTTCTGATTTCTTCTGCAGGGTCTCTATATTTCAAAAACTTTTCTTTTCATATAACTTAGACTATGTGAGTATTCAGTACAATCATAACTATTAAATATCATTAATTTTGTTGATAAAAGTATGATTAAGCAAGTGTGATTATTAGTAATATCACATCATCTCACCTCTAAGTAGGTTAAAGGCATTTTGTAGAAGTGATAATCATCAGTTTTTCCATCTCTGCATTTACATACACATATGTGCCCTGACACATAATACTATTAAAATCCTCTCTCTTGATATCCTTTATCCAACAAGTACTACCTTGACTAAATAGTCAGACTGATTCTAGAGGCAACATTTATCCATGATTAAAGCAATTACCTAAGTGTAATTATTGTCTTCCTTATAAAATGTCTAATCTAACACAATACAATGTTTACATACTTGGTGTATCTATGTGTATTTTTTATTAAATGTATTCAATATTGTTGTACCTTTTATTCTGTGTTTGATCTATAAACAAATGAATAGAAAATGAGCATGATAAATCATTGGTGGCAGGTTCAAGAGAATCCTGCTGTGTCTTTTAACTAGATGCTAAATGAATATGGTCAAAAGAGTTTTAAAAAAGGAGAAGAAATTGCATAATGCGAGAACATTGTAGCTATGACTGTTTATAATCTCTTTGGTTCTTTTGTAAATTTTAATGAAAATCTATTGGTAACTTTGTCAGAGTGAAATTGGGATAATCAACTAGACTGCAAACAGATTTTATAGTTCTCTTGAAGGTGTTTGTTGTTTGATTCTTGATTCATTTCTTAAGGTGTGAGACAGTGTGAGATAGGGCAGACAGACTTCAAAATGCCTTTAGACAGGATTGAAGGTTTTGTTTCGTTCTTTATTATTTTATCAGATTATACATTACTCATTTCTTCTCCTTACATTAAAAACCATAAGATAATATGATCAGATCCATCAGCAAATTTGCATCTCTACTACTATTTTATCTCTTCAAACGAATCTTAAGTCTCAGACTACAGTTCATAAAGAGAAATTGAGATTTTAAGGTTAATTCCATTTTGTTCAAAGTTCATTTCCTATGCTTTGCCTGGGAATGCTATTTATAGAGCCAAATCCTTATGGGTACATGGCTATCACCTTTTATTAATTTTTTCTGAGTTTTCTGTCATATTCAATACTAATTAAAAGAGTCAGCTTTATGTATTGGAAAGAACATTGTATTTTGACCTGGAGGACCTGGGTTTAAGTAATAGGTCTTGTCTTCACTATTTGTCACAGATTTCTTGGTAGCAAAACTGCCTCATTCATTTATAATTTGGAGACTTAGAATAAGATGACTTCAGAGGTTCCATCCAACTCTAATCTCAGCAACCTAAGAAAGGTAAGGGAATTACGCAACAATAGATAAAAAGCAAGTGTGTGAACAGAGGAGACTCTGGTTCAAGTCTTCTCTCTTTTTCTTTTTTTTTTTTTTTTTTTTTTTTTGGTTTTTGCAAGGCAATGGGGTAAGTGATCTTCACAAGCCCACACAGCTAGGTAATTATTACGTGTCTGAGGCTGTATTTGAACTCAGGTCCTCCTGACTCCAGGGCTGGTGCTCCATTTACTGTTCAACCTAGCTGCTCCTCAGGTCCTCTCTTAAAACTTTTTGACCAGTAACCAAGAGCAAAAGAAATGTAGTAAATTGGGAAACAATTTTTGCAACTAGTATTTCTGACAAAGGACACATTTCTTAAACATATAGAGAATGGAGCCAAATTTATAAACAAACAAACAAACAAAACAAGTCTTTCTCCAAATGAGAAATGGTCAAAGAATATGCAAAGACAATTTACAGATAAGGAAAACAAAGCTATTCATTGTCAGATGAAAAATTGCTCTAAATCATTACTGATTAGAGAAATGCAAATTAAAGCACCTCTGTGGTACCACCTCACAACTCTCAGATTGGCCAATATGACCAGAAAGGATAATGTTCAATGGGATGGGATGTGGGAAACCTGGGACACCAATACATTGTTGATGGAGCTATGAATTGTTCCAACCTTTCTGGAGAGCAATTTGAAATTACACCCAAAGGACAATAAAAAATGTGCATTATCTTTGGATTCACCAATACCACCACTGGGTCTATACCTTGAAGAGATCATGAAAAATTTTTGTACACTCGTACAAAAATATTCATAGTAGCTCTGTTTGTGGTAGCAAAGAATTAGAATTGAGTTCATGTGCATGAATTGTGGAATGGCTGAAAAATTGTGTTATATGTACGTTATAGAACACTATTGTTCTATTAGAAACCAGGAGGGATGGGATTTCAGTGAAGCCTGGAAAGACTTGCATGAGCTGATGCTGAGATGAGCAGAACCAGAAGAACATTCTGCACTGTAACAGGAAACATGGGGGTAATGATCAATCTTAATGGACTTGCTCATTCCATCAGTGCAATCAATAATCAGGGACAATTTTAGGGTATCAGTAACTGAGATACAGATATCCAGAGAAAGAACTGTGTAGTTTAAACAAAGATCAAAAAATATTAGCTTCATTTAAAAAAGGTCTTATGTACTACATAATTTTGCTTTCTTTAATATTCAATTTTTTCCTTGATGATATGATTTTTCTGTCAACACATTCAATTTTGATCAATATATAGCATGGAAGCAATGTAAAAATGATCAGACTGCCTTCTTTGAGGAGGTGGGGAGGATGTGGGGAAAAATTGTAAAATTCAGAACCTTACAAAAATGATAGGCAAAAACTACTATTGTATATAATTGGAAAGCAAAATATTTATATAAAATGGAAATAAATAAAATATACAAACAAAATATATCAATAAAATTTTAAATATTGAAAAATGAAAAAAATACCTTTTGACCTTTGTTAATTAAGTTAACAATCTCACCTTATCCCAGGTAATTTGGTTTGACTATGAGATATTGATTTACTTTGGTCAGGGAAAGTTCCATGCTGGGACTTCCTCATGCTATTAAATTGTTGTTGTTCTTCAGTCTTTTTTAAAGATATGTTTGACTTGTTGTCACTTGATTTAGGGTTTTCTTATTAAAGATACTGGAGAAGTTTTCCATTTTCTTTTCTTCCTCATTTTAGAGATAATGACACTGAAGTAAACATATGAGTCTTCCTGAATCCAGGATTAATATTCTATCCACTTGCCACTTAGCTTTCCAATAAATCATTAATCTGGGTTGAATAAAAACTTGCAAAACATCATTTTAATGGTTTAAGGTTTTATTATACACAATAACTACTTTAGTATTCCTGATCCTTCTATCTCAAAGTTGTTATCTAAGGTTCTAAATGTTTCACAATGTAAACTACTGCTTTCTCTAATTAGATTCTTGATTATAAAATTCATCTGTTTTGTATTCTGAATGCCAATACATTATTGAAGAAATCAATAGGGCTTACTACTAGCTTTGCTACTTAAAAACATTTGTCTGAGTCCTCGGGTATATTTCAATGTTCATCAGTATCTCATTCAGCAGTTCTAACATAGAGGGGCCAACTAGGTGGCATAGTGGATAGAACACTGGCCTTGGAGTCAGGAGGATGGGAGTTCAAATTCCACCTCAGAAATTGACACTTAGTAGTTCTTTGACTTTGACTTGCTCAAGTGTCTCAAACAGGATTCTAATATTTGTGAGTTTTCCTCACATTAACCTCACAGATTATCTCATGTCCAGGACCATCTCCAGTTGTCCTGACCCATATCTGGGCACTAGACCTAGATGTCTCCAGAGGAGAAAGTAAAGCTAGTGACATAGTACAGCATCCCCCTCACTCAGAACCAGTTCATGTGCTTGTCCTGGAATCAACTCCCTTATATCATGGTCTTCTTTGAGAACAAAAGACAGAACATCATCAACATCTTACATAGAGTCTGATGTTAGGGTTTTATTTGTGTGTTTTGGGAGCATATGTTATTCGAAGAGATGCTTATTATTCTGATTTTTGAAACTTTAATTTGGAAAAGACCAATGAAGACACCTAATACAGATATAAGATATAAATCCAAAGAAAATACAAAGGCTCAAGTAGCAATCAAAAGGGGGAAATACCATTTTTGGAAAAATTTTAAAATAATTTGCATGTACAAATTATTTAGAAGATGAGCTCATATACAACTAGGTCTATGTTTGCTTAAGGTCTTTGATTTTCTTTGCTTTAAGACAATCTTGCTTGGGGGAGAGAGAAAGAAAGGTGTATTGGACCTAGTAATATTCACAGTACCTTCATTAATTTGTTTTACAGTAATTAAATATTTGTTAAAAGATTGAAGGAATATACCAATGAGGTCCTGAAAGGGATAGTAAAATGAAAATGTCAGGGCATATTGTAATTAACTATTTGTTAAAGCATGTGCTAAGTGATGGAGATACAAAGAAGAAAAGATAGTTTCATCTTTCCATCTAATGAGTGAGACAACATGCAAAGAACTATGTATAGATAAGCTATACATAGGAAAAATTGGAAATAATCAAAACAGGGAAAGTACTGGATTAGGAGGAACAGGGACGATTTTCTAAAGAACAAAGTATTTTATATGGGATTTAAAGGAAGTCAGGGAAACCAGAAGACATATAAGAGGAGGGAATGTATTCAAGGCATTATAGAACGAAAAGATTTTCAAAGTGGGGTGGAGTCAAAATGGCGAAGAGAAACCAAGCTTCTTTGCACCATACCTCATAAAAACCATTAATCAAGGTTCTACATGGATTATGAAGTGACAGAAGCCACAAAAAGAGGATGGTAGAATTCTCTACTTAAGATCTTGGAAGGTCTTCAAGAAAGGTATAAATTAAACATCTAGTCAAGGTGATAGAGAGAAGAGAGACACTGTTTTAAACAGTCCTGGCTTTCCCTCAGAATCACCATGAATAATATCTCTTAACAGATTTTGGATCTATTGGACTCATAAAAGAAAAAAGTGGAAGATCTTCCAGGACTGTCTGTAATGGGGGGAGCATAGGTAAGCCCAGGGCAGAGAATAGAGACCCAGTGCACAAGCTACAGGTGAGGTGGGGCATTAACCTGAGAATCTCTGCTGTGGAGTGGTATGGGTAGTTTGGGGGACTTCAAGCATGGCTTTTCATGACATCCATTTGACTAACACAGCTGATATGGATGATCCTAACAAGGAGCTCCTGTTGTTTCCAGAGGGGCTTCTGGTGTTATAGTGGAAGGGCATGGAATTCTCCAGCAAACAACCCAGAACAACCTCAGCTATTCACACATTTTTGAATGTGGATGACTAACTTTCTTTAGTACTGACTATGCAGAGAAAACTTCTGGAATTCCCAGCCCCCCTAGTCACATGTACAAATGAACCACATGTACAAAATTATAGAAGCTCTTCAAAATATCAAAGAATTGGAAATTGTAGGGATGCCTATCAATTGGGCAATGGCTGAACAAACTGTGCTTTATGAATGTATTGGAACACTATTGTTCGATAGGAAGGCATGAAGGATAAAACTTCAGAATAGCATGGGACAACTGATAGCACAAATTGATGCTATGTGAAGTGAGCAGATCCAAAAGAACATTATGCACACTAACAACAATAACTGGTAATGATCAAATATGATGGATGTGATATCTTCAGTGCAATAATCAAAGAAAATACCAAAATACTTGGATAATATCATCCATATCCAGAGATGGAATTTTGGTTTTTAATGCAGATCAAAGTTTATTAACTTAAACTTAAAACAAAAAAAGGTTGCCTTATGAATTATGTCACTTTTCTCTTTAATTTTTCTTCCATTTGGATATGATTCATCTTCCATAACATGATTAATATAGATCTTTGTTTTGCATGGTTATAGATATATAACTTATATTTCATTACTTTCTGTCAAGGGGTGGGGGGAAAGAAAGGAGGAAGGGAAAAATGTAAATTAAAAGTGATTGTTGAAAACTGCCATTATGGTCATTATGTAGGTGGAAAAATAAAGAAAAAAGACTATTTAAAAAAAGAAAAGGAAAGATCTGTCTCACTTGGTTGAAGGCAGAGCTTGGGAGAGGGGTTAGGCAGGGGTATGCTCTCAACTGAAGTGAAGATCAACTACCAAGACTCCTAGGTCACAGATGAGCAGACTATTGACATAGTATCCCAACTGACTGACTGCTAGATCCAGGATAGAAAGCAAATTGAGTGTCCCAGAACCCCAACACAGATGATGTGATTAGGTTCAGCCAACCCAGTGCAGTAAGGATGTTATTAATATCTGAGTTCCTTGCTTGCTGAAAACAAGTGAAAAAAACCTTTGGACCCTAGCCCAAGAAGTTTGAGACAGTCAGTCCCTTAATGTGGGCCAGGAGCAGAGCTCAAATTTAAAAATTATTAACTAGACTAAACATTAATAAGAAACAGAAAAGAAAGAGAGGCTTAAACAAAAAAAAAGGTACTATGGCAAAAAACGGTCTATTGGAAGAGTTCAAAAAGGATTTAAAAAATTAAGTGGAAAAATTGGGAAAATGAATGAGAGAGACATGCAAGAGAGAGTGAAAAGTTTGGGAAAGAAAGTACAAAATTTGACTGAAGAAAATAACACCTTTAAAAATTCAAATGGTCAAATGTTCACAAAAATGAACTCTTTAAGAATTGGGAAAATGGAAATAGAAAACCACTCCTTTAAAACAGAATTAAACAAATGGAAAACACTTCATTGGACAAAGAAAATATCTCACTGGAAATAACTTGGAAAATAGATGAGGGAGAGACAATTTAAAAATTATTGGAAAAACTGAAACTCTTTTATAAAGATACAAGTCATCCCCCAATTGATAAATGACCAAAGGATATGGACAGTTTTCAAATGAAGAAATTAAAACTATATGGAATATGTTCCATATCATTACTGATTAGAGAAATGCAAATTAAAACAACCATGAGGTATCAATTCATACTATCTGATTGTCCAAGGTGTCAAAAAGAGAAAATAATCAATGTTGGAGAGGTTGTGGGAAGATTGGGACATTAATGTATTGCTGATGAAGTTGTGAACCTATCCAACAATTCTGGAGAACAGAATGAAACTATTATCTAAAGAGAAATAAAACTGATCATACCCTTTGACCCAGCAATTGCAATTCTAGGCCTATATCCAGAAGAAATCATTAAAAATGGCAAAAGTCCCACATGTTCCAAAATATTCGTAGCAGCTCTTTTTGTAGTGGCAAAGAATTGGAAGTTGAGGAGATGCCCATTAATTGGGGAATGGCTAAATAAGTTATGGTACATGAATACTGTGGATTGTTATGGTTCTATAAGAAACCATAAATGATCAGACTCTAGAGAAGCATGGAATAAATTACACGATCTGATACTGAGCAAAGGAAGCAGAACCAAGAGAACATTCTACATATCAACAACAACATTGTGTGATGATCAGCTTTGATAGATGCAGCTCCTCTCAACAGTTCAGAGAGGTAAGGCACCCTATTAGGCCAGCTATGGACAATGCTATCCCCCCTACAGAGGAATAAAAACAAAACAAAACTAAAAATATAAATCTTTCAAAATCTGATGACCACTAAATTCACTCTTTTTGTATGTTTTAGCAAGGCAATGGGGTTAAGTGACTTGCCCAAGGCCACACAGGGTGTCTGAGGCTGGATTTGAACTCAGGTACTCCTGACTCCAGGCCAGTGCTCTATCCACTGCGCCACCTAGCCTCCTCCTACATTCACTTTTTTTTTAATTTCTCTTACGTATTTCTTTCCCTTAATTTTAATTCCCAAAGGCAAAAATGACTAAAATGTAAGCATGTTTAACAAAAATGTGTTTGTACAATATTCATCTGACATTTGGCTGCTGGGGAAGGGAGTTGGAAGAGAAGGTGGAAGAAAAGTGTGTAATTTAAAAATATACATATGGCATATGGATGAATATTGAAAACTTTCATAACATGTCTGGAAAAATAAAATGTGAATTAAAAAAATTTTAAACCCTGAAAACTATGATTTAAAAAAACAAATAGCCTGGACAGCAACTTTCAAGAAATCATCAAAGTAAATTTCCCTGAAATCCTAGAACTAGAGGGTAAAATAGTTATTGAAGGAATATACCAATCAGCTCCTGAAAGAGATACTAAAACGAAAATGTCAGGACATATTGTAGTCAAATTTCAGAATTATTGGGTAAAGGAGAAAATATTGCAGAACCAGAAAGAAAGAATTCAAATTTCAAGGAGGCATAGTCAGGATTACACAGGACTTATCAGCTTCACCATTAAAGAACCAAAGGACCTGGAATATGATATTCTGGACTGCAAAGGAACTTGAATTACAACCTAGAATCAACTAGTTTGCTTAATTTGCTAAACTCTTTCAGGTGAAAATGCACACTTTAAGTGAAATAGAGGACTTTCAAGCTTTCCTCATGAAAAGACCTTAGCAGAACAGCAAATTTAATTCTCCAATTAAAAATGCCAAATTAAAAATTAAATTACAAATTCTGAAAATCAAATGAGAGATTAATAAAACTGAAAATAAAAAATTTATTGAATTAATAAATATCAGTGAATGTTTGCTTTATAAAACACAGAGTAAAATAGATGAAGCTTTAGTATATTTGTTTTAAAAATAAATTAAAAACCAACTTCATGCATCAAAATATAAAAGGGAGATTTTTACCAACAATGAGAGAGAAATGAAAGTAGCAACTCAAAAATATTTTTTCCAACTGTAGCCTAATAAAGTTGATAATTTGAATCAATTGGATAAATATAATCAAAAATATAATTTGCTGATATTAATAGAAGAAATAATATACTTTAATAACACAATTTCAGAAAAAAGAAATTGAATCCATGAAAACCCTAAGAAAATATAAATGAAGGAATTCTGACAAATTAATTTTATTAATTAATTAATGTTATCCATTTATCCGTGCATATTTCTAAGTTACAAAGTTTCCCTCCACCCTCCATTCCCACTCCTCTCCCCTCAGTTGGGAATAGTCAGGTTAGCATTTTTATATATATATATATATATATATATATATATATATATATATATATATAGTTAAATATATTTACTAATTAGTAATTTTGGCATGAGGAATTAGAATTAAAGGAAAGAGATATATAGGAGATAATTTTTATAAAGTGTTCATCAGTTTCAAAAGGGATTTGTTTCTCTGTGTGTTTTGTTTTGTTTTGTTTTGTTTTACTTCATCTGGTTTGAGATAAATATAGTCCACAATCTGTCAAACATGGTTGTCCTAGCTCTCTGGACTGCAGGTTGTTTCCATCAGATTTGTTCATCTCATAATGTTGGTGTGTATATTGTTTCATTGGCTCTATTCCCTTTACTTAGCATCAGATCCCATAAATAATTCCCTGCTTCTCTAGAATCCGACCATTTATTGTTTTTTATAGAACAATAATATTCCATAGTAATCATGTTCCATAACTTGTTCAAATTACTTTTATGACCCAAATATGTTACTGATGCCAAGAAGAGCCAAAATAGAGCTAGAAAAATAATAGAACAATTTCGCTAATGGATATTAATGCAAAAATTAAATAAAATATTAGCATAGAGATTAGAGCAATCTAACAAGAGGGTTTTACAATATAATAGGTATTATTTAAAACAGGAATGTTGGGATGGTTCAATATTGACAAAAGTTTCAGGATAATTGACCATATCAAAAAGAAAACTGACAGAAAACATATAATTATCCCAATAAATGCTGAAAAAGCTTTTGATATTATACAGCACCATTTTCTAATAAAAATGTTAGAGAACCTAGAATTGAAGAATATTAAAATTATGATTTTAACTAAATTTTAGAGACTGAAACCACAGAAAGAAGCAGTGTAGCAATTCTCCAGTCAAAGGTAACTTGGAAGATGATTAGAACGCTCTGTTCTATGGGTTGAGATGGGGCTGCAGTGTATTCAGGATCAATGCACCAGAGCAAAGGCACTCCAGACATCCCAGAACAGACTGCCTGAGTCCCTGGAAACACCAGCCCCTGGCAGCAGAAGCATTTTCCTGACCTGCCAACTCAGGAAACACCAAGGACAACTTGGAAGATCAGCAGGTAAACCTTGGCCAGTGTGAGTGGGAGCCCCAGCATGGCCCTCAGCACAGCTGGGGTCATCATTGTAGCTGTTTATCCCACCCAGCCTAGATTCCATGAAATGGAAGGAGGCTCGTGGAGCCACCCAGCAGGAAGCCACCTGGAAACTATTCCCAGAGTACTCAGCCTGCAGAAGGTAGGGGGTGTGGGGAGACTTTTGAGATCTCTCCTCCATCCCTGGGACAGGATTTTGTTGCATTGTCCACAATCAGAACCTCGTTACAGTCTGGGCACCCTCGCCCCCTTTTCATAGAGCATGGACCTTCCTCACAGCTCCAGCCAGAACTCTGTGCTTGTGGTCATCCACAGACCAGAGCACAGACAAAGGGAGCAGTCAGAGTCTCTCAGAGACCTTGAAAGAACTGAGGTCTCTTAGGAATGACCCAACAATACTCAAAAGCTCAGGAACAGCCCCCAAACCAGGGCATAGGCTGTGGAAATGAATAAACAGAAAAAGGGAACCTAACCACAATTACTTTTGTCCCATGGAGGATCAAAACACACCCTCAGAAGATGAGAAACTCCAGGTTTTTGTATCCAAATCCTCCAAAAATATAGAAGTTGGGTTCAGGCTATGGCAGAGCTCAAAAAAAAAAAGATTTTGAAAATCAAGTGAGGGATGTAGAGGAAAAATGGGGAAGAGAAATGAGAGATGCAGGAAAAACATGAAAATCAAGTCAGCAATGTAGTCAAAGAGATCTAAAAATGCTGAAGAAAACAACATATTAAAAACTAGTTTAGCTCAAATGGAAAACGAGTCCAAAAAGTTAAAGCAGAATATAATGCCTTAAAAAGGAGAATTGGACAGATGGAAAAGGAGAAAAGAAAGCTTTCTGAAGAAAACAAATCCTTCAAATGGAGATTGGAGCTAAAGTAAGTCAATGACGTTGTTAGGAATCAAGAAACAATAACACAATACCAAAACAATGAAAAACTGGAAGAAAATGTGAAATATCTCATTGAATAAACATCTGATCTGGAAAACAGATCCAAAGGGGCAATTTAAAAATTATTGGGCTACTTGAAAGTCATGATCAGGAAAAGAGCCTTGACTTCAATTTAAAATTTTTTTTAACAGGAAAATTACCCTATATCCTAGAAGCAGAGGGCAAAATAGAAATTGAGAGAATCCACTGATCTCTTCCTGAAAGAGATTAAAAAAAGTAACCCTCAGGAATATTAGAGCCAAGTTCCAGAACTCCCAAGAGAAAGAGAAAATATTACAACCAGTCAGAAGGAAAAAATTCAAATATTGTTGAGCTATAGTCAGGATAACACAGATTTAGTAGCTTCTACATTGAGGGCAATTAATATGATGTGCTGGAAGGCAAAAGAGCTTGGAATGCAACAGAGTATCAACTGCTCAGCAAAACTGAACATCCTCTCTTCCCAGGAAAAAAGTGGACTTTCAGTGAAACAGGTCAATTTCAAATGTTCTGAGGTGAACATAAAGTATGATCAAGTACAGAACCCCAGTGAAGCAAAAAGAGGACGAATGTAAAGGGCATATTTGAGGAATTTAATGATGATGAACTGTGTGTATTCCTGCATGGGAAGATGATATTAATAATCCTCATATGAACCTTCTCATTTACTAGAGCAGTTAAAAAGAGCTTTTATAGATGAGCCACAGGAGAGAGTTGAAATTTAAGGTATAACATTTTTAAAAATAGAGTAATTGGGTGAAAAAAGAAATGTACTGGGGGAAAAGGAAAGGATAGGTAAAATAGACTAAGATTTTTCATGTAAAAGGAACAAGAAATAGCATTTGCAGTGGTATGGAAGGGGAGGTTTAGACAGGAAGGTTAGGGGGGAATGAGAGAGCCTTCATTCTCATTGGAAATGACTCAGAAAGGAAACAACATATATACCTAATAGGGCATAGAAATCTAGAAGAAAATAGAGAGGAAAGGAGATGGGAGAAACAAGACAGGGGACAGGGAGAGGAGATTTAGGTGACAGAGGGGATGGTAGATCATGGGAAAGGGTAGTCGGATACAACACACTTTCTTTTTAACTTTTTGCAAGGTGGTGAGATTGGGTGGCATGTCCTGGCCAAGGGATCAGGTGGTTGCTGTGTCTCTGGGGTGAGATGTAGGCTTGGGGCCTCTTGAACCCAGGGCTGGTGCTCTGAGTGCTGTGCCAATTGGCTGCCCCACAACATACTTTTGAGAGGGACAGAGTGAAAGGAGAGAGAAAATATAATAAATGACAGAGGGGAGGAATGGATGGAGGGGATTACAGTCAGCAACAGCAACTGTGGAAAAATATGGAAGCAACTTCTCTGATGGATTCATGATAAAGGATGCAATCCACCTCAGAGACAGAACTGATGGTATGTGAACACCGACATTTTCCCCTTTCTTTCACTTTATTTCCTGTGAGATTTTTTATTATTGTGGGAGGAGGGGGAATGTGTTTCCCCTTACAATAAGATAAATTTATTAATGAATAAATAAATAAAAATGTAAGACATTAAAAAAGCATCATATGTAATTGGGATAAGTTAAAAGCATTCCCCAAAATATCACAAATGAAACAAGGATATCCATTATCACCACTATTATTCACTGTTATATTAAATTTGGTAGCTTTAGCAATGAGAAGAAAAATATTTTACTGATATTTTATTTTCCCAAATACATGTTATAAAAGCTTTTCAATATTCATCAATATGCATGAGTATTTTCAGTTACAAAATTTCCTTACACTCCCTTCCCACCCCTCTCCCCTCAATGAAGATCTGTCAGGGTAATATTGTACATTCTCATTTGTGTTAAATATGTTTAGAGATTAGTCATTTTGGGTATGAGGAATTACAAATAAGGGAAAGAAAGAAATAAGACATACTTTCGAAAAAGTGAATGCAGTATTTAACAGATTCTGAAGAATTCTTTTTTGGGGGAGGTTCTTTTGTTTTTCTTCCCCTGGATGGGGACAGCATTGTCCATGGCTCATCTATCAGAATTTGCCCCATTCTCTGAACTTCTGAGAGGAGCTACAGCCATCAAGGTTTATCATCACACAATGTTGTTGTTGACATGCAGAATGTTCTCTTGGTTCTGCTCCCTTTGACCAATATTGGATGCTGTAATTCATTCCATGATTCTCTAGAGTTCAACCATTTATGGTTTCTTGTTCTGTACTATTCATATACCATAATTTGTTCAACTATTCCTCAATTGATGGGCATCCCCTCAATTTCCAATTCTTTATCATTTCCAAAAGTGTTTCTAGGAATATTTTGGAACATGTGATACTTTTCCCATTTTTATGATTTCTTCTGGATATAGGTCTAGCATTGGAATTGCTGCTTCAAAGGTTATGTGAACTTTTGTTACTCTATGGCCATAGTTTCATATTGCTCTCCAGAATGACTGGATCAGTTAGAACTCCAACAGCAAAGCATTAAGGTCCTAATCCTCCCACAACCTCTCCAACACTGACCATTTTCCTTTTTTTTTATCTTAGTCAATCTGATAGGTTCGAAGTGATACTCATAGATGTTTTAATTTGCATTTCTCTAATCAATAATGATTTGGAGCATTTTTTCATACATTTTAATAACTTTAATTTCTTCATTTGAAAACTGTCTATTCATACGCTTTGACCATTTATCAAATAGGGAATGACTGGAAACCTTAAATTTAATAAAGTTCGCTATATATTTAATTTTATTTTAAAAATTTATTTATTTTCATCCTTATGCACATGTATATTTTAAAAATACAAAATTTTCTTCCACAGTCTTCCCAGCCCCCTCCTCTCAGCAGCAGTCAGGTTAGCATTGTACACACACACACACACACACACACACACACACACACATATTTTATAAACATATTTACAGATTAGTAATTTTCAGTAAGAGAAATTAGGATAAAAGAAAAGAGACACATAAGAGATAATTTTTACAAAGTATCCATCAGATTCTGAAGGATTGGGTTTGTGTGTGTATGTGTGTGTGTGTGTGTGTGTGTGTGTGTGTGTGTGTGTGTGTGTGTTTTGTTTTGTTTTGTTTTTCTTCTTCTGGATGGGGATAATATAGTCCATAGCTAGACTAATAGAGTTGTCTTAGTTCTCTGGACTGCTGAGAGGAACTGCTTCCATCAAGGTTGTTCATTTCACAAAGTTGGTGTTGATGAGTGTATTGTTCTCTTGGTTCTATTCCCTTTGCTCAGCATCAGAATTGGTAAGTCATTCCATTGTGTTCTAAAGTCTGACCATTTCTGGATTCTTGTAAAACAATAGTATTCCATAGTAATCATATCATGTACTTTAACCTTTTTAACTTTTCCCCTAATTGATGGACATTCCCTCAATTTCTAATTCTTTGCTACTACAAAAAGAGCTGCTATATTTTGGAACATGTGATACTTTTCTCTTTTTTTGTAATTTCTTTTGGATAAAGACCTAGAATTGGAATTTCTGGGTCAAAGGGTATGAACAGTTTTATTGCTCTTTGATCATTGCTCCATATTGTTCTCCAGAAAGGTTGTATCCATTCACAAATCCACCAGGAATGCATCAATTTTCCAATCCTCCAACAACCTCTCTATTTTCCATTTTTCTCTTCTTGGGCAATCTGATAAGTGTGATATGATACCTCATTGTTGTTTTAATTTGCATTTCTCTAACCAATAATGATAGGGAGGATTTTTTTCATATGATTATATATATAGCTTTAATTTCTCCTTTTGAAAACTGTCCATATCCTGTGACATTTATCAATTGAGGAATGACTTGTGATTTTATAAATTTCATGTAATTCTCTATGTATTTTAAAAATGAGACCTTTATCAGAACTCCTAGTTGTGAAGATTGTTTCCCAGCTTTCTGCTTTCCTTCTAATTTTGGCAGCAATGATTTTATTAATGCAAAACCTTTTTAATTTAACATACTCAAAAACATTCATTTTTGAATTTATATTGTGCTCTAATTTTTGTCTGGTCAAAAATGTATCCCCTTTTCTTAGATCTTAGAGATAGAGTACTTCTTGGTCTATTAATTTATCTATGGTCTCACCCTTTATGTGTAAACCCTGTATCCAATTTGAGCTTATTTTTATATATGGTGTGAGATATGGATGTAAGCCTAGTTTTTGCCATGCTATTTTCTAATTTTCCCAATAATTTTTGTCAAATAATGTTTCTATCCCAGAAGCTGATATCTTTGGGACTGTCAAATAGCAGATTGTAGTGATTTACTGGAACTTCTTTTAATCCTATCCTAATCCATTGATCCATTACTCTATTTTTTAACCAGTACAGGCAGTTTTTATGACTGCTGCTTTATAGTATAGTTTTAGCTCTGGGAGAGCAAGGCCACTTCTTTTACATTTTCATTTCATCAGTTCCCTTCCTATTGTTGCTTGTTTGTTGCTCCAGATACATTTTGTTACTATTTTTTCTAGCTTGGTAAAGTAGTTATTTGGGGGTTTGATAGGTATAGTGCTGAATAAATAGTTTAATTTAGGTAGAATTGTCATTTTTATTATATTGCATTGATCTAATCATGAGAATTTGACATTTTTTGCAGTTATTTATATCTGACTTTATTTGGGTGAGAAATACTTTACAGTTGTGTTCATACAGTTTCTGGGTTTGTCTTGGGAGGTAGATTCCCAAGTATTTAATGTTGTAGTTATTTTAAATGGCATTTCTCTTTTTATTTCTTCCTTTTGGACTTTGTTGTTCATTTGGAGAAATGCTGTTGACTTTTAAGAGTTTATTTTATATATTGCTAATTTACTGGTTTTGTTAATTGTTTCAAGGAGTTTTTAGATAATTTTCTCTGATTGTCTAAGTGGAATATCATATCACCTGCAAAGATTGAAAGTATTGCTTCCTCATTGCCAATTCTGATTTCTACAATTTCTTTTTCTCCTCTTATTGCTACTGCTAGCATTTCTAATAATATATTGAATAGTAATGGTGTTAATCCTTGTTTCACCCCGATCTTATTGGAAATGCTCTGAGTTAATTTCCATTTCATATAATATTTTTGATTGTTTTAGATTGATACTATTTATTATTTAAGGAAAACTCCATTCATTCCCAAACTTCTAGTGTTTTTAATATGAATGAATGTAGTATTTTATCAAAAGCTTTTTCAGCATCTATTGAGATAATCATTTGATTTCTGTTGGTTCTACGATTGATATGTTTAATTATGTTGAGTGATTTCCTAATTTTGTGTCATCCTTGACTACCTGGTATAAATCCTACCTGATTAAGGTCTGTTATCCTTGTAACAACTTGCTATAATCTCAATGCTGATATTTTATTTAAGATTTTTGCATCAATGTTTATTAGGGAGATTGGTCTATAATTTTCTTTGTCTGTTTCAGTTCTTCCTTGTTTAGGAATCAGCACCATATTGTTGTCATAAAAGAAGTTTGGCAAAATTTTCTCTCCTACTTTTAAAATAGTTTGTGTAGAAGAGAAATAAATTGTTCTTTAAATGTTTGGTACAATTCACATGTAAATCTTTTTGGACCTGGAATCATTTTCTTAGGGAGTTTATTGATGTTTTTTTTTAATTTCTTTTTTTTTTTTGAAATGAGGTAATTTAAGTAATTTATTTCTTCCTCTTTTAATCTGGGAAATTTGTATTTTTGTTAATATTCATCCATTTCACTCAGGTTATACAATTTATTGGCATACAGTTCATCATGAAGTTCTGAATTATCTCTTTAATTTTCTCCGCTTTGGTCAAAGGTACCCCCTGTCATTTTTGATAGTGGTAATTTGGTTTTCTTTCTTTTTTTTTAAATGAGATTAACCATAGGTTTGTATATATTATTAGCTTTTTCTTAAAATAAATGCTTAATTTTATTTATGAGATCAATGATTTCAGTTTTAATAATCTCAATCTTCATTTTTCAGGATTTCTAATTTAATTGGGGATCTTTAATTTGTTCTTTTCCTACCTTTTATAGTTGCATACCCAATTCATTGATCTCCTCTTTCTCTATTTTAGTCATATAGGCATTTAGAGATATAAAATTTTCCCTCAAAATTGCCTTGACTACAATCCATAAATTTTGGTATGGTGTTTCATTGGTTTCTCTTTGTTCAATTCTTATTTTTAGGATTTTATTTTCTTCAATTTCTTTCTGTGTTTCCTTTTTCAGTTGGTTATTTTTACTTTTAATGGAATTGATTTCTTTGGTCAATTTTTCATAATTTTCCTGAATGACTTTCATTTCTTTTTTCCCCCATTTTTCTTTTTCTCTCCTTTGGTTTTTAAATTATTTTTAAGCTCTTTCTTGAACTTTTGTATTGGTACTCAATTTATAGACTGTTTTGATTCTTTCCTTGTGAGTGATTTTTCAGTACTTTCTTGTTCAGACATGACATTGTTATCATCTTTGTCTGTAAAGTAATTTTCTATTGTGAGTGTTCTTTTAGTTTTTTCACTAATCTTTATTGTTTTAGCCCTGCTCCTGGAGTAGGAACAATAGATTCAAGCATTTTTTACTGGGTTCTTTCTGATTCCTGGCTTATTGTTGGTCAAGATGCTGCCTCTGCATTCCAGACCTTGCTTTTGCAGACATTTTTCCCCCTCCTTTATGTCCAGGTTCTGATTCAACAGTGGTTTATTCCTGACCCAGTCCCGTCTTTTACCCCACTGTTTGCAGGGTTCAAACTTTGTTTGGGATTAGGGTCCTTCCTACTGGCTTGTTCTCTAGCTGCTGGGACCTCTGTTGTTAACCTATCAGGAAGTAGATAGCCCTGTGCCTAAAAGCCTCCTGTTGGCTTTCCTACTCTCCCACCTCCTGAACTTTACTTCCCTTTTTCCTTCAAAGTGACAAACCTTCACTGAAGATTTTATATGTTATCTATAGTTGAAAAAGTTAAATCTACTCTTTTGCTTGGTGTAATCTATAGTGTGAATGTCAGGGAGAGGCTTCATTTATCCTTGATAGGGAAAAGCTCTGGGAAAAAGTTAACCTTCATGCCACTATCTTGTCTCTGCCCTGGAAGTCTCCGTCTGTATATTTTATAAATGAGATCTTTATCAGAACACTCAGTTGTGAAAGATTGCTTTCCAGTTTTCTGTTTTTCTTCTAATTTTGGAAGCATTGAATTTATTAGTGCAAAACCTTTTTAATTTAATATAGTCATAATCATTCTTTTTGCAGTGCATTAATGTGTTCTAATTCTTGTTTAGTCAAAAATTTATTCCTTTTCCATAGATCAGATAGATAGAATATTTTTTGATCTATTACTTTACCCATGGTATTTCTCTTTAGTCCAAATCCTGTACCCATTTTGATCTTATTTGGGTATAGGGTGGGAGGTGTGGATCTATGCCTAGTTTTTGTCATACTATTTCTAGTTATCCAAACAATTTTTGTCAAATAGTGAGTTATTAGCCCAGAAACTAATGTCTTTCTGTTTGTCAAACAGTAGATTACTGTAGTCATTTACTTCTATTTCTTTTGAACTTATCTTAATCCACTGATCTATTAGTATATTTCTTAACCAGTAACAGGCAGTTTTGATGACTGTACTTTATAATATAGTTTTAGATCTTCTGGAACTAGGCCACTTTCCTATATGCATGCATATATATATATATATATATATATATATATATATATATATATGTATATGTATATGTATAATTTTTTATCAGTTCACTTGGTATTCTTGAATTTTTTTTGGTCCAGATAAATTTTGTTACTGTTTTTTCTAGCTTGGTAAAGTTGTTATTTGGTAATTTGATTGGTATGGCACTGAATTAGTAATTTGGTTTGAATAGAATTGTCACTTTTATTAAATTAGCTCGACCTAACCATTATCAGTTGACATTTTTCCAAATATTTAGATTTGACTTAATTTTGGTGAGAAGTGCTTTGTAATATGTACATATAATTTCTAGGTTTGTCTTGGGAGTTAGATACTAAAGTATTTAATGCTACCTCTAGATACTGTAAATGGAATTTTTGTTTTTCATATAGAGAAATACTGATGATTTAAGTGGGTTTCTTTTATATCCTGCTACTTTGCTGAATTTGTTCACTGTTTCAAGGAGTTTTTGAGATGATTTTCTCAGTACTATAGGTATACCACATATCATCTGCAAAGAGTGAAAGTTTTGCTTCCCCATTGTTAATTCTGATTCCTTCAATCTATTTTTCTTTTCTTATTGCTAAAACTAATATTTCTAATACTATATACAATAACAATGTTGATAATGGGCATCCTTGTTTCATCCTTGATCTTATTGGAAATTCTCCAAGTTTATCCATATTAAATATAATATTTGTTCTTGGTTTTAGATAGATACTAATTAAATTAAGGAAAACTCCATTTGTACCTAAACTTTTTGGTGTTTTTAAAAGGAATGAACGTTGCATTTTTTCAAAAGTTTTTCAGCATTTATTGAGAAAACCATATGATTTCTGTCAGATTTTCATCAATAATTTCAATTATGTTGAATGTTTTCCTAATATTGAACCTTCCCTGCCTACGTAGTATAAATGCTACCTGATCATGGTATATTATTCTAGTAATAAAATGCTACCTTTTATTTAAGAATTTTGCATCAATGTTTATTAGGGAGTATGGGCTACCATTTTCATTGCCTGTTTTATTTCTTCCTGGTTTAGGTAATAGATATATTGATATCATAAAAGGAATTTGGCAGAACTCCTTTTTCTCCTATTTTTAAAATAGTTTATGAAGAATAGGATTTAATTTTTCTTTAAATGTTTAGTCTAATTCACTTCCAAATCCATCTAGACCTGGAGATTTTTTCTTAGGGAGTTTATTTATGGTGTATTTAATTTTTTTAAATTTGTTATTTAAATCAATGGGGTTAAGTGACTTGCCCAAGGACACACAAGCTAGGCAATTATTAAGTGTCTGAGGCTGGATTTGAACTCAGATACTCCAGAGGCAGTGCTCTATCCACTGTGCAACCTAGCTGCCCCCTATTGATGGTTTCTTCAATTCTTTTTTCTGAAATTGGGTTATTTAAGTATTTTCTTTCCTCTTCTGTTAATTTGGGGAGGTTGTATTGTTGTAAATACTCCTCTGTTTTACTGATGTTATCAAATTTACTGGCATACAGCTCAGCAAAGAAAATTAGAAAGTATATTTAAGGAATCAGAAAAGGGAAGGAGGAAACAAAACTCTTACTCTTTGTAAATGATATGTTATACTTAGATTACCCTAGAAAATCAACTAGTAATCATCTTGAAATAATCAAATTTGCTTAAGTTGAAGGTTATAAAAAAACCTTTACAATTCTTTACCATGTCTATATATAATTAAACGATCATAGCAGCACAAAATAGAAATATAAATCTCCTTTTAAAGTAATTGTAGGGGAGGCTAGTTGGCATAATGGATAAAGCACCGGCCCTGGAGTCAGGAGTACCTGGGTTCAAATCCGGTCTCAGACGCTTAATAATTACCTAGCTGTGTGGCCTTGGGCAAGCCACTTAACCCCATTTGCCTTGCAAAAAAAGATTAAAAAATAAAGTAATTGTAGACAAAATAAAATAAATTATTAGTCTACCTGAAGGAAATAATAGTACACACAATTACAAATATCTTCTCATTCAAATAAAGTCTGATGTCAATTGCTCATGGTTAGTTGAGACAACATAAAGTTGCATTTTTACTTAGGTCGAATTACTTATTTAGTGTCATAGTATTCAAATGACAGAAATATTTTACAGAGCTAGAAAAATAGTAACAAAATTCATTTGGAGGTACAAAAGGTCAACAATAAGAAGGGAGTTAGTGAAAAGATAAATGCAAAGGAAAAATAACCTAGGCATACCTGCTCTGAAGCCTTTTAAGTGTCAGTCTTCAATAAAGATGAAGAAATAGTGTTTCATCAGTGGAATAGATTAAATACAAAAAAAGGAGTAGTGAGTGCTTATAGTACTCTATTGTTTGATAAACTCCAGCTTCTGATATTTGTTTTGTAATTTGTCAAAAACTGTTGGAATAAGTAGAAAATTTTATGTTGGAAACAGGACATAGATCAACATCTCATAATACCAAGACAAACTTTTCATGGTCACAGGATTTTGACAGAAAAGGTGATAAAATAAGGCAACAAGAAATAGTTTATCTGTCAGATCTATGGACAGTGAAACAGTTTATCATCAAACAAGAGATAGAAAACATTATAAATTGAAAAATGGATAATTATTATTATATTAATTTTTTAAAAAGATTTTGCATAAATAAAACCAGTGCAAACAATATATATGTATATATATATATATAATTACACACACACACACACACACACACACACACACATATATATATATATGGAGAGAGAGAGAGAGAGAGAGAGAGAGAGAGAGAGAGAGAGAGAGAAAGAAAGAGATCTGAATCAAATTATAAGAATGCAAATTTTTCTTCCATTGATGAATGGTCAAAGGATATTAAAAAGGAAATTACAAATAAAAAAAAAATTAAAGCTGTGTATAGTCACAGAGAAAAAAAATCTTCTAAGTCATTACTGATTTGAGGAATTAAATTAAAGCAACTCTGGTGCATGGCTAGGTGGCATAGTGGAAGGAGCACTGGCCCTGGAATCAGGAGTACCTGAGTTCAAATCCGACCTCAGACACTTAATAATTACCTAGCTGTGTGGTCCTGGGCAAGTCACTTAACCGCATTGCCTTGCAAAAACTAAAAAAAAAAAGAATATAACGAAAAGTGAAAATAAACAATTTTGGAGAGGATGTGAAAAATTTGCACAGCAATGCACTGCTGGTGAAATTATGAATTGATCCAACTGTTTTGGAAAACAATTGGAACAATTTTCAAAAGAAAATGACATTTCAAAAGAAATAATACTGCAAATCCTTTGATCTATCAAAATCACTACTGGTTCTTTGCACCAGAGAGAATATTAAAAATACCCAGTAATTTATCTCCTCATTAAACTTCTGGGACTGTTTATTTCCATTTGACCTATACTGGTTTTTAACATGTTATTTTCTTCAGCATTTTTTGAATCTCCTTCACCAAGCTGCTGACTAGGTTTTCATGTGTTTCCTACATCTTTCTCATTTCTTTTCCCAATTTTTCATCGACCTCCCTTACTTGATTTTCAAAATCTTTTTTTTGAGCTTTTTCATAACCTGAGTCCAACTCCTATATTTCTTGGAGGCTTTAATTACATAAATTTGGACTTTGTGATCTTTGCATTATGTGTTTTGATCTTCCATGGGGTCAAAGTAGTTGTCTATGGTCAGGTTCCTTTTTACCTGTTTATTTATTTTCCCAGCCTGTGCCCTACTTTTGGGTGTCTCCTACAAAGACCTCAGTTTCTTCAAGGTCTTATGAGAGGCTCTGCCTGCTCTCCTGCCTATGCTTTGGTCTCTGGATAATCACAAGCATCCCTCTTCCCTGAAGTTGTGAGGAGAGTCCCTGCTCTATGACAGCCCCAAATTGGGACCAGGGTCTGAATATGGACAAAGCACAAGAGTTCTGTCCCAGGGAAGAGCAGAGATCCCCCACCCCCACCTCTTTACCTTCTGTGGGCTGAAAGCTCTGGAAGCAGCTGCAGGGCTTCTCCCTGCTGGATGGTTCTCCAAAAACAAATTTCAATATTCACCTTTAAAAACTTGCGATTCAAAATCGATACACTTCTCGCACCCCAATCTTCCCCATTGAGAAAGCAAGTTATTTGATAGGCTAAAAATGTGTAGTCATGAAAAGTATTAACACAAAAGTCATTCTGTAGAGGTAATCATTTCCACCCCCCTCAAAAAAAAACCTCAAAAATAAATAAATAAAACATACCTCAATCTGTTCAGACAACATCAGTTCTGTCTTTGGGATGGTTAGTTTTATTTATCATAAGTCCTTCAAAATTCTCTTGGATCACAACTTTGCTGAGAAAAATTAAGCAATTCATAACTGATCATCCTATAACATTACTGTTACTTTGCATATAGTATATTTCCTTTGCATCTACTCATGGAAGTTTTCAAATGAGAGCATCCTGTTCCTCATTTCTTATAACAAAATATCATTTCATCTTAATCACATACCACAATTTCTTCAGCCATTCCCTAATTCATGCACATCCCCTAAATTTCCAGTTTCTAGTCACCAGGTAAGAGCTCCTATAAATATCCTTATACATATAGATTTCTTTACCTTCCTGTTTTTCATCTCTTCTGGAGTATATAATTGGAGTGGCATTTCTAGATCAAAAAACAGACTTGGATTTTATAACCCTTTAGGCATAGTTCCAAATTAGTCAAAGGAATGGTTAAATGCTTTCACAGTTCTTATGTTTTATTTTTTCCTATATATTCTCCAAAATTTGTCAATTTCTATTTCTGTCCTATCCGTCATTCCAATAGTTAGAACATAGTACCCCAGAATTTTTCCATCCCACATTTCTTCTGTCAATAGTTAAGTAGGACATTTTAAAAAAATATTTAAATAGAAAGCATTTATATCTCATCTGAAAACACCATTTTCACTTTTAATAGTTGTTTTATGCTTTTTTCTCATGCTTTTTCTCTTTCTTTTTGATTTTGTTTTTATACATGACCAAGATGGAAATATTTTAAATGTGATTTAGATGGATAACCTATATCAATTTACTTGATATCAAAGGGAAGGATGTGGGAAGGGAGGGAGACAGAAAAATAGGAACTCAAAAATCTTACCAAAAATGAATTTTGGAAAAATATAATTAAATTAATTTAAAAATTAAAATAAGGGAAATGCCCAGAGTTGGGAAATGGAATATTTTATTTGGGGATTAATGAGGTTTCTCATATCAATGGATTACAGTATATGGTAGGAGGGGCAGTTCAAAATGTAAGAAGAATGAAAAGGGGAGGGGATAGGTTATGAAGAACTTTGAATGTCAAATAGATCAATTTATACCTGATCCAAAAATGATGGAGTGCTATTATAATATATTGATTAGTGGGCTGGGTAAACTGATCAAGGTTACCTTTTAAAAAAGATTTCTTTAACATTAAAAGTAGGATGAACTGCAGTGTGAAGATACCTGTGGCAGGAACCTTAACTAGTCTTTTATTACAATGGGGCAAGAAGGGAAAATGACTTATATCACAATGGTGATAATGCTTGAAGGAGAGAGAACCGGATTATATATATTGAAGAATTTAGGTAGATAAGCTCTACAGATCTTGGCAAACTGTTGGATATGAGAATGAGAGAGAGTGAAAATAGGACAGCACCTAAGCAACAAGTCCAGGTGACTGGAAGGATTGTGGTACACTTTAAGTAATGGGAAATCTGAAAATGTAGGTTGAGTTTTGATTAAGATAATACTTTGTTCAAATTGAACTTAATATGTGTATGTAAGTTTCTATTCAATACCAGAATAAAGATAAGTTAATGCTGAATAAAAAGTATTATCAATGGAATAAAAGAAATAAATTAAATCAAGCAATTTAATCATTGATATACAAAAAGTAATTCCATCAGAATTAGTGCTATTCAATTAAGTCATAGATTTATTGGGCAAAAGATAATTGAGAAATGTTTTCCAGGTCTTAATGTTTACATTTTTCAAGGGGGATAAAACAGATTCATATAAATATATGCAATTTTATGTGATCACCAAACAGAATATAATGTAGATTATTCTATTTTGAAAATTAGCAGGGAGTACAAGGTATTATGCAAATTTAGAGGAAGAAAAGGCAAGATACAATCATATGATTTTCAACTAACTGAAATGTAAAATATACAGTAATCTTTCATTTTATATTTCCTGATATAAATTTTGGTTTGTGCTTCTTTACAAATCACTATCTCCTAACCTAATACTTTTTCCCATCAGTATAATGTACATTTTCCTTAAACAATCTGTCTCATTTTTATTTTGACCAAAAAAATTAAAAATGCTTTCATCTGTAATATACCTTTGCAAATTATCTCTAATTCACTGAGTAATGATTTATCTAAGATGACTCATATAAATTTAAATTCATCTTTTTAAAGAGCTTTGTATTGTTCCTAAGTTAAAATAAATATCAAGATCTTAGATTAGTTAGGCATCAAATCACTTTGGAACATGGTTGCATGAGGGCAGGAATTCCTGGAAACTCAAAAAAACTCCAAAAGCCATCAAATGATGATTCTAATCAAAATTTAGAAGGACAGAATCCACAGAAAGACTGGGTGATATAGTTTCCCAGTCCAAGACAACTTAGGAGATCCCAAGGCAAAGTCTGTTTCACCAGGACCTGGGTTGGAAAGAATTATAGTATAGCACAACCTCAGTGCAGCAAACCAGCCCCTGCTTTCCAGAAATAGCCTCTAGGGTTCCTGTGTCCCTGAGGGTGCCCAAGTCCATGGCAGAGGGGATGGTTTCTAGACCTCTTAGCCCAGTGATCACTGGGGACAGCTTGAAGGAGCAATGAGAGAACTCTGCTGTACCAGAGTGAGCATGTAACCCCCCACCAGCACAGGTCTCAAAGCAGCCCTGCAGTGAGAATCTACATTGGGAATCAGCAAGATGACCAAGCACTTCCAGAGCCCACAGTCTACAGATGGTAATGGGGTTAGGAGAGACTGCAGAGGTCTCTCTGCTATCCCTAGGACAGGAATCTGCTGTTTGGCCACACTCAAATTGAGGTAGCAGTCTGGGACACTATAGTACCATGGAGGAGCAGGAACCCTCCTCATACCTCGAAAGCAAAGGGAAAGGCCTGTGGGCATCACATACCAGAGCACAGACAAGAGAGGAGTCCAAGCCTCTAATAAGATTTTGGAGAAATTAAGGTCCCTGTGGGGTGTCCCAAAAACACTCCAATGTCTTGGAAGTGCCACAAATCACTCATAGACTGAGGAAATGAGCAAACAACAGATAAAGAAGAATCTGCCCATTGGAAATTACCCATGGAGGATCAAAATTCACACTAAGAAGATGACAAAGTCAAAACTTCTGTATCCAAAGCCTCCAAGAGAAATAGGAAATGGCCTCAGACAATAGAAAAGATCAAAAAGGCTTTGAAAAGCAAGTAAGGGAAGTAGAGGACAAATAGGGAAAAGAAATGAGAGCCCTGCAAGTATATCATGAAAACCTAGTCAGCAATTCGGTGAAAGAAATACCAAAAAATACTGAAGAAAATATCATGTTAAAACCAGTTTAGACCAAATGGGAAAAAAACAACCCAAAAGGCAAATGAGAAGAATGCCTTAGAAAGCAGAAATGGAGAGCTGGAAAAGGAGAGGAAAATGCTCTCTGAAGAAAATAGATCCTTCACATATATATTGGAGCTAAAGGAAGCTAATGATTTTACAAGAAATGAAGAAACAATAAAACAATACCAAAAGAATGAAAAGTTAGAAGAAAGTGTGAAATTTCTCATTGGAAAAATGACTGAACCAGAAAACAGATCCAGAAGAGATAATTTAAAATTATTGGGCTACCTGAATATCATGGCCAGGAAAAAAAAAAGTCTAGAACTCATTTTTCAGGAAATAATGCATCAAAATTGCCCTGAGATCCCAGAAGCAAAGGGTAAGATAAAAACTGGGGGGAACCCTTCAATCATCTCCTGAAAGAGATCCTAAAAGTAAAACTTCCAGGAATCTTATAGTCAAATTCCAAAACTCCCAAGTCAAAGAGAAAATACTAAAGGCTGCCAGGAACAAAAAATTCAACTACAGTGGCTCTACAGTCAGGATTACACAGGATTTGGCAGAATCTACATTATGGGCTCATAGGGCTTAGAATATGATATTCCAGAAATCAAAAGAGCTTGCATTACAAATGAGAATCAATTACCAAGCAAAACTGAACTTCCTCATTCAGGGAAAAAAGGTGAACATTAATGAAACAGGGAGTTTCAAACTTTCCTGTTGAAATGGCCAGAATTGAACAGAGAGTTTCATCTCCAAGTAGAGGACTCAGGTGAAGCATAGAGAGGGTAAATGGAAAGGGCAAGTTATGAGGAAGTTAAAGTTGAACTGTGTATATCCCTGCATGGAAAGAAGATACTGATAACTTATACGAACCTTCTCATTTATAAGAGCAGTTAGAAAGAACATATATAAGGAACAGGAGGGAATTGAATATAATGTTATATAGTAGAAAGATGGAGTTAATGGATGATAAAGTAAAGTACTGGGAGGAAGGGAAAGGAGAAGAAGAATGAGCTAAGACACTTCAAATAAAAGAGTCAAGAAAAAGCTTTTGCAAACAGAGTGGAATGAAGGGGGGGGGAGATGAAGGGGAGTGAATGAGCCTTAATTCTCATCAGAATTGGCTCATAGATAACATACACACTTAATAGGGCACCAAAATCTATCTTACTTTAGAGAAAAATGAGAAAAAAAGGGATGGCATAAGGGGGTCCAGGGAGGTAGAGGGAAGTAGATGATAGAAGAGATGGAAGATCAGATGCAACACACTTTTGAGCAGAGACAGACAGGGTGAATAGTGCGAGAACTGAATAAATGAGAATGGGGAGGAAGAGAATGTAGGGAAGTATAGTTACTAATAGAGACTGTAAAAAAAGATACTGAAACAACTTCTGTGATGTACTTATGATAAAGGTGGCAACTCATGCCACCTATCTGAAAATAGACTTAAGTACACTCTTTTTTCTCTCACTATTCTTGAGCTTTCTCTATCTTTTTGGGGAAGGGGAGTTTATTTTACTTTCACAATAAGATTATTTTAATAATATAAAAGTAATAAACCATAAAATTATTCAGTATATATATATATATATATATAATTATATTTTTATTCTCTATTTTATTAAAATGTATTTATAAATTAAAATAAAAAAGAACTATCATCAAAGTATGCAATCAAATTACAATTTGGAATATGAAATTAAGTAATATAGAGAAAATAATCTAGACTTTGAAAATGGATTTTATGTTTCTTTTTGTCTGTTACTGAATTCTCAGAAAAAATCTATCATTTTCATTTAGTTGGTTGGTCGTTGGTTGAGCTGCTTTAAAATTTCTCCTTTGTGAGTAATGCCAATAGTACATGTAGAGTCAAGAAAAAAAACATTCATTATGGGCAGATTCAATTAAAAAATAAATAAACACAGATTAACAGAACAGAATACATTACTGATCCTATTAAAGGGCCTGCAAATGCTTTTACAATTGTAACTATAAAGCAGCATGAACCCCAAACTTGGCACCCCTGAGTTGCTGAATCAGGTTATATTTACACAAAAGTCCTCATTGTTAATAAATAGTGTGTTCAAGGGAAGTGGTAGTTTTGCCTAATATTCCTTATGCCCAAGTACAAAAAGGACATGTGGATTTGTGATATGATTACTCCTGTGCCATTTCAGATATAAAGTTTCTGTATCTTGGATTAGAGATACTTTGGACCTCAGGGAAAGCCCTGCCTGTTTTTCAGTCTGACTTCATTTTTCCATAAAACCTTGCAGGTTCAGTAAACTTGTATTCCTGCAGAGAGAGCTTAACTTGCTAATACCTCAGAGTATGCCCATTAATTTCTGGATTTATTTCTGACTTGAAGCCAAAGAGATAATTTAAAGTGAAAGTGTTAAGAATCATTTTCTTATTTCTGCTTGACTCTCATAGATGAATTCCTGAATATCCTTCTCCTCCCATTCCCCCAAATTATATTGATTTTAGGAAATTTAAGTAGAAGAGACTTTTATATAATTTGCATTTCAGGTAGAGTCTCACCCATACATTTGATTAACTAATAGCTTCATATCTATTAAAACAGAATTTCTTTTAGTAACTATATTTTAGTTCATGCAATTTTACCTATAGCCCACTCTTTAAAAACATCCATATACAAATAAGGAAGCACCTTAACATCTAAGCTTTCAGTGGGATTTTCAGCTTGGATAAGTTGGAACCCACTTAAAATCACTCATTTGAGGATTCTTTTCAAATTTCATTGGGAGCAGTTTATTTCTAAAATTGTCAAATCATACAAATCAGGATTTGATTTTTGTTGATTGCCTAGAATTAAGGAAATGATGGATAAAATGCTAATAATTTGAATTAAACCAAAAGTACCTCTTGCATATACTCTCCCTTTCCATAGAGCAAGATGTTAAACATTTAATAGTACCTATCTGGTTTTAGGCAATATACTTTAATGTAATTGAAAAACATTTAAATGATGATAAAATGCCAAAGGATACCCTATGTGACAGGCATAAATGTAGAAAATTTGTACAGCCCCTGCTATCTAGTTGTTAATATTGTAATCATGAAAAATCACACATAAAAGGGAGGAAGCGAGGGAGGACTTAGAGTAGAGCAGGCAAAGTAGCAGGACAGATGATAAAGCTCCAGGGTCCTTGAAGAGTAATGATAGAGAAGGTTGTTGGGGAAGTAGCTAGTGGTTTCAAGATTAGAAGAGTGTGGGACTCTGGATTGTATCATCGTCTGCTTTGCCATTTCGTTTTCTTCTTTCCTCTTCTCTCCTCTTCCCATCATATTTCCCTCCCTCCCTCACTTCTTCTCTGCCTTCTCTCTCTCCTTTTCTTCTTCCCTTTTCTTCTTACCTCCCCTCCTCTCTTTTTCTCTTCCTTATTTCCCTTCCTCCACTTATTTACATGAAGCATTCATGAAAATATGTTAGTTATCATGTAGTAAAGGGAATGAACATGCCTCAGATACTTGTTTCTCCCCGCCTGCTTATTCAGCACATGAAACTGAATATTATATCACATAAAATGAAAGGCAGAAGGATTTAACTCACTTCAGTAATCCTAGTTCCCAACATTTATTATCAGTAACTTCACAGCTGCTTTACAGCTTACTTATTCAAATAAAAATTAAAAAGAAAAATCTGTTTATGTCAGATTTTTACTAAAAATTCCTTGCCATAGGATATATCTGGGTAATTAGAATGGGGGTATATGTGCAGTTGTAAAAGAGGAGGTTGAGATAAAAAGAAAATTATGCAAAAGGTTTAGAGTTCCAATATAAAGTGAGATTTAGCTTGTGTTGGAATTTATCCCCTTCATTGTTGGTTGCTTCCTGATAATAGTTTATACATTTAGAGAGGTTCATTAATTTTCTATGGCACAAAGGTACTATTATATTCATTACTACTGCACTGATACCCTAACCTTACTTCAAATGACTGAAGACATTGCATTTTGAGCAGAGGGTGCTGAGAGCTAACAATGATAAATACCATCTATGGTATTGCTTTGGTGTTGATCTAACACACTTTCTCCCAGGGATTAACATTAGAAAAATAAAAATCTAATAGCAAGTTCTATAAATAAATGCTATGCATGTGCTCTTGGGGAAATACCTCAAGTCAGTAATCCTAGGGAAGAAGAAAATAGATCTAACCTCAAAAATTATTGTTGCAGTTTGTTTTCTTTTTCTTTGCCATTTAACACTTTTAATTTATAGCACAGCATATTCAAATTGAATAAATTGATCTCATTCAAATTTTACATCTCATTGAAGTTTTCTTTTCTCTCCAAATTCATCCCTTCTAATTTAGCTTGTGAGTTGCTGCCTAAATCTTCACTTAAGTTCTCCAGAAGCCATCTATGCAAGAACATGAAGATCTTACATCCTTTCTCTTAATCTTCTGGGGATAAGTGTAAAAGATCTATACTGACAATCTAATTTTCCTAGGGTCTTAATTTTTAATCATTTTGAGAATATAATATTCCATAACCAGGACTTATTAACTAAAATCTGCAGAATAAGGGCACAAAAAATAGCCCTTTCCTTCTCCAGTGTGTTTGAGGTCATAAAAGGTATGTGGTTTTTCCTAAGACATCTTCTTGTGCTTTATTCTTTCTGTTATTTCAGGGCCCAACTTATTTTTCACCTGCAGTATCTATCCAAATTATATATTGCTTTATGTTGGTCAATCATTTCAGTCATATATGACTTTTCATGACCTCATTTGGGATCATCTTGGCAAAGATATGGAAGTAGTTTGCCATTTCCTATTCCAGCTCATTTAACAGTTGAGGAATTAAGGCAAAATAATTTCCTGATTTCCTAGGGTCACAGAACTAATGAGTGTCTGAGGCCAGGTTTGAACTCATTAAGATGAGGTTTCCTGACTCCAGACCTGGCACTCTTTTTATTGAGCCCATAAACAATGAGAGAGAGAGAGAGAGAGAGAGAGAGAGAGAGAGAGAGAGAGAGAGAAAGAGAAAGAGAAATCTTCTTTGGTTAGATTTAGCCTGTATGATGGCACATGGCAGAGAGTTTCTCAGAGTATATTAAAAAAAAGGATAGGAACCCAAATTAAATAATTTTACATGCCATCTTAGACTCATGTTGTCTCTGATATCTTCAATATTTTTCAGTGATACAGTGTACTGATTAGAAAGTACAGAGCAGGTGAAAAAATATGCTAGTAAAGAGATTTTGAAAGTGATAAAAATACATACCTGGTACAAAAAAAAATCTACACATACATCTAAGGTAGGTTATATCTAATCAGTATCCTGTAGTACAGCAGCCCTCTGGTCCAAATTCAAGTAGGCCTCTTTTGCCTTTGGTGTACTTCTTCTTGACAGTTTGAGTTGCATGATATTCATGAGGGGTTACTGAATTGCCTTCTGTATATGGCCCCTAGAGGGTTTTTATTGGGATGTGACTCAGAAGAGTTAGTAGGTTTGACTCATTTAATCTAAAATATACTTGATTATAGTGATATCATCAATAGAATCAAAATATCACAAAATTTGAGAGTTGTAAAAAGATTTTATCAGCAGTTTGTACAACTCATACTGGATATAGTCCAGATTTTCCTTAAAAACTTCCAAGGTATGGGTAACCAAGTGGGGCAGTGGATAGAACAGTGGCCCAGGAGTCAGGAGGGCCTGAGTTCAAATATGGCCTCAGGCAATTAATAATTTCCTAGACGTGTGACCTTGGGCAAGTCACCTAACCCCATTGCCTTAAAATAAACCTTCTAAGGGGGAACAGTCAACTAAAGGAGATAGAGAAGCCTTCATTAATAGTTAGATAGATGGATAGATATAGATAAAATCTCTCTCTCACCTTAACCCTCAAAATACCTTTAAAATAATGACTCCCCAGAAATTCTAGAGTAGTAGAAGCAAAAAAATGACAGAGTCAAGCAATTTTCCAGATTAAGACAACTTAGTAGGTTGATGGGAAAGTCTGTTTCACTAGGATGGAAGAAGAACTCAGTCTAGCACAGGCTATACCAGCATAGAACTGACTCTAGTAAACCAGGAACATGCCTCATTGTGCCTGAACCAGTGAGAGCAGAGACAGTTTCTGGATCTCAGCCCACAGACGTCAAAATTAATATAAAATTTAGCATAAAAGGTTTGCCACAACTGTGTGAGAGTGAAATACAATCCAAGCCCCAGGAAGCTAAGAATAGAACTTCTGAGTCATTGAATCAGCAGTAGAAGCAATTCCCGCCCATAGATGATATGGACAACTGGTCAAAAGGAGTTTATAGAGAGTTCTTGGCTGACACTGGGGGAAAGTACTCTGTGGTTTTTACCCATACCCAGATCTGGGTCACAGTAGGCTTCCAAGGGTGAGGACACTAGAGATTGAGACCAGAATGGAGTAGGGACCCTCTTCATAATTCTAGAATTCCTGATGTTCCTGATGCACTTCCTCATTGTTCCAAGAGTCCTTGTGGTTGATCACAGAGTAGAACATAGACAAGGAAAACAGTTATCCTCCATCTTCTTAGATCATACCACTTTGGAAGGACTAAAAACTTATAGGTTCCTAGAAGTATCTTTGAAAACATCCCAAGACAAACCCCACAACTGTATGGAAACAATTATAAAGCACTTCTCATTCAAATAAAGTCAGATCTAAATATTTGGAAAAATGTCAATTGCTCATGGTAAATTAGAATTAATATAATAAAAATGACAATTTTCCCAAATTAAATTACTTATTTAGTGTCATATCTATCAAACTACCAAATAGCTACTTTTCCAAGCTGGAAAAAATAATAGCAAAATTCATCTGTAGCTACAAAAGGTCAAGAATAATAAGGGAACTGTTGGGAAAAAATGTAAAGGAAGGTGGCCTAGCTTAACCAGATCTAAAACTATACTATAAAGCAGCATTCTGGTTAAGAGATAGAGTAATAGATCAGTGGTTTAGGCTGGGTTCAAAAGAAACTGTAATAAATGAATATAGCAATCTATTCACAAATCCAAAGACATCATCTTCTAATAAGAACTCACTATTTGACAAAAATTGTTGGCAAAACTGTGACAAAAACTAGGCATAGACACATATCTCACATTCTTTACCAAAATAAAGTCAAAATGGATAAAAAATTTAGACATAAAGGGTGACATCAAAGATAAATTAAAAGATCAAGAAATACTCTATCAGATCTATGGAAAGGAGGTGAATTTATCAATAATCATAGTACATTATAAAGTAAAAAAAGAATGATTTTAACTACATTAAATTAAAAAGGCTTTGCACTAATAAAATCCTATCAAAATTAGAAGAAAAGCAGATAGCCTTTAGCAAGCCTTGGTTTATGAATTTGAATGCCTACTGGAGAAAGTTCTCTTTCATGAAAAATATATCAGGAGTTGTTTCACCATATCTTAATAATGAAGTTAATAAAAACATTATTTATCCCTCCAAAAAGAAGGAACGTAGAAAGTTGGGAAACAATCTTTACTACTAGGAGTTCTAATTCTCATTTATAAAATATATATGGAATTGATCAAATTTTTAAGTTTACACATCATTTACCAACTGATAAATGGACAAAGCATAAGAAATACATCTTTCAAATGAAAAAAAATTAAAGATGTTTTATATATATATATATATATATAATCAAAAGAAAAAAGGCTCAAAATCATTATTGATTAGAAAAATGCAAATTAAAACAACAATGGCATATCACCTCATACCTATCAGATTGGCCATGATGAAAAAAAGAGGAAATAATCAGTTTTGGAGAGAGCAGCAGAATATTGATGTATTTCTGGTGGAGTTATGAACAGATCCAACTATTCTGGAGAGCAATATGGAACTATGCCCCCAAAGCAATAAAATTGTTTATTCCCTTTGACCCAGCAATTTCTTTTGTTATAATTTATATATTTATTTTCATCCATATGTACATGCATATTTCCAAGTCATAAAATTTCCCTCCAACCTTCCTTTCCTACCTCACTCCCCTCCCTAACAGTGAGGTTAGCATTTTACATAAATATTTTGATAAACATGTTTATAAATTAGTAATTTTCAGCATGAAGATTAGGATTAAGGCAAGGATACATATGATAATTTTTATAGTGTTCATCAGAGTTGGAAAGATTGTTTTGAGTGTGTTTGTGTGTGTGTGTGTGTGTGTGTTGTTCATTTGTTTTCTTTTTAATCCTCTTGATGTATATAATGTAGTCCTTACCCAGTCAAAGAGAGTTGTCCTAGCTCTCTTGACTGCTGACAAGAACTGCTTCCAACAAGTTTGTTCATCTCATAATGTTGTTGCTGATGTGTATGCTGTTCTCTCAGTTCTACTCCCTTCACTCAGCATCAGATCCTGTAAGTCATTTCCTACTTCTCTAGAAACTGACTATTTATGATTGCTTAAAGAACAATCGCAGCCCATAGTATTTATATACCGTACCTTGTCCTCTCCAACACTGATCATCTTCCCTTTTTGTCCTCTTGGCTAGTCTAGTTGGTATGAGATAATGTCTCTTTGTGGTTTTAATTTGCATTTCTCTAATCAATAATGATTTGGAGCATTTTCATATGATTATAGCTTAAATTAGTTCATTCGAGAACTGCCTGTTCATATCCTCTGACTATTTATTAATAGGGGAATGACTTGTAAATTTATAAATTTAATGCAATTCTCTATATATTTTAGAATTGAGACCCTTATCAGAACTCCTAGTTGTGAAGATTGTTTCCCAGCTTTCTGCTTTCCTTTCAATTTTGGCAGCATTGGTTTTAAAAGTGCAAAAACTTTAATATGCTCAAAATCATTTATTTTGTGTTGTCTAATTCTGTTTAATCATAAATTTTTTCCCTTTCAAAGGATCAGATAGATACAGTATTTTTTGGTCTATTTGACCTAGCACATTCAATTCCAGGTAATATCCAGAAGAAATTTTTAAAAAGAGATGTTTTACATGTTCCAAAATATTCATAGCAGCTCTTTTTTAGTGGTAAAGACATGGAAATTGAGTTGATGCCCATCAATTGAAGAAGAGCAAAACAAGCTATGGTACACAAATACTATGGAATATTATTGTTCTCTAAGAAATTGGAAAATGCCGGACTCAAGAGAAGCATGGAATAATCTGATGCTGAGTGAATGAAGAAGAACCTAGAGAACATTTTACACATTAACAATAACATCGTGAGATGATCAACCTTAATGAAGCAGCTTCTCTCAGCAGTTCAGAGACCTAGGACATCTGTATTAGACTGACTATGGAAAATCCTATCCCCAATCAGAGGAAGGAAAATGAAACAAAACAAAAAAAGAAAGGAAAAACCAACCATTCAGAATCGGAAGAACATTTTATAACAATTATCTCTTATGTATCTCTTTCCATTAATCCTAATTACTCATATCAAAACTGAATAATATGTAAATATGTTTATCAAAAATATGCATGTACAATGCTAACCTGACTGCAGGTGAGGGAAGAGGGTGGGAAGAGTAGGTGGAAGGACATTTTGTAATTTAAAAATATATATTTACATATGTATGAAAATAAATATATAAAATATTTTTTAAAAAGAAATATTTCTGTAAAAAAAAAGCTGAAAAAATGCCTGCAATTTGGGAGATGCACCTTCTTCCTTAGAAGGATTATCCTACTTTAATAATGAGTTCAAAGCAAGTAATAGACTGGGAAAATGAACTGGGGAAATAGGCTAGGTAAAATAGAATAAAAAAATTATCATTTGGGGTATGACTTGTAATTATAAAGCTGATTCAGTTCCCTATGTATTTTTAAAATAAATCCTTTATCAGAAACTTTAGCTGTGAAAATTGCTTCCCAGCTTTCATACTTCTAATCTTGACTGCATTGATTTTATTTGTGCAAAACTTTGTTCATTTTAGATAGTCAAAATCATTTATTTTGAAATTTATAAAGTTCTTTATTTCTTGTTTGTTAATAAATTTTGGCCCTCTTCATTGATCCAACCGATAGAGTATTTCTTATTCTCTTAATTGATCTATGGTAACACCCTTTATGTCTAAATCCTGTACCCATTTTGCAGTAGAGTTAGGAGATATGTGTTTTTGTCATTTTATTTTCTAGTTTTCCCAGCAGTTTTTGACTAATAGTAAATTCTTTTTCCAGAAGGGTTTACCAAATAGTAGATGACTATAGACAATTAATATTGTGTTTTGGAACCTACTCTGAGTCCATTACTCTATTCCTAAATGAGTACTAGGCAGTTTTGATGATCACCAATTTAGAGTTTTCGATTTGGTACAGGGAGTCTACTGCCTTTGCATTTTATTTCCATTTATTCCCTTGATATTCTTGAATGTTTTTTCCTCCAGACAAATTTTATTCAATTTTTTAACTGTCTAAATTATTTTTACTGGTTTGATTGGTGTGTCGATGAATAAATATTATAATTTTGGTAAAATTCTTATTTTTACTATATTATCTCAGTCTATCCACAAGCAATTCATGTTTTGTTCCAAGTGTTTAGATCTGACTTCATTTGAACAAAAAATATTTTGTAGTTGTACTCATATAGTTTCTGAGTTTGTCCTGGGAGGTAGATTGCCAAATATTTCATATTGTGTACAGTCACTTTAAATGGATTCTTGCCCTTGGGTTTTATTGTTCATATATAGAAATATTGTTGATGATTGGGGGTTTATTTTATGACCTGCTACTTTGCTGAAGTTGTTGTTTCAAGTAGTTTTTTAGTTGATCTTCTCAGCTTCTGTAAGTATACCATCATATCATCCTCAAAGAGAGTAAGATTTTCTTCCTCATTCTATTCCTCATTCTATTTTTCTTCTCTATCTACTAAAGTGAACATTTCTAATACTATATTAAATAGCATTGAAGATAATGGGCACCTTGTTTTACCTCCGATCTTATTTGAAATACCCCTAGTTTATCCCTATTACATATAATGCTTGTTAATGGTTATAGATAAATATTAATTATTTTAAGGGAAAGTGAATTATTCCAATAATCTCTAGTATTTTTAATAATAATTAGTTTTACTTTTTGTCAAAGACTTTTTCAGCATCTATTGAGAAAAATCATAATTTCTGGTATTTTTCTTCTTGACTTGTTCAATTATTTTGAGTGTTTTTTTGGTAATATTGAATCATCCCTGCCTGGTACAAATCCTACCTGATCATGATGTATTTTCTAGTAATAACTTATTGCAATCTCTTTGCTAAAACTTTATTTAAGACTTTTTTTTATCAATATACATTAGGGAAATTGGTCTATAATTTTCTTTGTCTATCTTGGATTTTTCTGATTTGGGCATTAGCACCATATTTATGAATTAAGAGGAATTTGGCAGAATTCCTCCTAATTTTAAAAATATTTTCTTTAGAATTAGAGTTAATTGTTCATTAAATATTTGGTAGAATTCACTTGCAAATCCACTTGGGCCTTGAGATTTTTTTCTTGGGGAATTTGTTGATAGTTTCTTCACTTTCTTTTTTCTGAAATGGGGTTTAAGTATTTTATTTCCTTTTCCTTTTATTCTAGGTAGCTTATTTCTAAGTATATTGACATAACTCCAAATTATTACTTTAATTTTCTCCTTATTGATGGTTAGTTCATCATTTTCATTTTTGACTCTGGTAATTTGCTTTTTTCTTTTCTAATGAGATTAACTGAAGGTTTTTCTATTTTATTGGCCTTTTCATAAAACCAGCTCTTGATTTTATTATTATTTAATTCCTTGTTTTTTTACTTTCAATTTTAATAATTTCCTCTTTGATGTTTCAGAATTTCAAATTTTCTATTTAATTGGGAATTTTTCATTTGTTCTTTTATAGCTTTTTAAGCTCCATGTCCAATTTATTGATCTCCTCTCATTTTATTTTATTCATATATGCATTTAAAGTTTTAAAATCCTCTCCAATAAATGCTTTGGCTACATTCCATGACATTTGTTATTATGCCTTGGATGCATTTGTTAATTATTTCTATGATTTGCTGTTTGGTCCACTTGTTGGTGGCTACTCAAGAGAGTTTGGGTTAGAAAGTCAATTATGAGTAAAAACAATATTATATGTCTATAGTTATCTACTATTTGGCAAACCCAAAGAAACTATCTTCTGGAAAAAAGAACTTAGTATTAGTCACAAACTGCTGGGAAAACTAGAAAATAGAATGACCAAAACCAGACATAAATGCATATCTCATACTCTACTCCAAAATGGGTATAGGATTTAGACATAAAGGGTGTTACCATACATCAATTAAGAGAACAAGAAATATTCTATCTGTTGGATCAATGAAGAGGGAAGAAATTTATGGCCAACCAAGAAATAAAGATTACTAACTTTATAGTTCCTTCCTGATTAACTTCTAAACATTTAAACTTTTCATTTTTCTTTGTCCTTATTCCTCCTCAGTAATGTTTTGCTCCCTTTCTCCTTTAACTTTTCTTTTAAATTTTATCTTGAACTGTAACTTTATTTTTCATGTACATTCCCTTTTATTAGTCTTTTCTTCACTTTTCTTTCTCTTCACTACCCATACTTCCCTGTAGGGTAGGAAATTTTTGTTTTATTTTATTTTATTTTTTATTTCTCATTTTGTACAAATGTTTTTTTAATAAAATATTCTTGTTTAAGAGTAAACAAAATACCCCTCCCCCATGAATATAGAATTGCTTGGGCAGTAAAGGGGAGAGAAAAAAATTAAAATTAAAAAAATAATAGTAATAATTGTAGGTATGGCCAGGTGGCGCAATGGATGAAGCACCAGCTCTGGAGCCACGAGCATCCGAGCCCATATCCAGCCCCGTAGACCCCAAAATCACCCAGCCATGTGACATGCAAGCCACCTGATCCCCACTGCCCTGCAAAAACCTAAAAGAAGAAAAAAAAGAGCCAAAATAAAATATAGTAATAATAGTAGGGGTGGCTGGGTGGCAGACAGAGCATTGGCCCTTGAACCAGGAGCACCTAGGTCCAAATCCGGCCTCAGACACCCAAAGATCACCTTGCTATGTGGCCCCAGGCAGGCCACCCAGCCCCATTTTCCCTGCACCCTCCCTCAAATAATAATAATAATAAATGTGCTTCAGGCTTTGTTCCAACAACAACTCTGTCATGGGTGGATCGCATTCTTTATGGTAAGTCCATCACAAAAATTACTTCCATATTTTTCCAACATTGCCATTGCTGATCGCAAATCCCTCCTTTCTTATTTCTCCACTACCATGTACTATATTTTCTCTCTCCTTTCACTCTGACTCTGCTGTAAGGTTGCTGAGTGGCGCAGTAGACAGATCCCTGGTCCTGGGGCCAAGAAGCCCTGAGCCCCCATACCACCCCTTAGACCCAGAATCCACCTGGCCCTATGGTCCTGGACAGGCCTTCCAATACCAGCCACTTGCAAGAAGAAAAAAAGAAACTGTGTTATATCTGACCACTCTCCCACCATGGTCCATCCTCTCCTCCTTTGTTCACATCCTCACCCCTTCCCCCTACTCCCCCTCCTTCTTATTCCAGCTGCCTATACCCCAAGGAGTATACATGCTGTTTCCTCTCCTAGCCACCTCTGATGAGAGCAAAGGTTCCCTCATTCCCCTTCCATATCATTGCAATAGCTCATTGTAATAACAAAAAAATTTACATGAAATATCTTGGCCTATTCCCCCTCTCCTTTTTCTTTTTCCCCTTACATTTATCTTTTTTTCTATTGACTCCATTATTACACCATATTTTAGCTTCGAATTCAGCTTTCTCCTGTGCTTCAACTATAAAAGCTCCCTCTACCTGTTCTATTAACTGAGAAGGTTCATATGAGTATTATCAGTGTCATTTTTCCATGCAGGAATACATACAGTTCATCATCATTAAGTCCCTCATATTTTCCCCCTCTCCTCCAATCTCCATGCTTCACCAGAGTCCTGTATCTGAAGATCAAACCTTCTGTTCAGCTCTGGCCATTCCAAAAGGAACATTTGAAATTCCCCTGGTTCATTGAAAGTCCATCTTTTTCACTGGAAGAGGACATTCAGCCTTGCTGGGTAGTTCATTCTTGGCTGCATTCTAAGCTCTTTTGCCTTCTGATATATTGTATTCCAAGTCCTAGGAGCTTCCAATGTAGTTGCTGCTAAGTCCTGTGTGATCCTGACTGCAGCTCCATGATATTTGAAGTGTGCCCTTCTTGCTGCTTGTAATATTTTCTCTTTGACTTGGGAGTTCTAGAACTTAACTATAATATTCCTAGGGGTTGTTTTTTTGGCATTTCTTTCTTGGGGGGATCAGTGGATTCTCTCCATTTCTATTTTGCCCTCTGCTTCTGGATTATCAGGGCAATTTTCCTGTAGTAATTCTTTGTAAATGATGTCAAGGCTTTTTTTCCTGATCATAACTTTCAGGTATTCCAATAATTTTTAAATTATCTTTCTTAAGTCTGTTTTCCATATCAGTTGTTTTGTCAATGAGATATTTCACATTTTCTTCTAATTTTTCATTTTTTGGGGTATGAAGTATTGATTCCTGATTTCTGGTAAATTCATCAATCACCCTGAATTCTATTCTTTGGCTGAAAGATTTGTGCTCCTCAGAGAGTTTTCTTATCTCCTTATCTATCTGGCCAATTTTGCTTTTTAAGGCATTCTTCTCCTCAATAACTTTTTGAACTGTTTTATCCATTTGACCTAAGCTGGTTTTTAGAATACTATGTTCTTCAGCATTTTTTTGGATTTCCTTGACTAAGCTGCTGACTTCATTATCGTGTTTTTCCTCCATCTTTCTCTTTTCTTTTCCCAGTTTTTCTTCCAACGCCCTCATTTGATTTTCTATGTCTTTTTGGAGCTGTGTCATAGCCTGAACCCAATTTTTGTTTATCTTGGAGTTTTTAGATGCAGGAGCTTGTGCTTCCTCATGTTCAGACTGAGTATTTTGATCCTTCTTGGACTCATTTGCAAAATATTTCTCAATGGTCTTCCTCTTGTTTCTCTGCTTGCTCATTTTCCCAGCCTGTGCCTGGTTTTTGGGTGCTTCCTGAGCTTTTGGGACACTCCCACAAGGGTCTCAGTGTGTGAGGCTCTGTCCTCCCTCCTGTTTTGTGAATGACCATAAGCTCCCCTTTCTGCCATGGGGCTGAGGTGGGGGGGCTGCTGTTCTATGGGGGGGCCTAGACTGTTATCAGGATCTGAATGTGTTCAGAGCCCCAGAGTCCTGTTCCAGAGGTAGAGAACAGAGCTCTGCAGTCTCTCTTCACTCCTCTCCCTGAGCTCAATGGGCTCATGCCCTGGAGGCTCCTGCTTACTGGCTCTGCATGCTTCTGTTTCTGGATCTGTGCTGCTGAAAGACCAAGCTGCTTGATGTGTGCCCTTAGGGCTCGGCTCCACTTGCTTTCTCTGGCAGAGTTCCCCTGCTCTTCCCCCACTTTGTGCAATGTGCTCCCCAGGGTGAAGCTCAGGAGACTCACCTGCTGCTGTGAGCTGTGGCTCCCAGCACCCTGGGGCTGCCTTCGGGAGGCTGAAGTTCTCTCACTCTGGTGGGCCACCCCTCTGGCCAGCCGCCCCTCTGACCCCGGGGAGCAGGGCCTTTATGCTCTTTTCCAGGTTACCTTGAGTAGGATAACTGCCTCACTGGGTCCCTTTGTGAGTTCTGTCTCTCGAAATTTTAGAGTCCTTAGTTTCAAGTTTTATCAGAGAGCTCCTAAGACTGGATCCCCTTTTTGTCGCCATCTTGGCTCTGCCCCCCGGTTTGGAAAATTTTAAAACCCAATTGGGAATGTATGTTATTCCTTCTTTCGACCAAATGTGCTGAAAGTATGATTCACTCAATGTTGACAAGATCCCTTCTTTCCCACTACTGTATTTAGTTTTTGTGCCTCTTCATATGGTATTATTTAACCTCTAATGCCTCATTTTCTCCTAATATAATCCCTCCTTTCATGACTTTATTGTTGTATCCATGTCTTGTACTTAGATCCCCTCTGTTGAAATCTTCTCCTTTTATCTGTCCTGGTAGAAGTAAGGGTTGATTGAGTGATGGTTCTATTGAATGCTTTATAAGCATCATTGCACCATGGACACTGTATACTCCCAACCTCAGTCCAGGTATACTCCCCTCTTCTGTCCAAGTGGAAATACACTTCTCAAGTGCCATAAATGCAATCAAATTATAATCAATTTATAACATACTCTTGGATATATAATTCTTATGAGCTAAACTATCAAGTAAAGCAAAATCACTTCACAATCTATTTATGTCCAATTACATTCTCTTCCTCTGTCCCAATAGAACTTCAACTTTCATTAACTAAAATGTAGAATAAGCTAAATTCTTCTGTCCCTTTACAGTCTTTGTTACCTAAAGCATCAAGCAAACCAAAATCTCTTTATGGTTTAATAATGAGCAAAACATCTAAGTATACTATCTCCCTCTGCCACAATAGAAATATTAACCTTTGTGAGCAATATCACTTCAAGATGCCTTTATATGCATATCTCTAAATACAATTGCTGCAACCATATTCAATTATCATTAGTAAAAGTATTTATTAAACCCTTAATTCTTTCATGGTCATCCTATAACCATACCTGTTGGGAGCCAGGGTCTCTAAGCTGTTTGACACAGTCACATCAAGAAGACTCAGGGCAGTTACACTGCCTGATGGAACATTTCATTCTTCAATATATATAGAGATTCCATGTATACCCATATTTATAGGTCTATTATTGATTGCAAAACGTACTCATCCTAATAGTGGAATGACTATAAAGGAAGGATTTCAGAGAAATTCCTTGAATAAAACAGATTGTGAATTTAACAGGACTGCCTTTCCCTGAGACATACAAAAGGCTTCAGCATTATGAAATCTTTAGAAGACACAGCACTGGGAGTTCCAGGGAGATGTCAGAATATATACAGGGAAACCAGATACAAGATGGGTAAGATAGAATTCCAAGGAAATTAACAGCTTTGCCCCCCTTATCATACACAGGAATATATGATAAAGATGGTGAGAGAATAGTTAGTATAGGTAACCAATATGTGCTTGTTTCATATGATTCTAAGACTATAAAAATAAATCTAAGCAGCTGACAGTCAGTCAACCTGCTCCTACCCATACCCACTTGTTGACTCAACTCATTTCGCCGATTCTATCCCTCCTGTCAAGTTTCAAGGACCCTGTGGAGGCTGGACCCCCACACATTACCCCCCCCCAAGTGTGTTTCTTTTAACTTCCACAAGAGAAATGAAATTCTCAAGAATTACAGGTATTGTCTTCCCTAATAGGGATGCCATTTTTTCATTTTTGTTTACGTTTTTATCCTTCTCTTGAGTATTATATTTGAAGATTGAATTTTTTTGTTCAGGTCCAGTCATTTTATCAGAACAATTTGCAAATACTCTATGTCATTGAAATTCATCTTCACCCCCCCAATGCAATTGATTTTACAGAATAGTTAATAATTGGTTGCAATTAAAACGCCTCTGCCCTCCAGAATATCATATTCCAGATCATCCAATCATTTAATATTGAATATAATAAGTACTGTATAATTCTGATAGTAATTCATTGAAATTAAAATAAAGTAAAGCTTCATTTTGTTTGCTTGCATTATTTTCTCCTTTAATTGAAAATTCTGAAATTTGGATTTTTTTTCTGGGATCTATTTTGAGAGGTGATCAATGAATTACTTCAAGAACTGTTTTGTCTTTTGTTCTAGGATATTAGGGTATATATATATATATATATATATATATATATATATATATATATATATATATATATATTCAAAGGTTATGAATGGTTTTATTGCTCTTTGGGCATACGTCCCTATTGCTCTCCAGAAATGTTGAATCCATTGACAATACCACCAGCAACACATCAATGTCCCAATCTTCCCACAACCTCTCCAACATTGATCATCTTCCCTTTTCCTCATCTTGGCTAATCTAATAGGTAATAGAGGATACCTCATTGTTGTTTATTTTGCATTTCTCTATTCAAAAGTGATTTGGAGCATTTTTCATATGATTACATATAGTTTAATATCTTCATTTGAAAACTGTTCAGATTCTTTAACCATTTATCAATTGGGGAATGATTTATGATCTTATCAATTTGATGTAATTGATTTTATAAATAAGACCTTTATGAGAACTTTGGGTTGTGAAGATTGTTTCCCAAATTTCTTCGTTTCTTCTAATTTTACAGCATTGATTTTTTTTCAGTACTTAGTTCACACGTTTATTATGAAAAACACTGCAGAGCTCTTGTGCAGTAGTAACATCTTGCAGGAAAAAAAAAAAAACCCAGTTCAGTTCAAAACAACTCACCAGTATCTGACAATAACAAAGAACAATGTAGGGCTGAGGCTGGGAAGGGAAATAAACTGAGGGCAGACAAATCATACAATTAAATTAAACAGTATTCCGTGAAAAATAAACAAAACAATTTCAAAACTCACAAATAGAAGGGAGACATTGGTACTTATTTTTCAAAACGTTCATTAAGCTCCAATGATTGTTTGCTGCTATCCTTATCTATAGTCATGCTGGGTAAGGCTATAGCTAAATGGAAAGTTAAACTGTATTCACGAGGAGTTAATGTTTGCATCTTAATATTTGCAGTCTCTCAGAGAAAGCAAAAGTAACTACAAATAACCTATGCCAGAAACTGGTTTCTTGACCAAGAATGTTGCTTCAGCATGAAAAGAACTGGTTCATTCTAAAGTAGTAACGGCTGTTGATGACAAGAGGCTGTGTATTTTATATGGCACATCTTTTGGTCCGTATGAAAACAAGTTTTTTGAATGTTAACTATTTTCTGACACTGTGGAGTTATTGTTCTTCCCATTTCCTTTAGGTCAACGTATGGTTCATGGCAATACTGTACAAGTTTAAAATCTCATTACAGGAAGTAGTCTGGGGTAGGACGAGTAACATGTGGTTCACCGTTACGCAGTGCTGGGTCAAACTGCAAGAAGGAGTACTTTAGAGTATCATCAAGTTCCATGATTGCAGGTGGTTACCACAACGGTAACAATAGTTTGGAGCACTGAATATTGTTACTACATTCCTGTCATGGCACCAGTTATATCCTTCCATCACCAGCTGGTGAGCTCTGGACACCAATGTGAGGCCATTGGCATGATTAAACGTCTCTGAAATATCTTGCCCAAATGTATTTCCAGCACCTCGAGGAGAAATACCCCAACCACCACGTTCATCTGGATCTGACCACAGCAAGTCGCACATTGGGCCCTCATGGGGAACTTCTTGTAGGAGGTCAAGTGCTCTGATATGATCCAGTGTATCTATGGATGGTGAGAGACCACCATGTAGACAGAAAATCTGACCATCCACCCAGGCAGTTAGAGGAAGATAATCAAAAAGGTCTGTAAAATATTTCCAAGCATTCGCATTTCCATATTTCCTTAAACACTCATCATAGAAACCATATACTTGTGTGATTTGTCTACTCTCATGATTCCCTCAAAGAATAGTGATACGTTCACGATAACGAACCTTAAGAGCTACAAGCAGTGTTACTGTTTCAGTTGAATAATATCCTCTGTCAACATAATCGCCCATAAACAAGTAATTTGTGTCTGGTGATTTGCCACCAATTCTAAAAAGTACCATGAGATCATGAAATTGCCCATGAACATCTCCACAGACAGTGACTGGACATCGCACCTCTTGTACATTGGACTCCTTTGTAAGGATTTCTTTAGCCTTCTCACAGACACTCTTCACTTGGGACTCAGAGAGCTGCTTGCACTCGTTTGAGCTGCTCGATCCACTCACTGGTCCAGCTCCTTGGTGAACACCTTCTCGTCCATGATGCGGCCGCCGCCGCCTCGGGGCCCTCCCAGCACCTGCCCGCAGCTCCAGCCCCAAGCATGCAAGCACACGACTGCCACTGCCTCCAGCGGGGCCTGTGGGTGGCGGCCGGGCCGGCTTTTCTGACCGGCTGTTTGAACACGGACTCTCAGCGGAGACTGGGCCCCGGTGGCAGCGACGCCTCCTCTCCCTCTAGCTCCAGAGCTCGGCTTCTCTGTAATGTCAGCATTGATTTTAATAGTGCAAAATTTTGTTAATTTAATATAGTCAATAGCCTTCACTTCTAAAATTTATTTTTCTTTAAGTTGTTGCATTTTTTCATCTATATTTTCCTTCATAATTGAAATAGAGATGTTTTGTATGACTCCACATGTGTAATATATAATAAATTTCTTACCTCCTTAATGAGATGGGGTAGGAAGGGAGGAAAGCGTGACAATTTGGACCCCAGTTTTCAAAATCAGTGTTAAAAAAATTGTTTTACATATAACCTGACAAAAATAAAAAAATCTTCAACTCACAACTCAAAATTATATAACCACAGATTTAAAAATCTTAAATATTTCCTTGTCAATATCATATGCTATGTACACATGAATATGTGTGTATATACATATATATATATATATATATGTGTGTGTGTGTGTGTGTGTGTGTGTGTATAGGCATATATTTATGTATGTGCATATACATATATAGAAATGTATATATACATATATATGATACAAAACCAAACATTTTTATTTAATGGAGATTTTACTTCTTATAAAAATGAGACAGCCAAATGCTCTAGTTATGAACAACATAAATGTCTATTGGTACTTAAGAGCTTGCTTTTAAAAAAATGGGAACTGTATTTTATTTCTATTATGAATATTTTCTTCCTTCTATTTTTTTTTACCTCGGTGTCATCGGGGAGATTTTGTTGTTGTTGTCAAATAAATACCTTTATTTTTATTATACAAATATTTCGTTTTTTCCAATTATATACAATAGTAGTTTCTATCAATCATTTTCTGTATTATATATTTTAGTATTTACCCTCTACCTCCCTTCCTTCCCACCACCCCCAACAGAATACAATCTGATAATCTTAACATTATTTCCATGATAATGCATTGACCAAAATTGAATATGTTGAGAGGAAAAACATTACCTTGGGGAAGAGAAAAATATTTGAGATAGCAAAATTATGTAGTACATAAGATAACATTTTTAAAAATGAAATTGGAGATAATGATCTTTGGTCTTTCTTTAATCTCCACAGTTCTTTCTCTGGATACAGATAGTATTCTCCATCAAAGAATCCCTAAATTGTCCCTGATTATTACACTGACGGAGTAAGCAAGTCCATTAAGGTCGTACATCTCCCTCATGGTGCTGTATGCAGTATACAATCTTCTTCTGGTTCTGTTTAACTCAATCAATATTAATTCATGCATGTTTTTCAAAGCTACTCTGAAATTCTTGATTTCTAATAGAACTATAGTGTTCCATCATATACATATACCACAATTTTTTAACCATTCTCCAAAAGATAGATATTCCCTTGAATTCTAATTCTTTGCCACTACAAAGAAAAATGCTATGAATATTTTTGGACAAGTTTTTACCCTTTTACAATATCTCTTAAGGATATAGTCCCAATAGTGATATTACTGAATGAAAGGATATGTATATTTTATTGCCCTTTGGGCATAATTTCTAAATGCTCTCCAGCAAGGTTGGAGCAGTTCACAGCTCCTCCCACAATGTATTAATCTCCCAGATTTCCCACATCCCTTCCAACATAGATCATTGTCCTTTATGATCATATTGGCCAAATAGTATGATATGAGGTGGTAACTCAGAGATGCTTTACTTTGCATTTCTCTAATCAATAATGATTTAGAGCAATTTTTCATATGACTCTAGATAGCATTGATTTCCTCTTCTGCCAATTGCTTTTGCATATCTTTTGACCATTTGTCAATTGGGGAATGACTTTTTTTTTGCTTTGCTTTGTTTTTGTTGCTTTTTTTAATAAACTTGACTCAATTTGGTCTCTATTTTAAAAATGAGTCCTTTGTCAGCAACACTTATAAACATTTTCCCCAATTTGCTACATTTATTTTGATTTTCATTAGAGTGGTTTTGCTTGTGTAATTTTTTTTAATATAATGTAATCAAAATTATCCAGTTTGTTTTTGATGATGTTCTCTATCACTTCCTTGGTCATAAACTACACCCATTCAGATCAGTCTGACAAGTGAACTATTCCTTGTTCCCCTATTTTGCTTATGATATTGGCATTTATATATTTAACTATTGCACCCATTTTGATCTTTGTATAGGGTGTGAGATTTCAGTTTAATCTAAGTCTCTCCAATGCTATGTTCCAGTTTTCCCCAGTCATTTTATTGGACTGATTTTTTTATCCCAGAGGGTGGATTCTTTGGGTTTATCAAGCAATAGATTACTATCATCATTTTCTGCTGTCTCTTTTGCTCCTAATCTATTCCACTGATCCACCGCTCTCTTTCTTAGCCAGTACCAGACAGTTTGAAAACTGATGCCTTAAAATATAGTTTTACACCTGGTAAAGCAAAGCCACCTTCTTTTGCATTTTTTCATTAAATCTATTGATATTCCATGAATTTAGTTACAATTTTTTTCTAGTTCACTAAAATAATTTTGTGGAAGTTTGTTATGACACTAAATAAGTATTTTAATTTAGGTAGAATTATAATTTTTATTTTAATAACTTGGCCTATTTATGAGCAGTTGGTATTTGTACAGTTATTTAGGTCTGATTTTATTTTTGTGAAAAGTATTTAATAGTTCATTTCCTAGAGTTTCTGAGCCTCACTTGGCAGGTAGACTCTGAAGTATTTTATGTTGTCTGAATGGGATTTCTCTTTCTAACTCCTACTACTGAATCTTGTTGGCATTATATAGAAATACTGAGGATTTATGTGGGTTTATTTTATATCCTGCGGCTTTGCTTAAGTTGCTAATTGTTTCCAGTAGTTTCTTAGATGATTTTTTAGGGTTCTCTAGGTAAAACATCATGTCTTCTGCAAAGAGTAAGAGTTTTGTTTCTTCCTTCCTAATGCTAATTCCTTCAATTTCTTTTTCTTCAGTTATTACTGAAGCTAACATTACTTATGCAATATTTAATAGTAGTGGTGATTAGTGGCATCCTTGGTTCACCCCTGATCTTACTGGAAATCCCTCTAGCTTATCTCCATTGTATATATTACTTGTTTATGGTTTCAGATAGATACTGCTTTTCATTCTAAGGAACAATCCATTTAATTCTAGGCTCTCTGGTGCTTTTAGAAGGAATGAGTGCTTAATTTTGTCTATGACTTTTTTCAGTATCTATTGAGATAATCATACCATTTCTATTAGGTTTATTACGGATATAGTCAATTATGCTGGGAGTTTGACTAAAATTAAACCAATCCCTACATTCCTGGAATAAATCTTGCTTGGTTAAAGTGTATTATTCTAGTGATAACCTGTTGCAATCCCTTTATTATTACTTTATTTCAGATTTTTGCATCCATATTCATTAGAGTAATTTTCTTTCTCTGTTTTGACACTTCCTGATATAAGTATCAGCACAATATTGGTGTCATAGAAGGAATTAAGTAGAATTCTGTTTTTAGCTAGTTTTTGAAAGAGTTTATATAGAAGTGGGAAAAAAATGTTCCTTAAATGTCTGATAGTATTTACTTATGCATTCATCTGGCCTTGGAGACCCCATTGATGGCTTGTTGAATTACTTTTTTCTGAGAAAGGGCCATTTAATTATTTAATTTCTTCTTCATTTAACCTGGAAAACTAACATTTTTGCAATTATTCATCCATTTCACTTAGATTATCAAATTTATTGGCATACATCTGTGAAAAATAGCCCAAAATTATTACTTTAATTTCCTCATCATTGGTGGTGAGTTCACTTTGTTCATTTCTGATACTAGTAATTTGGGTTTGTTTGGGGTTTTTTTAATCAAATTAACCAAAAGAATGCCTGGTTCTTTTTCATAAAACCAATGCTTGGTTTTATTTTTTAGTTCAATAGTTTTCTTGCTTTCAATTTTATTATTTTCTCCTTTAATCTTTAGAATTTCTAATTTGGTATTTAATTGCAGGTTTTTAAATTCTTCTTTCTCTAATTTTTGTAGCTGCATGTTTAGTTCATTGATATCTTCTCTCTCTGTTTTTCATATAAGCATGTGGAAAATAACATATCCCCTAAAAACTGCTCTGTCTGCATCCCTTATATAAGTTTTGATATGTAATCCTATTATAGTCATTGTCTAAGATGAAATCATTAATTCTATCTGCAATTTGTTATTGGATCCACTTATTACTTAAACTGAAGTTATGCAGTTTTCAATTTGTTTTAGATCAATCTCTCCATGGCCAATTATTGCATGTGTTTTTATTGCATTATGATCTGAGAAGGAAGTATTCACAATTTCTTCCTTTCTACATTTGATTATGAGATTTTTATGCCCTCGTATATGGTCAATTTTTATATTGGTACCCTGTATTGAAGAAAAAAATGATATTTTCTTTTCTATCAACATTCAATTTTCCCCAAAGGTCTATCATGCCCAGTTTTTTTTCTTTTTTATATATAAGTATTTCATTTGTTTTCAAATCATATACAATAGTAGCTTCTACCTATCATTTTTTAATGTTTTGAATTTTACAATTTCCCCCTCAAACTCACTTCTCTCTCTCTCTGCCCCCACAGAAGACAGTCTGATAGTCTTTACCTTGTTTTCATGCTACATAATGATCATAATTGAATATATCGCAAAAAACAAATCATATCCTTAAGAAAAAGTAAAATATAAGAGACAGAAAAATTATGTAATAAATGAGACAACTTTTTTAAATTGAAGATAATAGACTTTGGTCTTTGTTTAAATTTCACAGTTATTTCTTTGGATACAGATGGTATTCTCCATTGCAGATATCTTAAAATTGGTCCTGATTATTGCATGTATGAAATGAGCAAGTCCATTAAGGTTGGTCATCAACCCTATGTTGCTAATATGGTGTACAATGTTCTTCTGGTTCTGCTCATCTTGCTCAGCATCAGTTCATGCAAGTCTTTTCAGTCTTCTCTGAATTGCCTTCCTCCTGAATTCAAATAGAACAATAGTGTTCCATAACTTACATTTACCATAATCTGTTCAGCCAATCCCCCAGTTGATGGAAGTTTACTTGATTACCAATTCTTTGATACCACAAACAGAGTTACTATGAATATTTTTGTACAAATGGTATTTTAACACTTTGGCATAATCTCTTCAGGATATAGACCAATAGTGGTATTGGTGGATCAAAGGGTATGCATATTTTTTATTGACCTTTGAACATAATTCCAATTTACTTTCCAGAAAGTGTGAATCAGCTCACAGCTCAATCAAAAATGTGTTAGTGTCCCAGATTTCCCACATCCCTCCTAACATTAATCACTGTCCTTTCTGGTCATATTGTCCAATCTGAGAGGTGTGAGGTGGTACCTCAGAGATGCTTTAATTTGCATTTCTCTAATCAGTATTGATAAGAACAAATTTTCATATTACTATGAATCACTTTGATTTCCCCATCTATAAATTACTTCTGCATATCATTTGACCATTTGTCAATTGGGAAATGGATGGTTTTTTGTTAATTGACTCAGTTCTCGATATATTATAGAAATAGAAATGAGGGCTTCAAAAGATCAGACAGGTGACTCAATGGATAGAGCACTGGCCCTAGAGTCAGGAGGAACCTGAGTTCAAATCTGATCTCACACTTAATAATTAACTTGCTGTGTGACCTTGGGGAAATCACTTAAACCTAAAGCCTTAAAAATTAAAAGAAAAAAAAGAAATGAGTCCTTTGCCAGAAATACTTGTTCTAAAAATTGTTTCCCAATTCACTACATTTCTTTTGATCTTGGTTACAGTCATTTTGCTTGTGCAAAAGCATTTTAATTTAATGAAAGCTAAATTATCTCCTTTGTTTTATTTTCATTTTGGTTTTGGTTTTTTTGCAAGGCCATACAGCTAGGTGTGTCTCAAGTTGGATTTGAACTCAGGTCATCCTGACCCCAGATCCAGTACTCTATCCACTGCACAACCTAGCTGCCCCATCTAGTTTGTTTTTAATGATGTTCTCCATCTTTTCATTGGTCATAAACTGCTTCCCTTCCCACATAGAAGCAAAATACAGCAACTATTCTTAGATCCTCAAGTTAGCTTATATTTTCTTTAATGTCTAAATCCTGCGCCAATTTTGATCATATGTTGATATAGGATGAAAGATGTTTCTCTAATACAAATTTCTGTCATACTAACTTTCAATTTTCCTAGCAGTTTTTATCAAAGAGAGAATGCTTATCCCAGAAACTGGCCTATTTTTGGGTTCATCAAACAGCAGATAACTATAATCATTTCCTGCTATCCCTTTTGCACCTAGTCCATTCCATTGATCTAACAATTTATTTCTTAGCCAATACCAGGCAGTTTTGATGATTGATGTTTTATAATATAATTTAAATCTAGTAAGGCACTTTTTTCATGAAATACCTGGATATTCTTGACTTTTTGTTTCTCCATATGAATTGATTTACAGTTTTTTCTAGCTCATTAAAGTAATTTTCTTAGAAGGTTGATTGGTAGGACACTAAATAAGCAGTTTAATTTAGCTAACATTGACATATTTATTATATTAGCTCAGCCTATCCATGAGCAATTTGTATTTGACTGGGTTTATTTAAAACTGATTTTATTTGTATTAGAAGTGTTTTATAGTAGTTCTCTTAATGTTTCTGAGTCTGCGTTGACAGATAGATTCCCGAGTATTTTATATTATCTGAAGATACTTTATTTTATTTTATTTTTCAAGGCAAATGGGGTTAAATGGCTTGCCCAAGGCCACACAGGTAATTATTAAGTGTCTGAGACTGGATTTGAACCCAGGTACTCCTGACTCCAGGGCTGGTGCTTTATCCACTGTGCCACCTAGCCGCCCCCTGAAGATTCTTTAAATGGGATTTCTCTTTCTAGTTCTTGCTGCTGTATCTTGCTAGTAATATATAGAAATGCTGAGGGTTTATGAGGGTCTATTTTTAAATGCTGTGACTTTGCTAAAGTTGCTAATTGTTTCTAGTAGCTTTTTTATATGATTTTTTAGGATTCTATAAGTCATCTGCAAAGAGAGAGAGGTTTCTTGTAAATATTCATACATTTCATTTAGATTAACAAATTTATTGGCATACAATTGGGTGAAATAATTTCAAATTATTACTTTAACTTCTTCGTCATTCATGGTGAGTTCACTTTTCCCATTTATGATACTAGTAATTTGGTTTTCTTCCTTTTTAAAGCAAATTAATCATTAGTTTATCAATTTGATTGTTTTTTCATAAAACCAATCTTTGTTTTATTTATTAGTTTGTTTTTCTTGCTTTCAAATTTATTAATTTTTCTTTTAATTTTTAATATTTCTATTTTGGTATTTAATTGGGGTTTTTAATTTGTTAATTTTTAGTTGCATGCTTAGTTCATTGATTTCTCCTTTCTCTCTTTTCTTCATATAAGCATTTAATTATATAATATATCCCCCCCTGACAACTGCTTTGGCTGTATCCCATAAGTTTTGGAATGTTGTCTCATTATTCTCATTATCCAGGATTGAATCATTAATTCTTTGTTTTTTTAGTTTTTGCTAGGCAAATGGGGTTAAGTGACTTGCCCAAGGCCACACAGCTAGGCAATAATTTAGGGTCTGAGACTGGATTTGAACTCAGGTACTCCTGAATCCAGGGCCAGTGATCTATCAACTGCCCCACCTAGCCACCCTGAAATCAGTAATTCTAACTATAATTTGTTGTTCATCCAATCATTCTACAACTGAGGCTATTTTGCTTCCAATTTGTTGTAGGTCTCTTTCTCCCTGGCCCATTATTGCATGTAATTTTTATTACGTTATGATCTGAGAAAGAAGTATTCATTATTTCTGCCTTTCTGAATTTGATTATAATGTTTTTTGTGGCCTAGCAAATGATCAATTTTTGTCTAAGTGCCATGTACTTCAGGAAAAAAGTATATTCCTTTCTATCCCCTTTTTTCTCCAAATGGCTCTCAAGTATAGGTTTTCTGACATTCTATTTTCCTCATTAACTTCTTCCTTGTTTATTTTATGGTTCTATTTATTTAAATCTGAGAGAGGCAGGTTGAGATCTCCACCACTAGAGTTTTCCTTTCTATATCTTCCTACAGCTCATTCACCTTCTCCTCTAAGAATCTGGATGGTATACCACTTGATGCATATATATTTATTATTGAAATTGCTTCACTGTCTATGGTAACTTTTTGGAGGATATCATTTCTTCCCTTATGTCTTTTAATGAAATCTATTTTTGCAGCTACTTTGTCTGAGATAGATATTACTACCCCTGACTTTTTTACTTCAGCTGAAGCAAAATATATTTTGCTCCAGGGTTTTGCTTTTATATGTATCTCTCTGCTTCAAGTGATTTTTGTAAGCAGAATGTTGTAGGATTCTGGATTTTAATCCATTCTATTATTTTCTTACATTGTTAAGGGAGAGTTCATCCCATTCACATTCAAAGTTAAAATTATTTATTCTTTATTGCCCTCCATGCTATATTCCCTCTGTTTGTCTTTCCCCTTTTTTTCTTTATCTCTATTCAGCAATATTTTTCTTCTCTATACCACCTCTTTCAGTGTTTCCCCCCCTTATATCCAATCCCTCCCTTTTCTTTACCCTTTCCTTTGCCCCTTCATCCTTTCCTTCCTTGTGTTAGCTCCTCTTATCCTCCTCCCTCTTGCTTTCCCCTTTTAATGCATGAAAGGTAAGATAAGTTTCTTAAATTAATTGAATATGTGTATGTTAATTCTTCTTTGTGCCAGATATGATGAGAGTATGATTCCGGCAGGTTCTCACCTCTCTGTTTTCCCCCCTCTATTGGCATTAGTCCTTTGTATCTCTTTAAGTAATGTGTTTTACCCCATTCAATCTCCTCTATCCTTCTGTCTCTTAAATGCCCCTCCTTTTTAAGGAGATATTGGTTTTAAATCATTCCATCAGAGTCACAGACAATTGATGAGTGCTCATTATTTCTGGCTAAGTATATTTTCTCTAATAGAGTTACAATTTTCAAGAATTATGGGAATCTTTCACCCCGATGGGGATATAGCCAGTTTCATATCAATAGATAGCAGTTTTTCTTTTCCCAATTTTTACCTTTTCATGTGTCCACTGAGTCTCCTGTTTGAAGTCCACATTTTCTATTTAGCTCTAGGCTTTTCATCAGGAAAAGTTGGAAATCTCCTATTAAGTTAAATCTCTGTCTTTTCCCCTGGAAGAGAATGTTCAGTTTCAATAGATATTGAATTCTTGACTTCATTCCAACTTAGGTTGCTCTATAGAATATTGTATTCCAGGCCCTTTCATCCTTTAAAGTTGATGCAGCCAGGTTCTTTGTAATCCTTTCTGTGGCTCCTTGGTATCTAAATTGTTTCTTTATCATTGCTTGCAGCATTTTCTCTTTTATCTGTTAGTACTGGAATTTGGCCACATTATATATTGGTGTTATCATTTTGGGATCCCTTTCAGGAGGAGATTGATGTATTCTTGTAATAAACTATTTTGTCATAATATCAGGGAAATTTTCCATCATCGCAACCTGAAATATCGACCCCAGGCTTTTTTTTTTTAATCCTCAGTATTTTCAGGAAGCTCAATGATTCTTAAGTTTTCTCTCCTGGATCAATTCTCATGGACAGTCGTTCTGTTTCTTGTAAGCAGCATATTGAAGAATTTTGGTTTTTAATGAAGCTTTCTTTTAGATGAAAAGAGGAACAAAATTCAAGGAGGCAGGAGAGCAGGGAAAGCCAGCAAGAGACTTCTTAGCCACAGTGCAATCCAGGTCCCACCAGCTTAATTATAACAGAGGTCTGAGCAGATGGCTAACAAGCCAGTATGGAGGATCCCAACCCCAAGCAAAGTCTGAACCCAGAAACATTGGGGTAAAGGACAGGACTGGGGTCAGAAACAATCCTCTGTTAAGTCAGAACCTGGACATAAAGGTGGGGGAAAATATTTGTAAAGGCAAGACCCGGACTGCATAGGCAATATCTTGGCCAACAGCAATCCAGGGATAAGACTCAAGCCCAAACAAAATAAAAGCTTGGATCTATACTCCATATACCCCAAGAGCAGAACTACAACAACAAAGATGAGTAAAAAGCTAAAAGTGTGCTCATTATAGAAAAATGCTTCGCAGAAAAAGATGACAGCAATGCCATGTCTGAAGAAGAAAACTTTGAAACATCACTTATAGAAGTATTGAAACAATATATATAGAAGTATTGAACAATTGAACTCAAATACAAAAGCTCATTGAAGAGCTTAAAAATAATTTAAAAACAAAAGAACAGAGGAAGAAGAAAAATGGAAAAAAAGAAATGAAAATAATGAAGGAAAATTGTTGAAAATTTGACCACAGTATTCAACATCTTTAAAAAGGAAACACAAAGGGGTGGCAAGGTGGTGTACTGGATAAAGCACCAGCCCTGGAGTCAGGAGCACCTGGGTTCAAATTCGGTCTCAGACACTTAATAATTAGCTAACTGTGTGGCCTTGGGCAAGCCACTTAACCCTGTTTGCCTTGAAACCTAAAATAAAGGAAACACAAAAGGTAATTGAAGAAAATAAAATCCTAAAAACTGGAACTGAACAGTTCAAAACCAATGAATCTACAAGATTACAAGATTCCATCAAGCAAAAGAAAAAGGCTGACAAAAATTGAAGAAAATGTATAGTGCCTTCTAGGGAAAATGAATGACCTGGAAAAGAGATCCAGGAAAGACACTCTATAAATCACTGAAATACCAGAAAGACTGGACCACCCAAAGAACCTGGAAAACATTATGCAGGAAACTATAGGGGGAAACTGCCCCAATCCACTAGAATAAGATAACACGATATTAATTGAAGAATCCCCAGAACCCCTCCAGGAAGAGACCCCACAATAAAATCTCCAAGGACTGTAATTACCAAATTCCAGAAGCCTCAAATAAAAGAGAGAATGTTGGAAACAGCAAAAAGAAAAGAATTCATATAAAAAGGGAACTCAATCATACTAACACAAGACCTATCAGCCTCAACATAAATGATCAGAAGAACCGGACTAACATATTTCAGAAAGCAAAGAACCTGGGATTACAACCCAGAATGTACTACACTGCAAAATTTGGCATATATTGTCAAGGGAAAAGATGGATTTTCAATGAAATACAGGAATTAGAGAATTTCCTGACACAGAGTCCAGAAATGAACAAAGAATGAAGAGTTACATTAAAAATGTAAATGAAAAAAGTGAACTGAAAATTCAAAACTGTTTTAAACAAATGTTGGTACCTAAAAGGGAAAATATAACAATTTTTAATCATTAGAACTTTACTTCTCTAAGGATAATTCAAGAGTAGAATATAATTGACGACAATGAAGCTAAAGGCTTGAGTCTTGTCCCTCAATTGAAGAGGTTCAAGATCACATCACTATGTTTGAGATAAAAACCCCTGAAAAAAGCAGGAGCATCAACTTTAGCTTAAGTATCTCATTATACTCTGACTGGCATTAATCATAAGGGTCTAAGCACCTTCTTTAATGAGGGCATCATAAACTGCAAGCATCTGAGACAGTGTTTCTAGTACTTTACAATAGTTCATATAGTTATTATTGAGACCTCCAGAGTTTCCCAGTACTTAGGGATCTTCAAGATATTTTCAGTTAATTTGATCAGGTGCTTCACTTAACCCTGGTTTTGGGTGGGGAGTGGGCCTTGATTTACTTAACAAGTGAGTGAGGAGGGGGAGAGGTAAAATCCAAAAGAAAATATGCCAGGGGGATGGGCACAAAGACTTCAAGAAATGATATGGCTTTGGAGGATATTTTGGTTTTCAAGAGGATTGTGTGTATTTGAAAGATACTTGAAAAGGTTGTAAGGGAAAAAATGATTCTAATTATAATTTGATGCAATTTGAGTCAACGCTTCTTATCAGACAATCAAGTAAGGAATCTGAGAAGATATCTTTATAACAATAGGAGCTTATCAAGTATATTAGAGCACCAAAGGAAGAGGCCCAAAGATTTATAATCTTAGAGGGGAAGAACTGAGAATTTGAATGCTGTTGTTTGGGATAAAAATACACTTAAAAATAGACTCCTCTGAACAAAAAAAGAAAGTTTAAAGTTTATTTTGGCTTTTCTTGAGCAAAGGGCACACTCCAAGTCTCACAAAGGTAGTGAAGATCAAGGAGTTGCCCCGAATTGACAGTCAAGCAAAATTATGTGGCCAGATGTGATCCCCTCCTCCTCCCTATTGTCCCTTTCTGTCAACTCATTGGTTAGGCCTCAGAGTTACATTCTACTTGTGAAAATCAATCCCAGTGAGTGGAATATTCCCTCTTAAGAGTTAATGTTCCTATTGTAGTCCTGGCAGGGTTAAAAATCATTAAAACAAAAACAGACTATTACCCTTAGACTATTCTTAGAAGAAAAGAGGGAGAGGAGAGAGGCCTTGCATTCCAAGTCAGACAACCTTCCAATTCTGTTAGGGAGGGAAATGGTGGACTATTTCCAGAAAGACCTTGCATTCTCAGCCAAACACCCTCCAGATTCTTGTAGGGAGTGAAATAGTGCAATATTTCAAGATAAGAGACCTTTCATTATTAGTTAGATGAGAGACTGGGAGAACAGTAGACTGTCTCCTATTGTTTGATGATCAATACTAAGAAGACCTTGCCTACTCAGACATTATTTCATTTAGATAGACAACAAAAGGCCATTAGAAATCCAGATGGTGAGGTAATATTCTATGATAATATTTTATTCTTCTCTTTACTGGGTAGATTTTTCTTGTAAATATTGTAACTCAGAAAACCTTAAACAATCAAGTTGGAAGAGAGGGGTCAAGGGAGGGGGGGAATCATGCTAGGCCATATAATCTTCCTTGATTGTCACCTTGGGACAGCTCCTTGAACTTCACTACCTTTGTGAGACTTGGAGTGTGCCCTTTGCTCAAGAAAAGCCAAAATAAACTTTCCTTTTTGCTCAGAGGAGTCTCTATATTTTTAAGTGGATTTTTATCCCAAAAACCAGCAACAAAGAAAAGAATGAAAGGTTTTCATAAAATATTACGTCATCATCCAGATGGTGAGAATAACAGTCAGGATTATAAATATCTTATTGAGGCAACAATCTACTTATCATCGAACAAGAAGAGTCTTATGAGCTTCATTGGAATGCAAGGTTTTTCTCATGGTAGTTAAGACAATTTTATAATCAAATAGGTGACAAACTAAAAATTCAGGTTCTCTCTGGAAATAGCACACTGTTTAACCCCTAACAGAATTGGGAGGGTACTTGATTTTGAATGCAAGGTCTTTCTCCTTCTTTCTTCTAAGCATATATGAAGAGTAATAGTTTGTCTTTGTTTTAATGATTTTTAATCCTGAGAGGACTTCACTAGTAATGTTAACTATTAAGTGTGAATATCCCACCCAATCCCTCCTCTTTTTTTCTAAATATATATACATATATATTTGGCATCTTAAGTCACTTCACACTATCCTTGATACCCTCTCAAGTTATATCCTCTCTCTTCCTGTCCATTTGGGACCAATCTTCTTCTTGGAACCCTGACCAAAAATTCCATACAAACACATAGACACAATGGAGGAAGATCTCATCCAGTTTCTCTTTTATTTCCCCTGGAGACATTCAATATCTTTCTGTATCTGCAGAGTCCATTCCAATTTCCAATTTGGATGACTTGTTGAAGTCTCCTCTTCTGGTAAAGGAACTTCTTAACATAATATCTTATTAGACAGAGTCATAGTTTCATCATTAGACCATAACATTCTAAAGCTATTAAAATTCACATTTTGCCATATTTTTTTAAAAAAAATAGGTTTTTTGCAAGGTAAATGGGGTTAAGTGGCTTGCCCAAGGACACACAGCTAGGTAATTATTAAATGTCTGAGACCAGATTTGAACCCAGGTACTCCTGACTCCAGGGCCGGTGCTTTATCCACTACACCACCTATCCGCCCCTATTTTGCCATATTTTAACATAAATACAACTTCCATAATTTTTCACTTCACAAATGATTATGTTGAAAATTATCAAATTAACTTGAGATTATAACATTTACTTTAGATGACCATCTTTATACAAAGAGTGTGCATCAAGTGTCATACAAATAGTCTTAATCTCTTGCTCTTCATTAAAGTAACAACTCAAGACTCCTTAACTAAAACAGATTCTTCTTTCTTCCCAAAATATTTCTTAACAATACTATAGGTGGGGGGGCGGTGGCTACGTGGTGCAGTGGATAGAGCACTGGCTCTGGAGTCAGCAGTACCTGAGTTCAAATCCGGCCTCAGGCAGGTAATATGATTGCCCAATTGTGTGGCCTTGGGCAAGCCACATTGCCTTGCAAAAAACAAAACAAAACAATACTATAGGTGATTCTTCTTCTGATATACTCAACTGACTTATATTCCCTTCTCAAAGTACAACTTGAAACTGCTACTGCAAGAAGTGTATCTTGAGATTGTAGAACTTTCTTTATTCTTCTTAGCTAAATATCCTTTTCCTAGAACAAAATGAAAAAAAAAATCAAAGAATCTTAATTTTTCTCAAAACATGTAACTAACAACAGAGGTTAAAACCACATGCTGGCCTCTCTAACTGTTAAACTCCACTTGACCCAAAATTTCTATATCGGACTGACTTTTAGTGATTTACCAAAAAGATCTAGGACATCAAAGGAAAATTCCTTTATATATAAAATTTTGAGTGTCAGTTTCCAGGCAGAGGTCATGTGGATAGTCAAATGTCTTAAGTCAAAATTTTGATTTATGCAGTGAGACATAATTCAAATGTCATATTTGGTGAAGTCATGTCAAAAGGGTCCAATCTCAGGTTGCACTGAAAAGTCACCTCTTTGGCTTTTTGTCCCAATACACCTGTCACCTGTGTAGTGTCCAAGCCTCCTTCAAGAGAGCATTGAAAGCATATCCTTTGGCTGACCATACCTTATGTCAGACACAAAACAAAAGCCAATTAAAATCCCATGATCTAAAATAGTAATTCCATCTACTTAGATCTCTAAATGAATGCACTTCGAAAGGACTAAATGATCATTCTAATCTGGATGGGGGGGCGGTTCACAATCAATCAACCCCCTTGCTTACACATATATCACTTATATCTACTCTGAGTGTACCTGTCATCAGAAAAAAATAAAGTGATTTTCTAAACAGTCAAAATGCAGGCAAGTTCCCTCAAAATCTGAAGTATTCCTTGACATACAAAAAAAACTCCAACTTCTTCACAAACATGTTTCATAATTCAACTCGATGGTCTATCCTCCTGGTGGCACTAACTTCTAATCTGCAGACCCACATACCTTTGTCTGAAATCATATCTGTTTTATTTCTGGACAAATATGTTATATTAGAGGTTTCTTGGCTAGCGTGCTGTATTACAATAAATAAACAACCTCCGTTGACTAGGAGATTATTCTAGGAATGTTCATATAACAATTAGCCAGAGATTGTTGCAGAAAAGAATCACAACTTATTATTATTTGCTTTCCTATGTTTATCAGGTACTTTTACTTCAAAGCAAACAAGCACAACATTAGGATTATACAAACACACATACACAAGCACACACAAACATACACACACACATATATATACACCCATATAACCACAAAAATTCCAATTTTCATATATATATATATTTATAAATATATATGTGTAATTGGCAAGTTTTCATGCAAATAGTTCTATATAATAAACCTGTTTAGTTATTAGCCATGTTTGAAATACAAATTATTACTTTTCAGTATTCATTCAACCCATTAGAATATATAAAGGATCTCTAAATTTAACAAACAGTAATAAGTGTAACATATTAAGAACTAGATTAAAAAAATCTTTCCATTAATACTTTTATATCTGGATGTACAGATCTAGAGCAAGGTCCAAAACATCATTTAAAAATTTCAGGGAACCCAGAGGGTCATGTGTCCAGGGTCTTGTTCCCCGGACCCCCGAGTGAGCTCCTCAGTGGGCACTGCTTCGGGCGTCCCCGGTTTCTCCCTCCCCGGGGATCGGCGAGGAGGGACTCAGGCAGACACGTCTTCAGGAGGCATATGCTTTATTAGGTGCGGAGGAATCTCCCGAATAGCTCAGGGCGTTGGTTAATATAGGGAGTTAGTTCAGGGCTGCCACCCCGATCCGCCCCGAGGGCGGAACCTACCACCCGATTGGAGCAAGCGACACAGGCCAACCAGGCGAAGCCACTGTTCCCCTTAAGGAGCCGTGTCTTCTTTGGATTGGCCTGACCTCACTCCCGGGGAGGTCCTATCCACTCAGGCGGTCAGGGCCGACCCCTGACAGTCATGGCCTTTGATAATTTCCCTCATTATCCCTACAAAGCAATCAATCATTAATTCCAGGTTTGACCACATTACAGTAAAATAGTTTATATTTCCAAAGGTTGATCACATGTTTGATAACACTCTTCAACATTTTATTCATTGATAAGTAATCTAATTAGGGCTACATAACTTTTAATTTCCTAATCATTTCCCAAATCCCCACACTTTTATACAACATTATTGGAAAGGATATATTGCAGTTAAGATATACCTCCCAATCTCTTATACGTTATCCTTCTGAATATTCATTTAACATGGGGGAAGAAATCTGCAATTTAACTTTTTTAAAATTTAAACATTAAATCCTTAACCTACATAAAACATTAAGTTTTCATGCTGACATCGCATTCTCTTAAAGCAAAACAAAACAACAGGTTCTCTTAAAACTAACCTTATAATTGAGTATCTTTTACACTTCTAAATTTGTGCATTATAGCTTATGTATCTCTTTTTCAAAATACATTTCTACTTTTAAAACAAAGAAAATAAGATTCTCCATGAATTTTGTTTTATACATATGATAATTTCAAAAACCCAATGTATACGTTTCCCCATGCTATTGTTACATTTAAATATGTAATTTCTTCTTAAATTGTAGATAACTAATAAACTACATTGATCTTACCTATAGATATTCTTTTTTATAAACATTAGGTGGAAAAAAAAAAGCCTTACAAAATTCTCTAGTCCAAAAAGACCTTGATAGATATAACCAGTTGGCAAGTTATTCCCTAGTTTTTTAATAACAAATCTTTCCAAGTGTGATAGGTTGAACCTCAGTTCATTCATGTTCATTAATGCAACACAATTTTAAATTCTCAAAAGTTGTTTAAATATGTTCTTATACAAAGTTTACTAATTATTCACTACATATTTCAATTTCATGTATATTCCCTTTATTCCCAAGTATTTTGCAACACAGAAAAATTCTTAAGACCAGTTGTTGCTAAAAATTCCTTTTTATAACATGATTTTCCTCTATACTTCTCTTAAATTCCAAAAGTCATATTCAAAATAACCTTAAATCATTCTCTTTTTCAAAACCTAAAAAAGTTTGCAAATTATTTTTATATTTATCAATGCAATTCTAACTTCTTTATGTTCTAACTTATAAGAGATTTCTATCCTTACTGACCAACATTTCTTAATATTAGAACAGTTTGTTTTGAGAATTGAAGATTCCCCTCATAAGATATTAAAGTAATATATATCAATTCTTTACCTTTACTCACCCCATATTTTTTCCAGATAATATTATACCCCAAACATATTTTGAATTGGTGTTTCCCAATTCTCCTTGTTTAGTAATTCTAAAGCACATAACCCACAGTCTATCCTGACAATAGTTTTCACATACTCACAGACTCTACCAAGGCAATTTTTGTCCCTATCTATTACAGCATTTCCATTAATTCTGCTTCCTCCTATGACTCTATTACTTTATACAAATGATTAGAACATTATAGGATCAATAATAAAATAATAAAAAATTAACATTTACCTAGCAATTGCTTTCATATCAGATTTTTCATCTTATTGTGTTTATTGCTTTTCCAATCAATTTAGTGCAAAAGTGACAGTTTAATGCAGATTACCCTAACCTCATTTAAACATATATCTCCATATGAACTTTTAGCTTTTTTATAATACCCTTTTTTTTCATTGATTTTTAAATGGTCTCCCAAGGCTTCCAAAATCGCAAAATCAATCCTTTTACTTGTACAATATCCAACATGTTTAAATATTCTGTCTACAGCTTTAACCAATTTCCATACTTAACAGATGGTTCAAAAAACCCAGTTGTCTCTTTGCCTTGATTCTCTTCCCATAGAATTCAGAACCTCTTACTCAGACTAACAACTTACATTTTCCCTTAATATTTTATTCCACTATTCCTTTTCATTAACTCTTTTTCAGTGTAGTTAATACCATTCTGAACTAGCTATATAAGTCACAGACATGATTCCACTTTCCACAAAACATTTTCTATTCAATTTAACACTTCTTGATTTTAACTGGTAAAACTTTTGAGAAGGAAAACAACTACTCAGAAAAATATCTCACAACCTAACTGGAATATCACCTGCTCCCTTCTTCAGATAGAATAAACCATATAACTATTCTCATAAGGACGCAGGTTCAAAATCTTTCTTGGGGGCTGTTCTGTTCTTAGGTCCCCACTTGTTCCATTGATTTATGTAATAACTAACATTACAAGAATTTGTACTAATAAACTCCTGATACTATAATGTTATCATATATTTCTGGTAAAAGATTAATTATTTAGTTTCCCTTTTCTGACATTTCTGTGTAACCAAATTATATGCTTTAGAATTAACCTGATTCTTTTGACTTTCTGGAATTTATTTCCCCAAAACTTTCTTAAATTAAAACAACATTTCTTTCTGTGATTTCTTTATTTAACATATTTGGTAACTTTCATTGTCTCTTTCCTGTCTCTTCAACTTCAAAATAAGATCCCTTTTAACACTTATTTTGCTAAGTCTTCATGAAACAATTCTCTCTATTATTAATTAGTCCTTTTTCTTAATAAATTCCCTTTTTGCTCCCATTTCCCTCCAAAAGTCAAGAGATAACAAACCAAAAATTAAAAGCAAAAACAACAACAACAAAAAACCAGGCAAGCACCCCAGAGAAACAAAACTGGGAGGGGGAAGGAGGGAGAGGAGGGGAAAGCATTTTGGCAACCCAGAATCACAGTGAAAAAAAGGGGAAAGAGAAAAAGTCAACAGCATTTTATCATTTCCTGCATTTTTCCCCTTTTAACTTTGGATTTCTTCCCATTATTAAATTTAGACCCTAGAGCTTTCAGCTGACACTTCTGGATCTTTCTGTCTTGTCCTTATGGCCTCTATCTGCTTGGACTTCTTTGGAATCTCTCCCTGCAAATTGCATTAATAGCTGGGAAGTATTTCCACCCTTGCCCTTTCTTTTGCTCTTATTTGATCAATCTGCAGATTTGATCTGATGTGGGAGGGACAAAGGGTGGGTCACCCAGGGCTACACCTGGACTTGGGTACATAAACTTACATCCTTCTGGTGTGGTCCTTGGGTATTCTCCTGAGTTGGGACCCATCTACTTGTAGTACTGCCTCCAGACATCCTCTGGATTTCAGTTTTGTTCAAGTTAAGTCTCTCTGCAGGATTCTTCCCTCAGTCTTCAAGGGATCTGCCTGGGCACTAAATCACAAGCTGTTGATCATTTCCATTATGGTGCCTGCTTGTGTGTGTGACCAAGAGAGTCTTAAGGAAGGGGTTAATTCCCAGTCAGGGAACCAAATTGTGTGGGATAAAAATCCACTTTAAAAAAAATATAGAGGAGACAGCTAGGTGGCAAAGTGAATACAACACTAGCCCTGGAATCAAAAGGACCTGAGTTCAAATCCAACCTCAGACACTTAATAATTACCTAGCTGTGTGACTTTGGACAAATCACTTAACCGTATTGCCTTGAAAAATAGCTAAAAAATAGAGATAGATTCCTCTGAACAAAAGAGAAAGTTTATTTTGGCTTTTCTCAAGAAAAAGGCACAGTCCAAGTCTCAGAAAGGTAGTGAAGATCAAGGAGCTGCTCCAAATTGACAGTCAAGCAAGATTATATGACCTAACACAATCTCCTCCTCCTTCTTATTGTCCCTCTCTGTTGACTCATTGGTTAGTCCTCAGAGTTACATTCTACTTGTGAAAATCTCCCCCAGCAAGCAAGAAAAGAACGAACAACATAAAGACTGACAAATTGCTTCCTGTGGTGGGTGGGAGGGTGGGGGGTGGGGGGGAGGAAAGCAAGATTGGGGGGAAAAATATAAAATTTAAAATAAATAAAATCTTTAATTAAAAAAAGAGAAAAGAATAAAAGGTTTTCATAAAATGTTACCTCGCCATCTAGATGGTGAGAATAACCTTCAAGATTATAACTATTTTATTTAAGTAACAGTCTGCTTATCATGAATCAAGAGGAGTCATATGAACTTCATTGGAATGCAAGGTTTTTCTCATGGGAACAGTCTACTGTTCTCCCAGTTAAGATAGTTTTATAAACAAATAGATGACTAAATAAAAATGCAGGTCTCTCTGGAAATAGGCCACTACCCCCCCCCCCCAATAGAATTGGGAGGGTGCCTGGATTGGAATTCAAGGTCTTTCTCTCTCTTTCTTCTAAGAATAACCTAAGAATAATAGCCTGTCTTTGTTTTAATGATTGTTAACCTTGATAGGACTTCACTAGGAATATTAACTCTTAAGAGGGAATAACCCACTCATTGTGAAAATTCTATTCAATAGATTTGGCACAGTGAGGAAATAAGATATGTTCCCAATGGAGTTTAAAAACCTAATTCAATCTACAGGGAAGGAGGGGACTGGGAAAGGGGAAGATAAGGTAGGAAGGTATAAGTCAAAATAAAATGAAATTTAAATTAAAAAAAAGCAAGGGGGAAAGGTAGTAAGATTTTGGTGAAGAAGAAAGAAAAGGAAAGAGATAAATATAAATGGAGAAAGAAAACACAGAGGGAATATAGAATTAGCAATCTTAACTTTAAATACAAATGGAATGAACTGTCCTATAAAAACCTAAACGGATAGCAGAATGGATTAAAACCCAGAATTCTACAAGGTGTTGTTAACAAGAAATATATTTGAAACAGAAACATATACACAGGGCAAAGGTAAAATGTTTGAGCAATATATATTATACCTCAGCTGAAGTAAAAAGTCTGGGGTAGCGATTCTTATCTCAGACAAAGTAAAAGCAAAGTCAATCTAATTAAAAGGGGAAAGAAAACTGCATCTTTTTAAAAGGCACTATTGAAAATGTTGCTATATCAATATTAGACATGTATGATCCTTATGCAATAGCTTCCAGATTTATAGAAGAAAAAGTTGCATGAATTGCAATGAGAAATAGACAGTAAAACTGTAATAATGGGAGATCTCACCTCCCTTCTCAGAACTAGATGAATCTACCAAAATAAACAAGAATGAAGTTAAGAAGGTGAATGAAATCTTAGAAAACTTAAATGTGATAGACTTCTGGAGTAAATTTAATGGTTAAAGAAAAGAATATAACTTTTTCTTGGCAATACATGGCACATTTGCCAAAATTGACCATGTACTAGGTCACAAAAATACCTTAAAATCAAATACAGAAAAGCAGAAATAATAAATATACACTTCTCAGATCCTGATACAATAGAAAGTGCATGTAATAAAGGGTCATGTAAAGATAAAACAAGAACTGATTGGAAATTAAATAACTTTAAGGAATGGGTGGATCAAACAACAAAGAATATAAATAATCAGTAATTATATCCAAGAAAATTATATGCAAGAAAAGGATAACAATGAGACATTATACCAAAATTTATGGGATGCAGCCAAGGCAGTTTTGAGGGGAAACTTTATACATCTATCTGCTTATATGAATAAAATAAAGAAAGAGGAGATCAATGAATTGGTTATGCAACTAAAAAAAAGTAGAAAAAGAACAAATGAAACATCCCCAATTAAATATAAAACTAGAAATTCTGCGGATCAAGGTAGAGATTTAATAAAATAGAAATAAAAAAACCCATTGATCTCATAAATAAATATAAGAACCAGTTTTATGAAAAAGCTGATGAAATAGTGAGGTGCAGCCAAGATGGTGACAAGAAAGGATCCCATCTTAGGTGCATTCTGATAAAACTCATAAGCTAAGGACTCTAACTAAACTTTAGAGAGACAGAACCCACAAAGGGACTCAGCAAGGCAGTTCTCCTACTCAAGATAACCTGGAAAAAAGCAAAAAGGCTCTGCTCTCCGGGGTTGGAGGGGCAGCCTGCCAGAGGGGTGGCCCACCAGAGCAAAAGAACTTCAGTCTCTGCGAGGCAGCGGGAGGGCACTGGGAGCAGTGGCTCCCACCAGCAGGGGAGTCTCCTGATCTACACCCCGTGGAGCACCAAGCACAAAGTGGGGGAACAGCAGGGGGACCTCTGCCAAAGTGAGCATGTGGAGCCCAGACCTCAGGCCACACAGCTAGCAGCATGGTCTTTCCACAGTCCAGATCCAGAAACAGAAGCAAGGGGAGCTGGTAAGCAGGAGCCTCCAGGGCATGAGCCCATTGAGCTGAGGGAGAGGAGAGAAAAGAGAGAGATTGCAGAGGTCTGTGCTCTGGCCCTGGAACAGGATTCTGGGGTTGTGACCACATTCAGATCATGATCGCAGTCTAGGCACCCCCATAGAAGAGCAGGGCCCCCTCACCTCAGCCCAATGGCAGAGGGTGGTGCATATGGCCATTCACAGACCAGGAGGGAGGACAGAGCCTCACACACTGAGACCCTTGTGGGAGTGTCCCAAAAGCTCAGGAAGCACCCCAAACCAGGCCCAGGCTGGGAAAATGAGCAAGCAAAGAAACAAGAGGAAGATCATTGAGAAATATTTTGCAAATGAGCCCAAGAAGGATCAAAATACTCAGTCTGAAGATGAGGAAGCACAAGCTCCTGCATGCAAAGACTCCAAGAAAAACAAAAATTGGGCTCAGGCTATGACAGAGCTCAAAAAAGACTTTGAAAATCAAATGAGGGAGTCAGAAGAAATTCAGGGAAAAGAAATGAGAGAGATGCAGGAAAAACATGAAAATGAAGTCAGCAGCTTAGTCAAGGAAATCCAAAAAAAAATGTTGAAGAAAATAGCATGCTAAAAACCAGCTTAGGTCAAATGGATAAAATAGTTCAAAAAGTTATTGAGGAGAAGAATGCTTTAAAAAGCAAAATTGGCCAGATGGAAAAGGAGATAAGAAAATTCTCTGAGGAGAACAAATCCTTCAGAAAAAGAATAGAATTCAGGGAGACTGATGAATTTACCAGAAATCAGGAATCAATGCTTCAAAACAAAAAAGAAAAAAGAAAAATTAGAAGAAAATGTGAAATATCTCATTGAAAAAAACAACTGATATGGAAAAAAAACCTTAGGAAAGATAATTTAAAAATTATTGGAATACCTGAAAGTCATTATCAGGAAAAGAGCCTTGACATCATTTTAAAAGAATTCCTAAAGGAAAATTGCCCTGATATTCTAGAAGGAGACGGCAAAATAGAAATGGAGAGAATCCACCGATCCCCCCGAAAGAGATACCAAAAAAGCCAACCCCTAGGAATATTATAGCCAAGTTACAGAACTCCCAAGTCAAAGAGAAAACATTTCAAGCAGCCAGAAGGACAGAGTTCAAATATTGTGGAGCTGCAGTCAGGATCACACAGGACTTAGCAGCAACTACATTGGAAGCTCGTAGGCCTTGGGATAAAATATACCAGAAGGCAAAAGAGCTTAGAATGCAGCCACTAATGAATTACCCAGCAAGGCTGAATGTCCTCTTCCAGGGAAAAAGATGGACTTTCAATGAACCATGGAAATTTCAAATGTTCCTTTTGGAATGGCCAGAGCTGAACAGAAGGTTTGATCTTCAGAGACAGGACTCAGGTGAAGCATAGAGAGTGGAGCAGAGGGGGAAAATATGAGGGACTTGATGATGAAGAAATGCATGTAAAAATGGAGTCAATAGAAAAAAGGCAAATGAAATGAGAGAAAGAAAAAGGAGAGGGGGAATAGTCCAAGATATTTCATATAATAAGATTTTTCTTTATTACAATGAGTTATTGCAATGATATGTAAGGGTGGAGGCAAAGGGAAATGGTGGCTAAGAGAGGAACCAGCATATATACTCAATGGGGTATAGACATCTTGAGTAAGAAGGAGTGGGGAGCAGGGGGGAAGGGGAGGGGATGTGAATAAAGGAGGAGATAATGGACCATGGTGGGAGAGTGGTCAGATATAACACATTTTCTTTTTTACTTCTTGCAAGGGGCTGGGATTGGAAGGCCTGTCCAGGACCATAGGGCCATGTGGATGCTAGGCCTAAGGTGTGGTATGGGGGCTCAGGGCCTTTTGGCCCCAGGACCAGGGATCTGTCTTCTGTGCCACTCAGCTACCCTACGGCAGAGTCAGAGTGAAAGGAGAGAGAAAATATAGTACATGCTAGTGGAGAAATAAAAAGGAGTGAGTTGCTATCAGCAATGGCAACGTTGGAAACATATGGAAGTAACTTTTGCAATGGACTTACCATAAAGAATGTGATTCACCTGTGACAGAGTTGTTGGTGTTGGAACAAAGACTGAAGCACATTTTTTATAATTATTATTATTTGGGGGAGGATGCAGGTCAAATGGTGCTGTGTGGCCTGCCTGGAGACACATAGCAGAGTGATTGTTGGTTGTTTGAGGCGGGATTTGGACTCAGGTGCCCCTGGCTCAAGGGCCAATGCTCTGTCTGCCACCCAGCCACCCCTACTATTATTACTATTTTATTTTATTTTGGGTCTTTTTTTCTTCTTTTTGTTCTTTGCAGGGGAGTGGTGATTGGGTAGCTTGTATGTCACACAGCTGGGTGATTGTTGGGTCTACAGGGCTGGATGTGGGCTCGGGTGCTCATGGCTCCAGGGCTGCTGCTTTTTCCATTGCACCACCTGGTTATACCTACAATTATTACTATTATTTTTTCTTAATTTTAATTTTTTTCTCTCCCCTTTACTTTATCGCTCAAGCAAGTCTATATTTATGGGGGGAGGGGGTATTTCATTTACTCTTAAACAAGAATATTTTATTAATGTAAAAAAAGTTTGTATGAAATGAGAATACAAAAATACATAAATACATAAATAAAAGCTGATAAAATACACAAACCTCTGCTTAATCTGATTTAATAAAAAGATAGAAGATAACCATATAACCGGTATCAAAAATGAAAAGGGTGAACTAACCACTAAAGAGGAGAAAATTAAAAAGGTAATTCTGAGCTACTTTGCTAAACTGTATGCTAATAAATTGGACAACTTGAGTGAAATGGATGAATATTTACAAAAAATACAAACTGCTCAGATTCACATACAATGAAACAAATTACTTAAAGCACCCATTTCAGAAAAAAAGAAATTGAAGAAATCATCTAGAAATCCCCTAATAATAAGGTTCCAGGTCCAGATGGATTTACAAGTGATTCCTTCTAAACGTTTAAGGGACAATTAATTCCTATTCTACATAAACCATTTTAAAAATTAGGAAAGGAAGAAGTTCTACCAAATTCCTTTTATGGCACCAACATGGTGCCGATACCTAAATCTGAAAGAACCAAATCAAATAAAATTATATAGCAATCTGCCTAATGAATATTGAAGCAGTATTAAAAATCTTAAATAAACTCTTAACAATGAAACTACAGTAAGTTTTACCAGTTTTACCAGTTTTAACTATAATAAGGTTGGATTTATACTAGTTTGGCAGGGTTTGTTCACCATTAGGAAAAGACTCAGCACAATTAAACATATCAACAGTAAAACCAAGAGAAAACATGATTATCTCGATACATGCTGAAAAAGCATTTAATAAAATACCACATTCATTGTCATTAAAAACACTAGAAAGTATAGGAATAAATAGAGTTTTCATAAAAATAATAGTATCTAAAACCATCAAGCTTGTTATATTCAAAGTAAATAAACTTGGAGCATTTTCAATAAATTCAGGGGTGAAACAAGGATGGCCACTATCACCATTATTATTCAACATAGCATTAGAAATACTAGCAGTAGCAATAAGAGAAGAAAAAGAAATTGAAGGCATCAGAATAGGCAATGAGGAAGCAAAATATTCACTCTTTACAGATGAGATGATGGTATACCTAGAGAACCAGAAAAAAATCATCTAAAGAAACTCCTTTAAATAATTAACAAATTCAACAAAGTAGCAAGATCATCAGCATTTCTATAATGAACTACAAAGTCCAAGAACAAGAGATAGAAAGAGAAATTCCATTAGATAATATTAAATACTGGTGAATCTACCCCCCAAGACAAACCGAGAAATTGTATGAACACAATTATAAAGCTCTCCTCACCCAAATACAATCATTTCTAAATAATTGGAAAACTGTCAAATGCTCATGGTTAGGTCGAGCTAATATAATAAAATTGACATTTCTTTCTAAATTAAATTAGTTATTCAGTACCATACCAAACAAATTACTAAATAACTACTTGACTGAGCTAGGAAAAAAATAGTAACAAAATTCAACTGGAGTAGCAAAAGGGCAAAAAAACCCAAGGGAACTGATGAAAAAAATGTAAAGAAGGTAGCTCTTCTACCAGATCTAAAACTGTACTGTAAAGAGGCAGTCATCAAAACTGCTTGGTGCTGGTTAAGAAATGGAGTAATGGATTAGTCATTTAGGATAGGTTCTAAAAATGCAGTAAACCACTACAGCAATCTCCTATTTGACAAACCCAAAGATATCAGCCTCTGGGATAAGAATTCACTATTTGACAAAAATTGTTGGGAAAACTGGAAACTAATATGGCAAAAACTATTCATAGATCCACATCTCACACCCTATACCAAAATAAGGTCAAAATAGGTACAGGATTTAGACTAAAGAGAAATACCATAGATAAATTAATAGACCAAAATTTTCTATATAACTTATCTTTGGAAAATGGATAAATTTATGAACAAACAAGAATTTATCACATTATAAACTGCAAAATGAATGATTTTTACTATTTTAAATTAAAAAGTTTTGCACTAATAAAATCAATGCTGCCAGTATGAGAAGAAAAATAGAAAACTGGGAAACAATCTTCAAAACTGGGAGTTCTGAAAATGCTCTCATTTTTAAAACATATAGAGATTGCATCAAATTTATAATGTCTCAAGTAATTCCCCGATTAATAAATGTTCAAAATATATGAGCAGACAGTTTTCAAATGAAGAAATTAAAGATATATATATATATATATATATATATATATATATATAAATAGTCTTATGAAAAATAGTGCATTTCACTATTTATTTGAGAAACATAACTTAAAAGAACAATGAGGTATCATCTCACACATATTAGATTAGCCAAGATGAGAAAAAGGGGATATGATCAATATTGGAGGGGTTGTGGGAAGACTGGAAGATTGATGCATTAATGGTGGAGTTGTGAATGAGTCCAACATTTCTGTAGAGCAACTATGACCAAAGAGCAATAGAACTTTTCATACCCTTGACCCAGCAATGCCAATTCTTGTTCTACATCCAGAAAAAAAATTGTAAAAAAATGTGAAAAATCCCACATGTTCCAAAATATTTCTAGGAACTCTTTTTTTAGGTTTTTGCAAGGCAAATGGGGTTAGGTGGCTTGCCAAAGGCCACACAGCTAGGTAATTTTTAAGTGTCTGAGACCGGATTTGAACCCATGTACTCCTGACTCCAAGGCCGGTGCTTTATCCATCATGCCACCTAGCCACCCCTTCCTAGGAACTCTTGTTGTAGTTCCAAAGAATTGGAAATTGAGGATATACCCATCAATTGGGAAATGAGTAAACAAGTTATGGTACATGAGCACTATGGAATATTATTCTTCTATAAGAAACAACAAATGGTCCTACTCTAGAGAAGCATATAAGCACTTAGGGGATCTGATGCCAAGTGAAGAGCGTAGAGTGAAGAGAACTATTTATTCAACAACATTATGAAATGAATAACCTTGATGTAAGCAACACCTCTCAGCAGGAAGAAAAACAAAAACTAAACAAAACACACAGAAAATAAAACACCCCTACTGAATCTGATGAACAAATTATAAAATTTTTCTCTTATGTAACTCTTTTCCTTAATCCTAATTCCTCATGCCAAAAACTACTAATTTGCAAATATGTTTAACAAAATATGTATGTAAAATGCTAACCTGACTGTTCCATGCTGAGAGGAGTGGTGTGGGAAGGGAGGGTGAGGGGAAATTCTTTAACTTGGGAATATTCATGTGCATAAGGATGAAAAATAATTAAATAAATTTTAAAAAGAGATAAGGAAGGAAATGTTATCCTCCTAAAAGGTACCACAGAAAATTAACCAATTTCAGTACTAAATATGTGTGCACCAAGTAGCATATAATCCAAATTCTTTGAAGAGATGTTAAATGTGTTACTGGAAAAACCTAGAAAGTAAAACTCTACTGGTGCGAGATTTCAATTTTCCTCTTTCAGAATTAGATAAATCTAAACATAAATTGAACAAGAAGGAAGGTAAGTATGGAAATAGAATGTTAGAAAAATAAAGAGATGATAGATCTTTGGAAAAATCGAATAGGGATTTTTGGCACCTATACAAAAACTGACCATGCACTAAAGCATAAAAACCTCATAATTAAATGTAGAAAGGGAGAAATAGTGAATGCTTCCTTTTCAGACCACAATGCAATAATGGGTCATGGAGAGATAGACTTAAAACTAATTGGAAACTGCAATTAATACTTTAATCGTTGACAATGACAAGTAGACAATATGCCAATACTTGTGGGATACAACCAAAAGCTGTTACTAGGGGATATGCTATATTTCTAAATTCTTACATTAATATATTAGAGAAAGAAGAAATAAATGAAATTGCAACAAAAGAAATTAGAGACAGAACAAATTAAAGACCCCCAATTAAATACCAAATTAGAAATTCTAAAAATTAAAGGAGAAATTTATAAAACTGAAAGGAAAATAAACTATTGAACTAATAAATAAAACCAAGAGTTGGTTTCATGGAAAATCCAATAAAATAGACAAAAAATTGGTTAATTTGTTTAACAAAAAGAAAGAAGAAAATCAAATTACTAGTATCAGAAATGAAAAAAGTAAACTCAACAGAAATGAGAATAAAGTTAAAATAATATTTCAAAAATAGTTTGTCCAACTCTATGCCAATAAATTTGATCTTCTAAGTGAAATGGATGAATATTTGCAAGAACATAAATTGCCCAGGTTAAACAAGGAGCAAATTAAATACTAAATAATCCTTTCTCAGAAAAAAGAAATTCAACAAGTCATCAATGAACTCTCTAAGAAAATATCTCCAAGGCAAGATGCATCCACATGTGAATTCTTTCAAACATTTAAGGAACATTTGCTTCCAATTCTATATAAAAAATTTGGAAAAATTGGCAAAGACAGAACTCTGTCTAATTCCTATCATGACACCAATATGGTGCTGATAACTAAACCAAGAAGAGTCAAAACAGAGAAACAAAATTAAAGACCAATTTCCCTAATGAATATAGATGCAAAACCTTAAATAAAATCTTAGCAAAGGGCTTACAGCAAATTATCATTAGGATAATACTTGATGAAGAAGCAATATTTACCCCAGGAATGTATGATTAGTTCAATATTAGTTCAATATTCAACATTAGGAAAACTGTCAGTATAATTGACTATATCAAGAACAAACCTAACAGAAATCATACGATTATTTCAATAAATGCTGAAAAAAGCCTTTGACAAAATACAGCACACATTCCTACTAAAACTCTAGAGAGCGTAGAATTAAATGGATTGTTCATTAGAATGATAAGCAGTATCTATCTGAAACCAACAACAAGTATTATAGGAAATGAGGAAAATGTAGAGGCATTCCCAATAAGAGCAGGGGTGAAACAAGGATTCCCCTGATCACCACTATTGTTCAGTATTGTATGTTAGCTTCAGCAACAAGTGAAGAAAAAGAAATTGAAGGAATTAGCACTGGGAAGGAAGCAATAAAACTCACTCTTTGCAGAAGACATGATGGTATACCTAGAGAACCCTAAAAAAATTCCTAAAACTATTAGAAACAATTAGCAACTTTAGCAAAATGGAAGACTATAAAATAAATCCAGAGAAATCCTCAGCATTTCTATATAACACCAATAAGATATAGCAGCAGAAAGAATTAGAAAGGGAAAACCCATCTGAGTAACGTCAGACAACATAAAATATTTTGGAGTCTAACTATCAAGTTAGGCTCAGAAACGCTATGAAAACAACTATAAAACACTTTTCACAAAAATAAATTCAGATCTAAATAACTAGGGAGATATCAAATGCTCATGGATATGCTATGCTAATATAAGAAAAATGAAAATTCTACCTAAATGAAACTACTTCTTTAATACCATACCAGTCAATCTTCCAAAAAATGACTTTGTTCAGCTAGAAAAAAAATTGTAACTAAATTCACATGAGAAATAAAATGTCAAAAATATCAAGGGATTTAAGGGGAAAATGCAAAAGAAGTAAGCTTAGACTTAACAGATTTAAAATTATATTATAAAGCATCAGACATCAAGATTGTCTAACACTGGTTTGTATATAGAGCAGTGGATCAGTGGATTAGACCAGGTACAAGAGACAGCAGGAAATGATTATAGTAATCTACTGTTTGATAAACCGAAGGAGACCAGCTTCTGGAATAAGAAATCACTCTTCCATAAAAATTACTGGGGAAATGTGAACATAGTACTACAGCAACTTGGATTAGATAAACATTTCACATAAAAGACATAAAAGACAATATTGTAAGCAAACTAGGAGAATATAGAATAGCTTCCCTGTGAGATCTGTGGAAAATGGTGCAGTTTATGACTAAGGAAGAAATAAAAAGTGTTATCTAAAACAAACTGGATAATTTTGATTACATTAAATTAAAATAACAAAACCACCTTAATCAAGATCAAAAGAGATGTATTAAATTGGGAAACAAGCTTTACAACAAAGGGTTCATTCCTAAAAGATATAGAGAACTGAGTCAAATTTATAAAAAAAAAACAAGACATTTCCCAAATGACAAATGGTCAAAAGATATGCAAAGAGGCAATTGACAGAAAAAGAAAGCAAAACTATCTATAGTGATATGAATAATTGCTCTAAATAATTTATGATTAAAGAAATGTAAGTTAAAGAATCTCTGAGATAGTACTTCACATCTCTCAGATTGGCCAATATGACCAGAAAGGACAATGATAATTGTTGGAAGGGATATGGGAAATCTGGGACACTAACATTGTAAGTTGAGCTATGTACTGATACAACCTTTCTGAAGAGTAATTTGGAATTATGACCAAAGGGCAATAGAAATGTTCATACCCCTTTTGATCCAGCAATATTGTATTTTTACCCTGAAGAGATTATGAAAAATTTTAAAAACACATACAAAAATTTTCATCGCATTTCTCTTTGTAGTGGCAAAAAATTGGAAATCGTGGGGATGTCCATCAATTGGAGATTGGACAAAAAAAAATTGTGGTAAATGTTTGTATGGAAAGTGCTCTCTTGCTCTCTTTATAAGCATATATATATATATATATATATATATATATATATATATATATATATATATATATATATATATATATATACCAAGATAAATAACTGATAAACTCTGAATGAGAATCTAAACATTTTTTTCAATTACTTCAATTTTATGGTATTTTTTCCTTTTTATCTGTTTGTTCTTCAACAGTAGAAACTAATTCAAAATTAATGTTACATGATAACATATGCATGTTTATCATTTTCAGAAGTGTAGAAGATGCCAGCCTGGTTATGCAATGGATAGAGCACTGGGCCTGGAGTCAGGAGGACCAGAAGAGGAAAGGTAGCAAGTGAGAGAGATACATTTAGAAATAAAAATATGATTAAAATGAATACTGAAATTTTCATGATATTCAATTTAGGCAAATAAAACACTTAAGAAAGAGGTTACTCATGTGTATCTTGCACTGTAATGATCTACAATAAATGAAAGCACCCATCAATTGGGGATGGCTAGTTATAGTACATGAATACTATGGAATATTATTATTCTATAATGAACCAAAATGTTTGGACTCTAAAGAAGTACAGAATGATTGATAATATATGGTGCTGAGAGAAAAGAATTGAACAAAGAGAAAATTCTAGACATTAACAACAACATTCTAAGATGATAAACCTTGATGGAAGCAGCTCCTCTAAAGCAGTTCAAAGAGTTAGGACAACGGTATTAGACTGTCTATGGACAATGTTATCCCTATCCAGAGAAAGAAAAACAAAACAAAACAAAACCATGGAAATAGTCAAACCATGGGATTATTAAGGGAGGAAAAGGCAATATCTATGTAAAACATTGAAATGTATAAATTTTTTCCCTCAAAATATTCTCTGAGATAGGTTGCTGCAAATACTATTATTCTACAAATTTTAGGGAAGAAAAAAGGGGTTTAGGAAAGCTAATTGACCTCCAGAATAAAAAAAATATTAACTTCATTTTGTGACATGATACAAAAGGCATAGAAGCACAGTCCATCTCAGAGATTTTAAAATCATATATGCTCAAAAATTACACACACAAACACTTTTTACAACAAACTAACTTTATGAAATAGTGTGTTGAACAACTAAATTACATGTGAAATTGTGGATTTTTATAGCAATTAAGTAAATAATAATTGAGTAGATTCTGAAATGACCACATGTTAAAATTTTGCCTAAACCTCATGAATTCAGTGAGTTGTCACTCTTTTTTTTTAGGTTTTTGCAAGGCAATCGGTTTAAGTGGTTTGCTCAACGCCACACAGTTAGATAATTATTAAGTTTTTGAGGCCGGATTTGAATTCAGGTACTCCTGACTCCAGGGCTGGTGCTATATCCACTGCGTCACCCACCTAGCTGCCCTGAGTTGTCACTCTTATCTCTCAAAAGATATGATTTCATTTGTTATCCTGGGATAGAAAGGACAGCTTGCATGATGTTCAAGACATGCATCAAGAAAATACATAAAACCTAATGAATAGTACTGAGATTTTTTGAAGTTTTTCAAATTTGAATTTTCAGAAAATAACTTTTCAGTTCTAGTATTAAAACCATTAATAGAGTTTATTATGTGCCCAAAGGCAATCAAACTTCTCATACAATTTGGTTCTTTTCATAGTTACAAAAAACTGGAAATTGAAACAATGTCCATCAATTGTGGGATGACTGAACATGTTGTGGCATATAAATGCAATGGAATGCTACTGTGTTATAAGAAATGAAGAGCCAAAAGATTTCAGAAAAATATGTAAAAACTCATTTCCTATTGTGAGGTGAAGTGAGCAGAAATAAGAGAACAATGTATACAGTATCAGCAGTATTGCAAGATGGATACATGATTGATAGCTCTTCTCAGCAATCCAATGATCAAAGACAGTTTCAAGACTCATGATGATAAAATCTACATCCAGAGAAAGAACTGATGGAATCTGAATGTAGATACAAGTATACTATTTTCACTTTATTATTCATTTTTTGCTATGATTCAGCTTTTACTACATGACTATGATGGGTATTGGTTTCATATTATTGTATATATATGCCCATGTCAAATTATTCATTATCTCAGGAATGGGGAAGGGAATGGAGGGAAAACATTTAAAAATCAAATTTTATATAAATCATCATTCCCTTTTTCCATTTCTTTTTCTTTTATTTACCAGGAGGTTGTGATGGGTCTGGTTGCGAAGATCTTAGGTTGGCTTTTTTTTAAATGTTAAACTTAAATCTAGCTTAAATACTCTTCTCTTTCACCCAAATCAAAAGACTTATGAATTCTTTACTTTCTTCCATCAAAGTAGAATTATCTGAGAATTTTGATATTTCTCCCAACATTTCAAATGATACACTCCACATATAAGGTAAATAAATGTGTTGATTACCTCCAGCTTTATTATACTTCCTTTCCAATTTTGTTGTCAGAGTAAACATAATCCTTCCTCCCCCAACAAAAATAAAAAGATGCATGAGAAAAAAAGTGAAAGAAAAAAATGTGTTTCAGTCTCAGGTCTCATACAATCTGCTTTGTCTCTGGGGTAGACTGCTTTTTTATCATAAGTCCATAAGAGAAGTGACTTTCCTATTTTTCCACAGTTGTCATTACTGATTATAATTCCCTCCATCCATTCTTTCCCAATCTTATTTATTATATTTTCTCTCTATCCTTTCACTCTGTACCTCTTCAAAAATGTGCTGTGGGGCAGCCAAATGGTCCAATGGACAGAGCACTGGCCCTGGGGCCAGGAGGCCCCAAACCTAGATCCCACCCCAGAGACTCAGCTGTCTCTAGTAGCTTCCAGCCCCTTGGTCATGAACAGGCCACCCAATCCCACCACCTTAAAAAAATTAAATAAGTAAATGGGTTATATCTGACCATCCTCTCCCATGATTTATCCTCTCCTCTATCACCTTCATCCCCCCTGCCCTCTCCCCATCCCCTTTATCTCATTTTTCTTCTGGATTTCTATACCCTATCAAGTATGTATGATGTTTCCACTCAGTCATTTCTGAAGAGAAGGAAGACTCCCTCATTCCCCCTCACCTTCCCCCTTTCCATACCATTACAAAAGCTATTTCTTGACTCTTTTACATGAAATGTCTTAGCCTATTCTACCTCTACTTTCTACATTTCTCTTTTGCCCATTGACTCCATTTTTACAATATATTATACCTTCAAATTCAGTTCTCTCCTGTGGCTTTTCTAAATATGCTCCTACTAACAGCTCTAATAAGGTTCATATGAGTATTATCAGTATCATATTTCCATGCAGGAATACATGCAGTTCAACATCATTAAAACCTTCATAATTTTCCCTTCTCATCCACTCTCTCTGTGCTTTACCTGAGTCCTGTACTTGAAGATGAATCTTTCTGTTCAGGTCTGGCTGTTTCAACAGGAACATTTGAAATTCCCCTGTTTCACTGAAAGTCTATCTTTTTCCCTGTAAGAAGATGTTCAGTTTTGCTGAGTAGTTCATTCTTAGTTGCATTCCAGGCTCTTTTACCTTAAAGAATATGATTTTCCAAACCCTACGATCCCTTAATGTGGATGCTGCTAAGTCCTGTGTGATCCTCCCTGTAATTCCATGCTATTTGAATTGTTTCCTTCTGGCTACTTGTAATATTTTCTCTTTGATTTGGGAGTTGTGGAACTTGGATATAATATTCTTGGGTGTTATTTTTCTGGATCTCTTTTAGGAGGAGATCAATTTCTTTTTTGCCCTCTGCTTCTTAGATATCAGAGCAATTTTCTTGTAGAATACTTTAAAAATGAAGTCAAGACTCTTTTCCTGATCATGATTTTCAGGTAGCCCAATAATTTTTAAATTATCTCTTCTGGATCTGTTTTTTCCAGATCAGTTGTTTTTTTCAATGAGATATTTCTCATTTTCTTCTAATTTTTCATTGTTTTGATATTGTGTTATTGTTTCTTGATTCCTGGCAAAGTCATTGACTTCCTTTACCTCCATTCCTCATTTGCAGGATTTGTTTTCCTTCGAGAGCTTTCTTATCTCCTTTTCCATCTGGCCAATTCTGCTTCTTAAGGCATTCTCCTCTCTATTAACTTTTCAGATTGTTTTATTTGTTTGACCTTAACTGGTTTTTAAAATGTTGTTTTCTTCAGCATTTTTTTGTATCTCCTTGACTAAGCTGCTGTCTTCATATTCATGGTTTTCCTGCATTCCTCTCATTTCTCTTCCCAATTTTCCTCTAGCTCCCTTACTTTATTTTCAAAATCTTTTTTGATCTCTGTCATAGCCTGAACCCAACTTCTATATTACTTTCAGTCATTACATGCAGAAGGTTGGACTTTTTCATCTTCTGACTGAGTATTTTCATCCTTAATGGGACTAAAATAATTGCCTATGATCAGGTTCCTTTTTACTGTTTATTCCTTTCACCAGCCCGTGCTCTGGTTTCGGGGTACTTCCTGAACTTTTGATTATTATTGGGACATCCCTACAAGGACTTTAGTTGTTTCAATCTTATGGGAGGCTCTGACAGCTCTCCTGCCTGTGCTTCAGTCTGTTGAAGACCAAAAACATACTCCTCTTCCCTAGGTCTGTGTTTAAGATCCCTGCTCTATGACAGCATGGGCGCTCAGACTGTGACTAGGGTTTGAATATGGACGAAGCCCCATAATTCTTTCCCAGGGACAGAGGAGAGTCATCAACAGTCTCCCCCGAATCCTCAACGTCCATGTACTGAGTGCTGTGGAAGCAGCTGCTGGGTGGTTCCCTGCTGTTCAGTCTGTGAGCCTGCTTCCATTTCCTGGGATCTAGGCTTGTTTGCCATTTTGCTATTTTCAGATTGTTCAAAGAGGCTTCATCATTATATAAATTATTGAATTATAAGTCCTTCATGAAAACAGTTTATGTGATATAAAGTTTAGATCAAACTCATTCAGAACATTGGCTATGTGATTGTTTTCCTTTGTTGTCAAAAAAGACCAAAATGACAATACGATGCTGAAGTTAAGAAACAATGTCTGTCTGTGGCTGATCAGAACAATATAAGCTTGAAATTGTGTATCCTAGGTCAGACAAAAATTGATCTTATGGAAATCTGGAGTGGAGATATCACTAAATTTGTACATCTCATGTATCTTTTGAACTATTGCAAATTTGCTTTGCAATTTTGCCATGAAATTCAATCTTTACCAGTATCTGTCAGGTCATTCAATTGCTTCCAAAGTTCTTCAGAGAGATATTGGTTATCCTTGTATTGCTTCTCTTTCATGAGTTCTCCATAAAATAATTTTTTAGGCAAATATCCATTTGGAATTTGAGCAACATGGCCGGTCTAAAATGTTTGACATTTTAGAAAGACCTTCAATATCAGACACCTTATCTTTCCAGGTCATCTCTAGAATCTTTCTAAGACAATTCCTAAGGAAATGATTCAGTTTCCTGGCATGGTATTAGTATGCAATGAAGGTTTCATAGTCATAAAACAATGAGGTAAGAACAATGGTTCTCTGGATATTAAATTTGATAGATAATCTAATATATCTTTTTTTTTCCAAACTTTTCTTCAATACATCCCAAACACTGAACTAGCTTTGGCAATGTTGTGGCAATTATCTGTGTACACCTCTTTAAATTATATTACAATAGTAAGCAAAATTATTCATTGTATTCAAAATTTCTCCATTTACTGAAACTGATTATTCCATGTATGAATGGTTTGGTGTTGTCTGTATATAGAATTAATTGCCTTTTTTTAGCATTAATTGTTAGACCAAAATCAACACAAGCATCAGGGAATTCATCCATACTTTGTTGCATCTTAACTTCATTGGTAACAATGAATGCACAATCATCTGCATGTTAAAGATTTACTGTATTTACCTATGTATAAGATGCACCTTCATTTCGGGGCCCAGAATTTGAAAAAAAATGTATTATATAATGTTAATGAACTCAAGTTTTATTCATCATAAAATTCATACAACTCCTCATCACTGTCAACATTCCCATTCATTAGCTCATCCTCATCTGTGTTTAATGATGAATCACCATCTTTGGAGAGTCTCTGACTGCTCTCCAGGCTGTGCTCTGAACTTTGGTTGACCGCAAGTACTCTCTGAGCAAGACTGGTATGTGGATGCATGTTTAGTCCATTCTGTTTCATGAACCTGAAGCACAAATTGTGTCCTACTTTGAAATCCATAACTTCTTTTTCATCAGCAATTCTTCTTGCCTCATGCTGAACCATCTTTGTGGACACAGGAAATCCAATTGCCCTTTGAAGAACAATTCCCTCTCTAAATCAATGCATTTTATAGACTTGCCTCTCATGGCTTCCTCAGTTGGAGGAGGACCAAACTGAGGTTCAGCAGCATGATTTCTATTCACTTTTGTAAACTGGATCCATTTAACCTGATTTCAGCACTGCAGAAAAGCTTTTCTGAGTCATTTCTGGGCAGAGTGTGGCAAAATGTAACCTACTATACCAGTGACAAATGAGGTTCAATGAGCACAAAGACAAAAAGGGAAAAAATTGGGAAATGCAAGGAAATAAAATCTACAATCACTGTATAACACACTCCTAGTTTTTATACCCCAAATTTTTTGAAATGGGTGTGCCTTATACATGGGGAAATATGGTATTTGCATCAGTTTATTTAAAAAAATGGAAAAATACAGTGCATTAACAAATGGAGAGCGAAGGAGTGAAATTTTTGAAAGGGAGAGATGCATCTCTGGCCATATTAAGCTTGTATCTTCATCTACTAACTCACGTCATTAAGAAAGTGGTACAAATAAGAAGACAGGAGCTATAACTAAGAATAATATATGGTTTTATCCAGAGAATGAATTTACAGATGAACATCTTTAGCAGTACTTTAATAAAGGGACAAAAAAACCAAATAATATATTTGTGTGTATATATGTTTCTGTGTATGTATGAATGTATAAAAAAAAAGTAACCAGATATCAACCTCAGTTGAACTCTTCCATCCTTGTTAACCAGAGATCTTTCTCTCTTTATCCCTTCAAGGTCTGGCTTCTTGTTGTTTTCATTAGATATACTCTTGCAAGTACCCTCAGTGAAAAGATACTTTACTGGACACATTTTTCTATTGCATTCTTTTTCCTGCACCTCCTCATAATCCAAGAATTGTTTTTAAAGGCTGACAATTTCTTAAATACATTCATATAAGTTCATTTATAGATCAATAAAGTAAAGACCCAATAACTATTTTTCTTCTCTCTCTTGATCTCTACATTTTTTCTGTCCACTCTTTCTTCCTCCTTTCTCTCCCCACTCCTTTCCATTCTTCCTCTTCCCTCTTTTTTCTCTCCCCACTTTTCTCTTCTCAGGGTTTTGAGATAAATATACCTGCAGGAAAACAGATATATTTGCCTAAAACATATATGCATAAACATGTGTGATTATAGACATATTCATATCACTGGCTAAGGACCAAGAAAGACTAAGATATCATCAAATCCAACACTAATTCTAGCAGATGAAAAATAAATGTATCTGAGAATCTAAGTCCTCTCTAAAAGCAAATAGGAGGGTTTGAGCTCAGTTCTTTTCTTTGTGAATTCAATGGAATCTCTTTCACACATCACTCTGTTTTTGGTCATGAATCCTTTCATCAAGTTTTCTCCTTGCCTTCTTTTACCATATTCAAATAGCTACACAGTACTCTCAAAAGTATATTCCAGGTATGTAGAAGAGGTAGAAAATAAGGACCACAAGTTGTTAAATTTATAGCTGGAAGGGACATTAAAGATTTTCTAGTCCAAGTCCTTCATGAATAAATTAAGAAGACAGACTTCTAGGGAATTTTGGTTGAGTTCAAGATAACATAAAAATTAAGTGTCCTTAGGAATTGAAGTTCTTTGCCTCCAAAACCTAATCCTCTTTCCATGGTCCAAAAAGTGATAAATAAAATTCTAAAGCTGCTGGAGAAAAGGGCTTAGGACATGTTTAAATGGAGAAAGTTTATTTTTTATTTCCTAATGCCAAACAGAAGGTTGTATAGCTCCAGTTTAGAATACCAATCAGTTAAAAAGTATATAGTCTTATACAATTGGTTGTGTAACTCATGTGTACCAACTATGTATAAATTTCTAATGTTTAGAAGGAATTGAAGAAGCAGTTATTCCCCCATTCCTTTCTTAACAAAGATGCCTTGCTAAAAAAATTTAAAAAATAAAAAATAAAAGGAAAGAATGAAAGTCATAGATGGTGGAGAGAATCCAGAAAGTTGCCTGAGATCTCCTCAGTTTCTCTAGGAAATGATGTTACGTCAAACTTCTAAAAGAATTTTGGTGAGATGGAAGCCATAAAATGTCAGGTTAAAACAATTTTGAGGTCCAGGATAACTTAAAAGGAACTTCAGGAAACTTCTGTCTCAATTTTGTAAAAGAGGAGAGGAAGTAGGCCAGTACATGCAGTGCCTGGGTCTGAGGTACATCATAGCTTAGGAACTGAAGCCCCAGAGTTATGCATCTACAGGTAAGGGGTACAGCAAACTGGTTGTGAGGAATCCAACTCCAATGCAGAAGACAAACTACCAGCCCTATAACCCAGGGCACAAAAAATGTGAATAGTTCAAGCCATCTTAGGGCTGTGGGCAAGCTGCTAGGCCTCAAAACCTGGATGAAGAAAGTCAATGACCAGGCCTCAAACCTCCAATGCAAGAAGCTGGAAACTGTGCCCCTCGTTCCTAGGACCTGAGATCAATATTTAAGAATGAACAGAAAACAAAAGAAAGAACCATGTTCATGATGTCACTTGATGACAGAGAATATCAAAACACAAACTCAGAAGAGAAAAATAATGTCAAAATACTTCCATGTGAAGCATCAAAATTAGTTTCAAAGCTACAAAAGTTTTCTTAGAGGAGTTTTTAAAAGATTTTAAAAATCAAGTAAGATATGTAAAAGAAAAAGTGGGAAATGTGAGTTATGCAAGTGTATTATAAAAGAAAAGAATTAACAACTTGACAAAGAAAGCACAAAAATTGATTGAAGAAAGCTACTTTTTAATAAATAGAAATTGCCAAATTAAAAAAAATCAACTGAATAAAACAATTCCTTTAAAAGTAGAATTGCTCTAATAGAAAAGGAGATACAAAAACTAATTGAAGAAAGTATTTTTTTTTAAAAATAGAATTAGACAACAAGAAATCAATGATTCTAGGTGTCATTAAGAATAAGTGAAGCAACATTAAAAGAATCAAAAGTGAAAGAAAACAAGAAATAACTCATGAAAAATGACTTACCTGGAAAATAGATCCAGGAGAGATCATTTGAAATAAACTAATTGAAGGCTATGATAAAAAAGAGCCTCTATAGCATATTTTAAGAAATTATTAATAAAATTGATATCCTCGAACCAGAGACTAAAAAAATTGAAGGAATCCACTTGATCATATTCTAAATGACTTCGCAAAATGAAAACTCCAATAAAGATAATAGTCAAACTCCAGAAGTATTTGATCAAGGAGAAAAAAATACTACAAGAATCCAGAAAGAAAAAATTCAAATATCAAAGAACCACATCTAGATTATGAAAGATTTAGCAGCTACTACCTTAATGGAACAGAGGGTTTGGAATATATTTCATAAGGCAAAAGAATTTGCATTACAAACAAGAAATCAGCTAACCAAAAATAAAAACTGAGTACATACTTTCATGGGAAAAGATGAATATTCAGAGAAACAGGGAACTTTCCAAATTTTCTGATGAAAAGACAAGACTTGAAAAGAAAATTTGATTTTAAATACAAGACTCAAGAGAGCAAACAAAACAAAAAAAAGCAATTCAAGAAAGAAATAAAATACATGCTATTCAATAAGATTACATAGTTTAATTCCTTATATGGGAAGTTAACATAGCTCTTAAGAAGTCTCTCTCTATTAGGGAAGTTAGAAGAAGTATACTTAGACCAAGGGTAGGTATATAAGTTGACTTTGATGCGATGATAAAAATTAATTGAGGCAAAAAATGATTTTACCAAGAAAGAAGGAATGTGGAGGTAGAATGGAGTAATTTAGAACACAAAAAGAATCATGAAAGATCTATTAAAGCAGAGAGAAATAAGGAAAAATGGTGAGTACTGTTTAAACCCGAATATCATTAGATTTGCCTCAGAGGGAAAAACATATGTACTCAGCTAGGTAGGGAACTCTACCATCCCACAGGGAAGTTTTGGGGAAAAAACTAAAGAAAAGGGAAGGAGGATAATAGAAAGGAAAGCAGGTGTTGGTCAGAAGCAAAATAATGGTGAGGAGGGGCAGGGTGAAATTTGAGATAAAGGTATAAAAGCAGAAAATAGAGTGGAGGAAAACCACACAATTAATAAACATAATTGTGAATGTAAATGGGATGAACTCTTTCATAAAACAATTGTGAAGACCAAAATGCATTTAAAAAATTAGAATTCCAGACATCTTAGATGCAGCCAAGATAATGGCACAAAGTTAGGAAGCTCTAAGAGTTTTTGTTAAGTAACATTTAATGAAATCTCTAAACACGTCCTAGTGACAGAACACACACACAAAACCACCCCAAAAGAAGCAAAAAAAAAAACCCCAGTAAAATAAATTTTCAGTCATATATCTTGGAAGAACTTCTGAAAAAAAGGTCTGCCCTATGTGAAAAAAAGGAGAGAGAGATGGGAAAGCAACCAAAGTTTCCTAACCACACCTTAACTCTCGTCCTAGTGTAAACCCTACCTGAAAGAGCAGGTTTGAAAAACACAGAGTTGATGTGGCATGGGAATAGCACAGGGTACAAGAGTGGAAAACCAGAGACCAGATCCTTGACTTTGACCATAAAAAAGCTTAGGACTATGCAACCTATCTCATAGGAGGAGAGTTCAATGATCAAAATTAACTAAAAACAAGAAAAATAGTATTAAACATTGTTAGAAATGATAAAATCTCCATCTCAGAAAGCAGTGGCAGTAAAGCCTCAAAAGGGTCCAAAAACACCTCCAGGACAAGTACAAAAAGGATTTTGAAATTCAAAGAACAAAGGAGGAAAAATGGAGAAAAGGAAAGAGAAATGTAGTAGAATTATGAAAAAAATTGACTAAATAATTTAAAAGTACAATTGACCAAATGGAAAAAGGACTCAACTCCTTTAAAAGATAATCAATTGTAAAATGAAACACAAAGAAAATAAAACCCTCAAAATTATAACTGGGCAAATGAAAGCAAATGATTTCGTGACACACCAAGTTTCCATCAAGCAAAGCTAAAAGACTGAAAAAAATAGAACTGAACATAAAATTTGATCTTCAAATAGCAAGAATGATATAAAAATGTGAACAGAGTGGGAGAAAATAATAATCAATCAGAGTGAATTGTTTACATCTCTACATGGGAACACAATAATTGTAAATATTGAGAATTGCATATCTTCTAGGACAGATTAAAGAAGCGTTCCAGACAGAGGATGTGAATATAAATTGGCTGTGCTAAAAGTTTTATAATGAACAGCTGGAGGGATTGTACTAGGAAAGAGAGTGTGAGTAAAAAGTTCTTATAATGTAAGAATGCTTACAGGAGTTACATCCATTAAAGTTAATCAACTCACAATGATCTTGACTCAGCATCAGATCCTGTCATCCATTCCATGTGTCTCTAGAGTTTGACCATTTATGGTTTCTTCTAGAATAATAGTATTTCATAACACTCTTATATCATGACTTGTTCAGTCATTCCCTAATTGATGGGCATTCCCCTCAATTTCCAATTCTTTGCCAGTAGAAAAAGAGTTCATATGAATATTTTGGAACATGTGGGACTTATCCCATTTTTTATTATATCTTCTGCATATAGACCTAAACTAGGTCTCTTTTTTGCCTCATCATGTGGTATTAATTATCATCTAATTCCACTACCTTATTTTCCTAGTCTAATCCTTTTTTTCCCATGCCCTGATTGTCTTATAGCTGTCTTGGACCCATTCCTTCTGTCAAAGTACACTCCTTTCAGCTGACCTGATTGAAGTACAATTCTCAAGAGCTGTAAGCATTCTTACATCATAACAACTTTTTTACTCACACCCTCTTCCCTAGTACAATCCCTCCAACTGTGTACCAGGTGGTATGGAATACAAATTCTTAGAAGAGAAACTAAAGAAGTCAGAGAAAGACATAGCAGTTATAAACTAGTGGGGGAACTCAACCTCCCCTCTCAGAATTAGCTAAATCTAACCAAAAAATAAACGAGAAGAATATCAAGGAGTTGAACTGAATTTTAGGAAAGTTAGATATCATATAGAAAGGCATATACATTACTTTCTGTGGTATGTGACACGCAAAATTAATGATGTATTGAACCAGGAAAAACCTCACAATCAAATGCAGAAAGGAACAAATATTAAAAAATCCTTTTTTAGATCATAATGCCAGAAAATTGTTGAAATAAAGGATCATTGAAAAATTAACATTAATTGTAAACTAAATAACTCAATATTAAGGAATGAATGAATCAAGCATCAAATCATAGAAATAATCAACAATTTCATCCAAAATAATGAAAAGGATAAGACATCACTCCAAAGCTTGTAGGATGTAACCAAAGCAGCTCTCAGGGGAAATTTATATCTCTAAATGCTTACATGAATGAATCAGAGAAAGAGGAGATCAATGAATTAGGCATGCAAATAAAAAGTTAAAAAAAAGAAAAATTCCAAATTAAATACCCAATTAGAAATGCTGAAAATCAAGGAATGTTTAATAAAATTGAAAATTTAGAAAAAAAATTACAGATCTCATAAATAAAATTAATGATTAGTTTTATGATTAAACTTCCCATATGGGTTTTATGATAAACCACTATAAAATAGATATACCTTAAAGTTATTAAAAAAAAGAATAATACCAAATTACTTGTATCAACAATGAAAAGGGTTAACTCATTACAACTGAGTAGTAAATAAAAGTAGCAATTAGGAGCTATTTTGCCCAAGTGTGTGAGACAATAAATTTGACAATCTCCAGAAAATAGATGAAAATTGTCAGAAATATAAATTGCCTAGATTAACAGTAGAGAAAATAGAACATTTAAATAATAACCCAATTTCAGAAGAAATCAATTGTACAAACCATCAACAAACTCCCTAAGATAAAAAAGTCTCCAGTACTAAACATTTAAAGAACAATTAATTATAATTATATATGAACTATCAGAAAAAATAGGTGAAGGAATATAACCAAATTACTTTAGGACACTAACATGATGAATCAAAACAAAGAAAGAAAATTATACACCAATCTCCCTTGTGAATATTGATGCAATATTGATGGAATAATACACTATAATTAGGTACAATTTATAACAATATAAGGGGAAATATTAGAAAACAATAGACTTAATAGACTGCATCAGTAGCAAAATTAACAGAAATTAGGTCATTATCTCCTTAGCTACTAAAAAAGTATATTATAAAATACAGTATATAAAAACTAAGGAATATAGGATTAAATGGAGTTTCCTTAACAATGACATGTATCAATTTAAAACCATCTACAAGCATTATATGTAATGGGAGTATGCCAGAGGTATTTCCATTAAAGTCAGGAGTAAAGCAGGGATGTCCATTACCACCTCTATCTACAATTATTCAATATAATATTAGAATTATTAAATTAGTGCATTAGAAATGTTAGTTTTAGCAATAAGAAAAAAATGCTAAGAAATTAGAATAGGTAGTGAGGAAACAAAACTGACAATACACACAGGCAAGGCGAGAAAATAAACTAAAGATCTATTTTAAACTATTAGCAACTTTAGCAAATTTGCATGATCTAAAATAACCCCACATAAATCATCAACATTTATCTATCTATCTATCTATCTATCTATCTACATATATATATATATATATATATTTTTTTTTTAAAGAAAATTCAGGAGTAGAAGATAAAAAGATGTATAACACTTAAAATGGCTGTGAAAAATAGAAAATATCTGGGAGTCTCCCTACCAAGACAGACTCAGGAGCAATTTGATTAAAATAAAAGAAATACTTTTCCTGCAAATAAAGTCAAATTTAGTCTGTTAAATTATTTAGTGCTATTTATTGCTTATGAGTGGGCTGAGCAGATATAGTAAAAGTGAGCAATTTTGCCTAAATCAATTCACTTATTAGATGCCATATCAATCAAAATATCAACAATTCTTAAATACAAGGAAAAAATAATAAAAAAAATCATCTGCAAACAAAAGGTGTAGAATACCAAGAGGATTAATGAAAAGAATTAAAAAAGGTGTTCTAATCATATCAGATCTTAAAACATATTTTTAAAATAGAAATCATCAAAACTATTTGCTGATAAGAAATAGAGGGGTAAGTCAGTGGAATAGATTAGTTACCTAAGGAACAGTAGTAAATGATTATAACCATGTATTTTTTGTTAAAACCAGGGACTAACTTTTGGAATAAAAGCTCAATATATGACAAAAACTGCTGGAAAATGGGAAAATATCTTGGCAAAAAAAGGCATAAACTAACATCTCACACTATATAGCAAGATAGGGTCAAAAAGAAAACATGATTTAAACAAAAATGGTGATATAAGCAAATTAGAAGAGTAAGGGATAGTTTATGTGTCAGGTCTACATAGAAGAGAAGAATTTACATCAAACAAGAGACTGTCAAAATTATAAATTGCAAAATTGATAATTTTGATTGCATTAAATTAGAAAGGTTTTGCACAAACAATATCAATGCAATTAAGATTAGAAGAAAACTAGAAAGATGGGAAATGATTTTTATAGTCAATATTTCTGATAAAGGCCTCATTTTTCAAATATATAAAGAATTGATTCAGACTGATAAGAACACAAGTTATTCCTCAAATGATATGTTGGTAAGGGATATGTTCAGATAGTTTTCATATGAAGAAATTAAAGACATCTGAAGTCATATGAAAAAATGCCCTAAATCACTTTTGACTAGATAGATACAAATAAAACAACTCTGACACCTAGCAGTTTGGCGATGGAATACTCATACATTCTTGAGAACATATAGAGAAATTGGAACTCTAATATATTGTTGCTGTAGTTGAGTACTATTCCAACATACTGGAGAACAATTTCAAACTATTTCCAAAGGGCAATCAAACTGTCTATATTATTTGATTCAATAATACCATTATTAGTTCAATAGTCCAGAACTCGTGAAAAGGACTAGTATATACACGGCTATTTTGCTGCTGGTATAGAACTGGAAATTGAGGGCATGTTCATCAATTAGGGAATGGCTGGATAAGTGGTGGTATGCAACTATAATGAAATACTATTATGCCATTAGAAATTATGAGTGGACAGATTTTAGGGAAAAAAAAGCCTGGAAAAACTTGTACTAATGTTAAGTAAGGTGTGGGGCAGAACCAAGAGAATACAGTACACACTAATAATATTTTTTTTCTTTGATAATCAACTATGATCAACTTAGCTCCTTTTAACAATATACAATGAAACACAACAATTCTGAAAGTCTCACTATGGAAATGCTATCCATATCCACAGAAAGAACTATGGAGACTGAATGCAAATTGAAGAAGAATAGATTCACTTTTTGGTGGTTTTCCTTTTTTTCTATTTTCTATATTCTATATAGTAAGACTATTCTAGAAATATGTTTACATGATTATATGTGTATAACTTATGTCAGACTGCTTGCCATCTTGGGGAAGAGAAGGGAAAAAGAAGGTGAAAATAATTGAAGCTAAAAATGTTTGCCTGAGACCAATTCATTTTTTTCCATTTCAGGCTTTGGATTTGAAAGTTTTGACTATTGTTATTTTCTTCTGAGTTTGTTTTGGTCTTCTTTTTCACTATGGTAACTTTTTTCTGACCAAAATTTTTAAGGTCTTAAAATTAAAGCAAGAACAAAAGTATGAAGGCCTCCTCCCAAACTTGGTTCATCTTTCCTACGTTTTGTTTGAGGATAGTGGACTCAATCTTAAAAGGAGGAACTACAAATTTCTCTTCTCAACATAAAATTCTATTGTGGGTCATAATTGCTGAGTGAGTTGTTTCCTTGCACACAAGTTACAGCACTTGGGATGCTAGATTGTTTCATTACTAGGGTCAAACAGATTGCATGCTGTGTGTGAATTCTTCTGGGTCTCAGCCTAGCATACTCTGATCATTTTTTTACCCTATTGGTAATTCACAAGGCCATTTTTCCATTGGAAAGAAGAAAAAATAGCAGATGATTATTTTTAGACATAGCCTGGCTTGCAAAACCACATTTTTATGAACTGGTCCCAATAGAATATGGGAAGCTTCACCCTTCGAAACTGAGAGACTTCAAATTTGTGTCAAGCAAGAAAGGAAAGATTTAGCTTATTGGTCACTTTTGTATGCCCATTCTATTTTGCTCTAGCACCCAATTAAAAGACTTTGTGTAATCATGGGTGATTCATAGAATACCTGCACGTAAGAAAAAAATAAAAGGTTGGGACTCTTCATTCTGCTTTTTGAAAAGCAAGCTTGCCAAACATTATCAAATGATGTCAGTAGGCACATCAAATTTAATCTTTTGAAAAGACTAACACACTACCCCCCTTTATGGTTTATGTTCTATTTGACATTTTTAATCATTCATATTTATCATTCAAGATTTTGTCAAAAGATAAATGCTTCATCTTCAGTCATTTGAAGGTATGATTGGTTGCGACTTTAAAGTTTAATTTTAAATTTCCAAAATTTTTTTGAGGTGTTTCCATTTATAAAATGACAATCTATCTGTAAAACTTCTTTTGGGTTTGTTCAAACAGGCATATCACAATTAATACTAGCTTTCTCATATTTCTCTATTATTATTGCTTTTTTATATAATAATAATAATAATAATAATAATAATAATAATAATAATGATAAAGAGTTCATGGGTCTTTTTTATTTGCAAATTGCCACTCACTTCCAAACTTTCTTTGGCTGGAAATATTAACACCTTTCCTAACCAACTTCTCATTGTTTTCCAATCTGTCTCCTGGTGGATAGATAGTGTTTTCACCTGGTGGTGAAACAAATATGAGCAGAAGAAGACTAAATTGAAGAAAAGTTTGCTATTTCAGGAAGGAAGTTACAAAGGATTCAGTTGAAGGAACCAGTGGAGCTATAGAGGTACACTGAAAAGGTAAGATTGTTGAGGAGATAAAATAATAGCATGGATTACTTTTGACAAAGCAAGATCTCTACTACAACTGTATCCCAAAAGAGATGCAAAAAAGGAAAAGAACCTATGTACAATAATATTTGTGGTATTTCTTTTATAGTGTTAAAGAATTGGAAATTAAAGTGATGCCCATCAGTTGGGGAATGGTTGAACAAACTATGGTATGTGATTATGAAGAAATGATATCTTACAATAAGAAATCCTGAGTAGAATATTCTCAGAAAAATTTAAAAAGACTTATAAGAGCTAATGTAAAGTAAAATATATTGTGTAAACAATAGCAGCAGTACTGTAAGATGACCAGCAATGAATGAAAACTTCTCTCAGAAATTCAAAGACTCAAAACAACTCTGAATGATTTATGATGATGGATGCTATCCAAACCCATTGAAAACTGATAGGTTTTAGAATACAATTTGAAACTTGTTTTTTAAAGTTTTTTTTTTCTTGAGGTTTCTCTTGTTTTTCTTTTGAAGTGAGGAATCTCATTGATCTATGTTTTCTTTCACAACATGACTATTATGGAAATATTTTGCATGAAAGAACATATATTATCTATATCAAATTTCTTGCTTCCTCAATAAGAGGGTATGGGGAGGGAATAAGGGAGAGAATTTAGAACTCAATGTTTTAAAAATACTAAAACATTTTACTTGGAACTGGGGAAAATAACATACTAAATAAATAAATTTTAAGAAGAGAAAAATTAGGGTGGTTTACTCAGGCAGATGAAGTTTTAGGATTACTGGACTTGGAAAAGAAAAAGAAATGAATTTAAGTAGAGATGATGGTTCTACCATTGTTTGAAGTAGGTGAATATAATGATGCAGATCTGTTCATTGGATCCTCAATTTGATTGCATTCATAATGAAATCTAACTCTTGATTTTACTTGGTATATCTTTAACATTTAAAATGTAGGACTGCTTATCTATAACTGAAAAAAGAAAAAGCTGATATTTATGATATTAATGGATTTTAAAGGAGACAATAGGTTTTGATGATGAGTTGGATGTAAAAGTTAGAATTATAATTAGGAGTCAGAATGAACTCAATTGATGAATGAACTCTTGAATTTTTGAAAATGATTAAGTGTAGGAAGGTTGGTACTATTGAGATGTTAGAAGGAGAGACAGATTAGGGTATAAAGGTAATTAAATTTGAAGCATTTTTGTTGTTGTTGCATTGGTTTGGCATCAAGGTAGAGGTACCAAACAGGAAATTGTAAATGTCTGTCAAACTCTGGAAACGGATTAAAGATGGAGACATGTTATTGGATAGAGGTAATAGTTAAAGTAATGGGGAGAGGATTCAAAGAGAAAAAACAATTGGTGATGGGAAGGTGACAAGGAGAAGACTAAAGAAATAGATCTGCTTTGAGGAATTAAATAGGATATTTATAAGGGATAAACAGAATGATCACTAAGTGGTAGTGAGGGCCCAATGGAATTTAAATGATACAAAGTGATACTTGGCCTAATCATTATGGATTTTCTGACATTAAACACCATACCTCTACAGTCATGCGTGGAAGTGGAAAGAAGTCTACAGTAATCATCTACAGTTGAAATAGAGCAAGATAGATATAGTAGAAAAAGAAAATGGAAAGTGGAAAGAATGGGGATAAACTGTAAAATGAATGAATTTGACTATATTAAATTAAAAATGTTTTGCACTAATAAAATCAATGTTGCCAAATTAGAAGGAAAGCAGAAAGCTGGGAAACAATCTTCGCAACCAAGAGTTCTAATAAAGGTCTCATTTCTAAAATAAATAGAGAATTGCATCAAATTTATAAGATCACAAGTTATTCCTCAATTGATGAATGTCAGAGGATATGGTCAGACAGTTTTCAAATGAAGAAATTAAAGCTACATTTATCATGTGAAAAAATGCTTCAAATCACTATTGATTATAGAAATGCAAATTAAAATAACGAGGTATCATCTTACACCTGTAATATTAGCACAGATGAGAAAAAGAGAAGATAATCAATGGTGGAGAAGTTGTCGGAGGATTGGGACATTAATGCATTGCTGGAGGAGTTGTGAATGGGTCCAACATTTCGAGAGCAATAAGGAACTATGCCCAAAGAGCTATAAAACTAATCATACCCTTTGACCTAGCAATTCCAATTCTAGGTATATAATGGCAAGAAATTATAAAAAATGGGGAAAATCCTACATGTTCCAAAATTTTCATAGCAGTTCTTTTGGAAATTTAGAGGATCCCCATCAATTGGGGAATGGCTTAACAAGTTATGACACATGAATACTATGGGCGATTATTGTTCTATAAGAAACCAAAAATGGTCAGACTCTAGAGAAGCAGGGAATTACTTACCAGATCTGATGCTGAGTGCAGGGAATAAAACCAAGAGAACAATGTCCACATCAATAATATTATGAGATAAACAACCTTGATGGAAGCAGCTCCTCTCGACAGTTCAGAGAGCAAGGACAGCTTTATTTGACTAGTTATGGAGTATAATATCCCCAACTAGAAGAAGGAAAACAAAACAAAAACATGCAAAAAAGTAAGAAAAACAACCCTTTGGAATCTAATGAACACTTTATAAAAATTATCTTTTATGTTATGTCTTTCCCTCATTCCCAATTCCTCATGCCCAAAATTGCTAATTTGTAAATATGTTTAACAAGTTATGTATGTAAAATGGTGTTCCCTGCTTAGGGGAGGGGGAAAGGAAGCGTGCAGGGAAATTTTAAAATTTGGAAATATGCATATACAAATGGATGTAAACAATTAAATAAAATTTAGAATTAAAAAGAGAGAGAGAGAATAGGGATTCTAATATGTTCTCAAACAAACAAACAAAAAGACTACTACCCAGAGACTGGCAAGTGAAGTCATAAAAAATATAAACAGTTTGAGACAATATAGAGGGGGTAAAATATATGAAGAGGGCAAAGTACATTCATGGATTCCATATACTCTTATGATTTAAATTAAAACTTCAATGTGGACTTCAGCCAAGGCAGCAGAGAAAAGACATGCACTGTGCTAAGGTCTCCTGGTCTTCCATCATATATAATATGAAACAAACCTCACCAGAAATTTGTTCTACAAAACTCCAAAAAATAAGCTAGGAGAAGAAGCTCTACGAACAAGGTCTGTCTCCAGGGATCATGTGTAAGCCTGAGGCAGAGAGCAGAGAGCCAGAAGGTGTAGGATGAGAGCCAGAGTAATCTAAGATCAGCTGTGGAGGCTTTGATTGTCGGACCAGAGTTCCGGGGTGCTCCAGGAGGGCTAGAGGGCAAGTTTTGGTGCAAAGAGTTGCAGAGTGCGGCTGGGCATTGATCCTCTGTGCTTGACTAGTCTGGAGGAACATGGACTCCATACTTTCATTTCAGTGGAGTCCTCTTCCCAGAACTAACACAATAATATGCCCTCCCCTCCCCCCAGATTCATGCAGGCACAGAAAAGCTCTAATGATTAAATATGGAAATTAATTATCTTGTTCCAGGGCCCAGCCCACATTGTTCAAGGATAAAAGTACCCAGCAGCTACTACCCACACTCCCCAGGCCTATGGAGAGAATCTCAAATCAAAGTCACAGACACACCAGAGAAAACAACCAGTACCTTCTAGTGGCAGGCCCACTTGGAGTTATTAAACCCAGTGAGCAAAGCCACTAGGGATCTCAACACCAAACCTCTGGGAATCAGCCCCTCCAACAACACAAGAACATAGTTGAATGAAGAAAGGCCAGCAAAAAGGGGGCCCATGGAGAAATACTTAGAAGAAATAGATTCTAACCCAGAGAGATCTAACACTTCTGAGGAGAATGTGAATTGGTCTCCAGCCCAGAAAGACTTCCTTGAAGAAATAAGGAAGAAGTTTAAAAATCAATTGGAAAAATTGGGAAAAGAAACTCGAAAGAAAATTAACACCTTGCAAGCAGAAAACAAATCCTTGGAAAACACAGCTCGACAAATACAAAACGAGAACAACTCTCTCAGATCTTCTATTAGACAAATGGAAAAAGAAAATGACTCTCTCAAAACTTCACTTGGGCAAATGGAAAACTCCTTCAAAAATAGAATTGAACAATTGGAAAAGGAGCTGCTAAAGGTAAATAAAGAAAATTTATCTTTAAAAAAAGAATGTATTGGCAAAACTAATAAATACATGAGACAGCTAGATTGTGTTGAAAAAAATCAAAAGATCGAAAATATAGAATCAAGAACACATCAAGAAGGGACAACCTGAGAATTGTTATAAGCCTTACTGTAAACACTGAAGAGATTTAAGATTACAGGATTTAGTGATAGAAAACTGCCCTGATATCATGGAAGCAAAGGACAAAATAGTTATTGAGAGAATATTGATCCCCCTAAAGAAAGAGATCCTAAAATGAAAACACCAAGGAATGTTGTGGTCAAATTCCAGAACTATCAGTTGAAAGAAAAAATCCTGCAAGCAAGCAGAAACAATTTAAATACCAAGGAGTCACAGTGAGGATTACACAGGACCTAGGCGCATCAACATTAAGGGATCAAAGGGCCTGGAATATGATGTTCCAAAGAACAAAGGAGCTTGGAAGGCACCTAAGAATCCACTATCCAGCAAAGCTGAGCCTTCTTTTCCAGGGGGAAAAGATGGACATTTAATGAAATGGGAGACTTCCAATATTTCCTGATGAAAATATCGGAGCTAAATAGAAAATTTGGACATCAAACAGATGCTCAAGAGACAAATGTAAAGGTAAAAAAAAAGGAAAAGAAAAGAGGCAAAAGAAAAAAACTGTTATCCAATAAGATGAAACTGGCTATATACCTATTTGGGTGAAAGTGTCTCACAAGTCTCAAGAACTGTAACTCTATTAGAGAAAATATACTTAGCCAGAAGTGATGGACATTCATAACTTTCCTGTGACTCAGAATTATTTAAAAACAAAACCTCCATTAAAAGGGTAACAGTAAGGAGATGGGAGGATGGAGGAGACTGAATGGGGAAAATGACATTACATCAAGAGGTACAAAAGACCTATTGTAATACAGAGGAAAGAAGGAAGAGTTGAGAACCACCTAAATCTTCATCTCATCAGACTTGGCTTGAAGTTAACTTAGAAAGACATAATTAAGTTAAGAAACTTATCTTACCTTTCATGCATTAAAAGGAGAAAAGGGGATAGGGGAACAAGGGGGAAGACAAAAGGGGGAACAAACAGAAGGAAGGGAAGAAGGGAAAAAGGGAAATGGGAAAGAAAGGAGAAAGGGATTTATATAGGAGAGCAAACACACTGAAGGTGGTGTTATTCAGAAACAAAACAGTGAGGAAAATGGATAAAGGAACAAAAGGGGAAAAACAGAAACAGAAGGAAGATAGCATGGAGTGCAATAGTTAGTGTGAATGTGATGAAATATCCCTTAAATGTAAGCACATAGCAGAATTGATTAAAAACCAGAATCCTAAAATATGTTGCTTTCAATAAACTTATTTAAAGAATAGAGATACATGTAGAAGAAAGGGAAAAGGTTGGAGCAAAATATATTTTGCTTCAACTGAAGTGAAAAAAAGAAGGGGTAGCAATTCTTATCTCAGACAAAGCAACTGCAAAAATAGTTAGTGTTCAAAGAGATAAGGAAGGAAACCATATCCTCCTAAAAGGTACTCTAGAAAATAAAGTAATTTCAATAATAAATATGTATGCAACCAATGGTACAGCATCCGCATTCTTAAAGGAGAAGGTAAAAGAGCTACAGGAAGACAAATATAGCAAAACTCTACCAGTGGGAGACATCAATCTCCCATTCTCAGATTTAGACAAATCTGATCATAAAATAAACAAGAAGGAAATTAAGGAGGTAAATAGATTGTTAGAAAACCTAGATATGATAGACTTATGGAGGAAATTGAATGGGAATAGAAAGGAATATATTTTTCCCCCTGCAGGACATCACACACAAAAATTGACAATGTACTAGGACATAAAAAAACCTAATGATCAATTACAGAAAGGAAGAAATAGTGAATACATCTTTCTCAGATCATAGAGAAATAAAAATTATAAGCAATACTGGGCCAGGGATGCTAAACTAACTGGAAACTAAATAACTTCATTTTAAAGAATGAGTGGATCAAGCATCAAATTATAGAAATAATTAATTATTTCATCCTAGATAATGACAATATTGAAAGAACTTACCAAAACTTTGGGATTCACGCAAGGAGGCTGTCAGGGTATATATTACATCTTGAAATGCTTACATGAATAAATTAGAGAAAGAAGAAATCAAAGAACCAAATATGTAACCAAAAGAATTAGAGAAAAACAAATTAAAAGCTCCCAATTAAATACCAAATAAGAAATTCTAAAAATTAAATGAGAAATTAATAAAACTGAAAGCAAGAAAACTATTGAACTAATAAATAAAAACAAGAGCTGGTATTCTGAAAAAACCAATAAAATTGATGAAGCTCTGGTCAAATTGATTCACAAAAAAGAAAGAAGAAAGTGAAATTGTTAGTATGATAAATGAAAAACCAGTGAACTCCCCCACCAATGATGAGGAAATTAAAGTAATAAATCGGGAATTATTTTTCCCAACACTATGCCAATAAAGTTAACAATATAAGTGAATAGGACAAATATTTACAAAAAAATATAAGTTGCGCAGATTAAATGAAGAGGAAATTAAAAACCTAAATAACCTTACCTAAGAAAAAGAAATTCAACAAGCCATTTTTGAACTCCATAAGAAAAAAATCTCGAGGGCCAGATGGATTCACAAGTGAATTCTATCAAACATTTACTGAACAATTGCATCCAATTCTTTATAAACACTTTGGAAAAACAGGTGAAGATGGAACTCTGCCTAACTCTTTCTTTTTTTAATGTAATTTTATTAAAGACATTATCTGAATTTTACAATTCCCCCCCCAATCTTGCTTCGGCCCCCCACGGAAAGCACTCTGTCAGTCTTTATTTTGTTTCCATGTTGTATATTGATCCAAATTGGGTGTCATGAGAGAGAAATCATATAGTTAGAGAAGAAAAGTCTAAGAGGTAGCAAGATCAGACCATAAGATATCTTTTATTTCCTAAATTAAAGGGAATAGTCCTTGCACATTGTTCAAACAACCACAGCTCCTTATGTGGATAAAGATGGCACTCTCCTTTGCAGACAGCCCAAAATTGTTCCCAATTGTTGCACTGATGGAATGAGCAAGTCCTTCAAGTTTGAACATCACTCCCATGTTGCTGTTAGGGTGGAGAGTGTTTTTCTGGTTCTGCTCATCTCACTCAGCATCAGTTCATGCAAATCCCTCCAGGCTTCCCTGAAATCCCATCCCTTCTGGTTTCTAATAGAACAATAGTGTTCCATGACATACATATGCCACAGTTTGCTAAGCCGTTCCCCAATTGAAGGGCATTTACTTGATTTCCAATTCTTTGCCACCACAAACAAGGCTCCTATGAATATTTTTGTACAAGTAATGTTTTTACCCTTTCTCTTCATCTCTTCAGGGTATAGACCCAGTAGTGGTATTGCTGGGTCAAAGGATATGCACATTTTTGTTGCCCTTTAGACAAAGTTCCAAATAGCTCTCCAGAAGGGCTGGATGAGTTCACAGCTCCACCAACAGTGTAATAGTGTCCCAGATTTCCCACAATCCTCCCAACAATGATCATTATCCTTCCCAGTCATATTAGCCAATCTGAGAGGTGTGAGGTGGTACCTCAGAGAAGCTTTAATTTGCATTTCTCTAATAATTAATGATTTAGAGCATTTTTTCATATGACTATGGATTACTTTGATCTCCTCATCTGTAAATTGCCTTTGCATATCCTTTGACCATTTGTCAATTGGGGAATGGCTTTTTTGTTTTAAAAATATTACTCAGTTCTCTGTATGTTTTAGAAATGAGTCCTTTGTCAGAATCATAGTTGTAAAGATTTCTTCCCAATTTAGTACATTTTGTTTGATCTTGGTTACATTGGTTTTATCTGTGCAAACCCTTTTTAGTTTAATGCAATCAAAATCATCTAATTGGATTTTGGTGATGTTCTACAACTCTTCCTTAGTCATAAACTGCTCCCCTTCCTATAGATCTGACAGGTAGACTACACCTTGATGTTCTAATTTGCTTATACTATTGTTTTTATGTCTATGTCCTGTAACCATTTGGATCTTATCTTGGTAAAGGATGTGAGGTGTTGGTCTAATCTAAGTTTCTTTCATACTAACTTCCAATTATCCCAGCAATTTTTATCAAAGAGGCAGTTTTTATCCCAATGGCCAGACTCTTTGGGTTTATCAAACAGCAGATTACTATTATCATCTCCTGCTTTTACACCTAGTCTATTCCACTGGTACACCACTCTGTTTCTTAGCCAATACCAAACAGTTTTGATGACTGATGCTTTATAATATAATTTTAGATCGGGTAGGGCTAAGCCACCTTCTTTTGCACTTTTTTTCATTAAGATCCTGGCAATTCTTGAATTTTTATTTCTCCATATGAAATTACTTAAAATTTTTTTCTAAGTCATTAAAGTAATTTTTTGGAATTTTGATTGGTAGGGCACTAAACAGATAGTTTAGCTTTGGTAGAATTGTCATTTTCATTATATTAGCTCTCCCTATCCATGAGTAGTTGATATTTGCCCAGTTATTTAAATCTGATTTAATTTGTGTGAGAAGGGTTTTATAATTGTTTTCAAAAAGATTCTGAGTCTGTCTTGGCAAATAGACTACCAAATATTTTTTTATTTTCTGAGGTTACTTTGAATGGGATTTCTCTTTCCAGCCCTTCCTGCTGTTTCTTGCTAGACATATATAGAAAAGTTGAGGATTTGTGAGGGTTTATTTTACAACCTGCAACTTTGCTAAAATTGCTAATTGTTTCCAGTAGTTTTTTGGATGATTTTTTTGGATTCTCTAGGTAGACCAACATGTCATCTGTGAATAGTGGGAGTTTTGTCTCTTCCTTCCCAATTCTAATCCCTTTAATTTCTTTTTCTTCTCTAACTGCTGATGCTAACATTTCTAATACAACATTGAATAGTGGTGGTGATAATGGGCACGCTTGTTTCACTGCTGATCTTTTTGGGAATGCCTCTAGCCTCTCCCCATTAAATATAATACTTGTTGATGGTTTCAAATAGATACTGCTAATTATTTTAAGGAAGAGTCCTACACTCTCTATTGTTTTTAATAGGAATGGATGCTGTATTTTGCCAAAAGGTTTTTCAGCATCTATTGATATGATCATATGATTTCTGATAGCTTTTTTGTTGATATAATTGAGTATACTAACAGTTTTCCTAATATTGAACCAACCCTGCATTCCTTGTACTTGATCATAATGTATTATCCTAGTGATGACTTTTTGTAATAGTTTTGCTAAGATTTTATTTAGGATTTTTGCATCTATATTCATCAGGGAAATAGGTCTATAATTTTCTTTCTCTGTACTAACACTTCCTGGTTTAGGTGACAGTACCATATTGGTTTCATAGAAAGAGTTAGGCAGAGTTACATCTTTCCCTATTTTTCCAAAGGGTTTATATAGGATTGGAATGAATTGTTCCTAAATGTTTGGTAGAATTCAATTCTGAATCCATCAGGCCGTGGAGATTTTTTTTTTAGGGAGTTCAATAATTGATTGTTGAATTTCTTTTTCTGAGATAGGGTTGTTTAGGTATTTAATCTCTTCATTTAACCTGGGCAACTTATAGTTTTGGTAAATATTCAACCATTTCACTTAGATTATCAAATTTATTGGCATAGATTTGGGCAAAATAATTTCAAATTATTACTTTAATTTCCTCCTCATTGTTGGTGAGTTCACCTTTTTTGTTTATGATACTAGCTATTTGGTTTTTTTCTTTCTAATTTTTAATCAAATTGACCAGTGGTTTATCAATTTTATTGTTTTTTTCCTAATACCAACTTTTGGTTTTATTTATTAATTCAATAGTTTTTTTGCTTTCAATTTTATTAATTTCTCTTTTTATTTTTAGAATTTCTAATTTGGTATTTAATTGGGAATTTTTTATTTTTTCTTTCTCTAATTTTTTTAGTTGCATTTTAGTTCATTATGTTCCTCTTTCTCCAATTTATTCATGTAAGCATTTAGAGCCATAATATATCCCCTGAGAGTTGCTTTGAATGAATCCCATATGTTTTGGTATGTTGTTTCATTATTATCATTATCCAGGATAAAATAGTTAATTCTTTCTATAATTTGTTTTTTGGTACGTTCATTTTATAAAATGAGGTTATTTAATTTACAATTGTTCTGGGTCTATATCTCCTAGGCCCAGTACTGCATATGACTTTTATTGCATTGTGGATGTATTCACTATTTCTGCCTTTCTCCAGTTGATCATTAGCTTTTTATGTCCTAGTACATGCTCAATTTTTGTATAAGTTCCATGTAGTGCAGAGAAAAAGGCATATTCCTTTCTATCCCCATTCAGTTTTGTCCATAAGTCTACCATATTTAATTTTTCTAGCAATCTATTTACCTCCCTAATTTCTTTCTTGTTTGTTTTATGATTAGATTTATCTAGTTCTGATAGCAGGAGGTTGAGGTCTCCCACTAGTAGAGTTTTGCTGTCTATGTCTTCCTGTAATTCTTTCAGCTTCTCCTCTAAGAATTTGGGTGCTGTCCCACTGGGTACATATATATTCAATATTGAAATGACTTTATTGTCTATGGTACGTTTTAGGATAAAGTTTCCTTCCTTATCTCTTTTAATGCTGTCTGTTTTTGCAGCTGCTTTGTTTGAGAAAATTATTGCTATCCCTGCTTTCTTTACTTCAGCTGAAGCAAAATATATTTTGCTCCAACCTTTTACCTTTACTCTATATGTATCTCTCTGCTTCAAATCAGTTTCTTTTAAGTAGCATATTGTAGTATTCTGGTTTTTAATCCACTCTGCTATTCGCTTAGGTTTTAAGGGAGAGTTCATCCCATTCACATTCAAGGTTATGTTTACCAGTTCTTTATTGCCCTCCATGCTATCTTCCCTCTGTTTGTATTTTTCCCCCGTTCACCCCACTTTTTTTCCATATTCCCCAGTATTTTGTTTCTGAATACCACCTCCTTCAGTGTGTTTGCCCTCCTATATCACACCCTCCACTTTCTTTCCCCTTTCTCTTTTTCCCTTTTCCCTTCCCTTCCTTTTGTTTTTTCCCCTTTTCCCCCCACTGCCCTTCCCTTTCTCCATCCCCCCTCCCCCTTTCCCCTTTTAATTCTTGGAAGGTAAGATGTTTTATAAGTTAACTGAGTATGTGTAGGTTGACTTTAAGTCAAATCTGATGAGAAGAAGATTCAGGTGTTTCTCCTCTGCTCCCTTCTTCCCCACTATTACCATAGGGTTTTTTGTACCTCTTAGTATAATGAGATTTACCCCATTCAATTCCCTCCCTCCTTCCGTCTCTTGCCTGTCCCCCTTTTAAGGAGGTAGTGTTTTTTTTTAGATCATTCTAAGTCATAGAAAATTCTGAGTGTCTGTCTTCTAGTTCAGTATATTCTATCGAATAGAGTCAAAATTCTTGAGAGTTATTAGTGTCTTTTTCCCAAGTGGGGTTAAAGCCAGTTACATCCCATTAGATAGCAGTCTCATGGTTAGGTCATGAATGTCCATCCTTTCTGGCTAGGTATATTCTCTTTGTTAGAGTTACAATTCTCAATATATACGAGAATCTTTTTTTTTCCCCCATAGTGAGATATAGCCAGTTACACCTTACTGGAATGCATTGTTTTTCCTTTTACTGCCCCCACCCTTTTTTTGACCTTTTCATGTGTCTCTTGAAACTCCTGTTTGATGTCCAAATTTTCTGTTTAGCTCTGGTTTTTTCATCGGAAGTTTATGGAATTCTTCAATTTTGTTAAATATCCATTTTTTCCCTGGAAGAGAAGTCTCAGTTTTGCAGGAAAGTAGTTTCTTGACTGCATTCCAAGGTCCCTTGCTCTTCGAAATATCTCATTCCAGGCCCTTCTGTCCCTTAATGTTGATGCAGCCAGGTCCTGTGTGATCCTTACTGTGGATCCTTGATATTTAATTTTTTTTTTCTTTATGGCTGCTTGCAGGATTTTCTCTTTTATCTGATAATTCTGGAGTTTGGCCACAACATTCCTTGGTGTTTTCATTTTAGGATCTTTTTCTGGTGGGGATCAATGTACTCTTTCCATAACTACTTTGGCCTCTGATTCCATGATATCAGGGCAGTTTTCCATCACTAGATCGTGTAATATTAAGTCCAGGCTTTTTTTCTCTTCAATGTTTTCAGGAAGTCCTATAATTTTCAGGTTGCCCCTCCTCGATCTATTCTCAAGGTCAGTGGTTTTGTTGATGAGGTATTTTACATTTGCTTCTATTTTTTCTATTTTTTGACTTTGTTTAACTGACTCTTGCTGTCTCATAGAGTCATTAGTTTCTGTAGACTCCATTCTTTTTTGTGGGAGGAGTTTTCTGCATTAACCTTTTGCAACTCCTTTTCCAATTGTTCAATTCTTTTGAAAGAGATTTCCATTTGACCAATTGAGGTTTTGAGAAAGTTAATTTCTTTCTGCATTTGCTCATTTGAGGATCTGAGAGATTTATTCTAATTTTGTAATTATCCAATTGTACTTTCTAAGGTTTTGTTTTCTTGTTGCAAGGTATTAATTGCCTCTCCCAAATTTTTAAGCACTATCCTTATTTCTTCAACGAAGCCTTTCTGTGCTGGAGACCAGATTGTATTCTCCTCAGAGGTTCCAGGTCTCTCTGAGTTAGGGTCTTTCCCTTCCAGGAATTTTTCTATGGATCCACCTTTCTGCTGACCCTTCTTCATTTTGCTAAGACCTGAGTTGGGGAGGGGCTGGTTCACAGGGGCTTGGGATCTCTACAGGCTTTACCCACTGAGTACAGTTTCTCTGGCTGGTCAGTAGGAGTTGGTGGTTTCTTTCTCTGGAGTGTTTGTGACCTTGTTTGAGGCCTTTTCCCTTTACTTGAAGGGAGGGGCTGGAGGTATTGAATTCCTTTGCCTTCACTCAATGGTGACCTTTACCCTGGCCTGAGGGCATTTCTCAGCTGGGCTGGTTCTTCTGCTCCCACACATGGGCCTGAGGCAGAAATAGTTTTCATTTGGTTGTTTGGGAGGAGGTCTGAGCTGCAGTGGGACAAGAGGAGCCCAGTATGGTGTCCACAGCTCTCTTGCACCAGAACTCTACCCCCAGTCCTGTACCCAAGCTCCAGGGTGACACCAACACCAGCACCTCTGCTTCCCTGTGGACCCAAGCCCCTTTTGTCCAGACCCACTGCTGATCCAGCAGGTCAGGCTCTCGGGCACTCAGACTCTGGGTTCCAATTCAGCTGTTAATCTGGCTGATCCAGGGCTGATCCTCCCTCTGAGCCCAGACTCACCCTCCCCAATTCGACCAAAGATGCTGCTGAAGACAAATCCTGAGGTAGATGTTCTTTCTCCTGGCTTTTCTTTCTGTTTTTTTGTGGGTCAGATTCTTTTAAGAGGTTTGTTTCATGTGATAGATGGGGAAAGAACAGGAGATTTTAGAACTGTGCCTGTCTTCTCTCCACCATCATGGCCAGAAGTTGCCTAACTCTTTCTATGATACGATTATGGTGCTGATACCTAAACCAAGAAGATTTAAATAGAGAAAGAAAATTAGGGACTTGTAGACTGTATCCCTGATGAAATTAGATGAAAAAATCTTAAATAAAATCTTAGCAAAACGATTAGAAGAAGTTATCACTAGGATATTTCATTATAATCAAGTAGGATTTATACCAGAAATGTAGGGTTGGTTCACTATTAGGAAAACTGTTGGTATAATTAATTATATCAATATCAAAGCTTTTGACAAACTACAGCACCCATTCCTAATAAAAATATCAGAGAGTGTAGGAATACATGGATTTTTCCTTGGAATAATAAGTAGTATCTCTCTGAAACCACCAAGAAGCATTATATGCACTGGGGATGGGCTAGAAGCATTCCCAATAAGATCAGGGATGAAAGAAGGGTTCCCATTATCACCACTACTATTCAATATTGTATTAGAAATTTTAGCTTCAGCAGTAAGAAAAGAATAAAAACAATTGAAGGATTTAAAATTGGGAAGGAAGAGACAGAATTTTGCCTCTTTGAAGATGACATGATGGTATACCTAGTAAATTCCAAAAAAATCATCTGAAAAACTACTAGAAATTAGAGCAACTTTAGCAAAGTAGTAGGATATAAAATAAACTCATAAATCCTCAACATTTCTATATATGGCTATCAAGATATAGCAGAAAGAGCAAGAAATAGAAATCCCATTCAAAGTATCCTCAGACAATATAAAATATGTAGGAGTCTACCTTGCAAGGCAGACTCAGAAACTTTTTCAAAACAATTACAAAACACTTTGCACACAAATAAAATCAGTTTTAAATAACTGGGCAAATATCATCTGTTCATGGATAGGTGGAGTTAATATATTAAAAATGACAATTTTACCAAAACTAAACTGTTTGTTTAGTGCCCCACCAGTCAATATTCTAAAAGTTTACTTTAATGAGTTAGAAAAGGTTGTAAGTAAATGCATATGGAGAAATGAAAAGTCAAGAATTTCCATGGATTCAGTGAAAAGCAATGCTAAAGAAGGTGACCTAACCTTACCAGATCTAAACTTATATTATAAAGCATCAGTCCTCAAAAACTGTCTGGTATTGTCTAAGAAATAGAGTGGTGGATTGGTGGAATAGACTAGGTGAAATGGCAGGAAATTGTTATAGTATTCTGTTGTTTAATAAACCCAAAGAATCTAGCCAATGGGATAAAAACTCTCTCTTTGATAAAAACTGTTGGGAATATTGGAAGTCAGTATGGAAGAAACTTGGATTAGACCAACACTTCACACACTAGACCAATATAAGATCAAATCACATACAGGACTTAGACATTAAAAAAATATATTATAAACAAACTAGAATATCAAGGAGTAGTTCACCTATCAGATCTCTCAATATTAAACAAAAGTACATTAAGTGGTATAGAATCCAAATTCTTAGATTAGAAGTTAAATGATCTAAAACAAAACATAGACAGTAAAATTGTATTAATGAGGGACAACAACTCCCTTTCAGAGAATTAGATAAATCTAACCAAAAATTAACAAGAAGAAAGGTAAGAAGGTGAATGTAATTTTACAAAATTTATTTATTTAAAAACCAATTACATAATTTTGATTCTATCAAACTAAAAAAACCTTTTACACAGACAAACCACTGTAACAAAGATCAAAAGAAATATAAAAAATTGGGAAACAATTTTTAAACCTAGTATTTATGACAAAGGAATCATTTCTAAAATATACAGTGAACTGAGTGATGTTGTCAATAAAACAAACCATTCCCCAATTGACAATTGGTCAAAGGATATGCAAAAACAATTTATAGCTGAGGAAATTGAAGTGGTCCATAGTCATATGAAAAATTGCTCTAAATCATTACTTATTAAAGAAATGCAAATTAAAGCATCTCTGAGGTTCCATCTCATATAACTCAGACTGGTGAATATGACCATAAAGGACAATGATCACTGTTGGAATGGATGTGGGAAAATCTGGAACACTATTACATTGTTGGTGGAGCTGTGAACTCATCCAACATTTCTGGAGAGTAGTATGCCCAAAGGGTGACAAAATTGTGCATACCCTTTGATTCAGCAATACCACTATGGCCTTTATACCCTGCAGGGATTATGAATAAGGATAAAAACATCACTTGTACACAAATATTCCTAGCAGACCTGTTTGTGGTAGCAAATTATTGGAAATTAGGTGAATGTCTTTCCATTTGGGTATGTCATGGAACATTATTTTTCTATTAGATACCAGGAGAGTTGGGAATTCAGGGAAGCCTGGAAGGATTTGCATGAATTGATGGTGAGTGAGATAATCAGAACCAGAAAAACATTGTACACCCTCCTTGATGGACTTACTCATTCCATCAATGCAACACCCAGGGACAGTTTTGGGCTATCTGCAATGAAGAATACCATTTGTATACAGAGAATGAATAATTGTGGAGTTAGAAAAAATGTTATCTTATTATGTAATTTTGCTATTTTTGTTCTTTATTTTTCCTTCCTTCGGGATATGATTTTTCTCTCATCAAATTCAACTGAGATTAATGTATACCATAGAAACAATGTAAAGACTAACATAATGCCTTCTGTGGGGGGTGGGGGATGGGGGGAGGGAAGCAAGAATGTGGGGAAAATATAAAATTGAAAATAAATAAAATCTTTCTAAAAGAAAAAAATAAAATTTTATTTCCATTTTGTATATTTGAAAACTTATGTTTAGATGGAAGGTATGAGTGGTAGATATGTATAAAACAATGGCATTAAAAACGGATTATATTGGGAGACGATGGTGGAGGCAAAGGAGACCTCCAACATAATAAGAGGCACAAAAGACTTATTTTATTATAGGGAAAGAATGTGAACACTGAATTAATCTTATTCTCAACAGATTTGGCTATGAGAAAAGTGCATACATTTCCAATTGGATTTAGAAATTTTTCCTATCCTACCAGGAAGAAGGGGGTGGAAAGGGAAAAGAAAGGGAAAGAAAGGGTTGTTAGAATGAATGGAAAATTTTGGGAGGTGTTTTTCCAAAAGGGTAGCACAGGTGAGATAGGATAAGATGTATGGAGAGAGAAGAAAGAAAGGACAGAGGTATAATACAGAGTAAATAATTAAAACTCTGAATGTGAAAGGGATGAACTCACTAATCACATGAAAGTGGATAACAAAGTGGAATAAAAAAACAGTATCTTACAATATATTGTTTGTAAGAAACAAATCTGAGGCAGATACACCCTTAGTAAAGGTAAAAAGAGGATGGGGGAAAAGAATTCTAATAGAAGACATAGTCAAGGCAAAACTAAATATAATTTAACTGGAAAAGGAAGGAAATTGCATCTTCCTAAAAGATACCATTGACAGTGAAGTAATATCAATATTAAACAAAAGTGCATTAAGTGGTATACAATCCTAATTCTTAGATGAGAAGCTAAATGACCTAAAGGAAGACATAGACGGTAAAATTATTAGTGATGGACAACTCCTTCTCTCATAATTAGATAAATCTGACCAAAAATTAAACAAAGAAAGTTAAGAAGGTGAATAGAATTTTAGTAAATTTATATATAATTAATCTCTGAGGAAAATTGAATGGGGATAGATAGGAATATATATTTTACTTTGAGGTATACAGCACATTCTCAAAAACTGATCATGCATAAGTGCATGAAATTTTAAAATCAAAATGTAAAAAGACAGATCATAATGCAATAAAAGTTACATATGATAAAGAACCATGGGAAAATCCATCTAAAATTGGAAATTAAATAGCATAATTTTAAAGAACGAGTGGATAAAACATCAAATCATAGAAGTAATCAAGAATTTCATCCAAGGCAATGACAATAATGAGAAATACTAAAACTTTTGGAATACCATGAAAACAGTTATTAATGGGATTTTTTTATAACTAAATGATTACGTGAATAAAAATGAAAAGAGGAGACCAATGATTTGGGTGTGCAACTAAAAAAAAATCTAGAAAAAAGCAAATTAAAATCCTCATTATAAAATCAAATTAGTAATTCTATAAATGAACGGAAAATTTAATATAATTGTAAGTAATACAAATATTAATTAATAAATATAACAAATAAAAAAATAAATAGAACAAATTTTAGAAGATCAATGAAATAGATAAACCTTTTGGCTAACTAGATGTAAAAAGAAAAGAAAATGAAATTACCAATTTTAAATATATGTTTTTTCAAATATATGTTCTTTAAAAGAAATTACTAATGAATAAAAAATTAAAGCAATAATTCAGAGCCAATGAATAATAAATTAAAGTAATAATTCAGAGCCCTTTTGTCAATCATATTTCAACAAATATATAATATAAATATAATATAAATGAGAATAATATGTACAAAAATTATAAATTTCTCTGATTAACAGAAAAGGAAATAAAATTATTAAATAATCCTATTTCCAAAAGAAGAATTTAACAAGTCTTCAGTTAATTCTCTAAGGAAAAACTCTCCAAGGCCCAATGAATTTAAAAGTGAATTGTACCAAACATTTAAAGAATAATTATTTCCAACTCCACATAAAAGATCTGAATAAATTTGAAGAATTCTGCCAAATTCTTTTTCTGACACTATTATGGTGCTAATTTCTAAACCAAGAAGAGTGAAAACAAATAAAATTACGGAGTAATTTACCTAATCAATATTCATGAAAAATTATAAATAAAATATTAACAAAGAGGTTACATTGCAAATAAAATATTACCAAAGAGATAGTAAGTTATTACTATTATACTCTACGAGGCTTAGGTAGGAATTGTATCAGGAATTCAAGGAATGGTTAAATATTAAGTGGGAAGAATCAATATATTTGGCCAAGTTAAAAAACCCCAACAGATATCATATGATTATATTAATAGGTAAGGAAAAATATTTTGACAAAATAAAATACTAATTCCCATTAAAATCCCTAGTGATCCTCATAATAAATAGTTTCCCTGACAATATATGCAGCATTATATGTAAACCATCAGCCACCATTATATGTAATGGAGATAAGCTTGAAGTATTTCCAGTAAGAATAGGAATGAAACAAGGATGATCATTACCACACTATTATTCAATATTTTGATTAAAAAGTCACTTTACAATAAGAAAAGAAAAAATAAATGGAATGATTTAAATAGATGATGAGGAAAGAAACTCTCACTCTGCAGATGATAAGATGGTATACAAGGATAACTGCAGACAATCAACTAAAATTGCTTGAAGCATTTAACAACTTTATCATAGTAGTAGTAAGATATAAATTGTTAGCATTTTGATATATTAACAGCAAAGAAAAGAAATTAGAGCTAAAAAAGAGATATTCTATTTAAATTATGAATGGACATCATAAAATCCTTGGGAGGCTACCTTCCAAGATAAATACAGAAGAAAACAATTAGAAAATATTTTTCACAAAAATAAAATAAAATTTCAAGAATTGGAAAAATGTCAATTGCTCATGGGTAGGTCAAGCTATTATAATAATAATAAAAATTCTATCAAAATTAAATTATTTTATCAGTGCAATACCTATCAATGTACCAAAAATTTTTACAATGCAAGAAAAAATAATTGTCAATGCATCGGGAGGAAGAAAAGATTAACAATATCAATGAAATTAATGGGAAAAAAGAGGCAGAGTAAGGTGGCACAGTCATATCAAATCTAAAACTTGATTATAAAATCATCAAGACTTTCTGTAGAGGATCCATGGAACAGAACAGATATAAAAGAAACATTATTAGTTGACTATAATAATCTAATATTTTATCAACCCAAATAATTGAGCTTCTGGAATTAAAATTTACTATTTGATAAAAACTGGGGGGAAATCTGGAAAACAGCATGGCAAAAACAAGACATAGACCAACATCTTTCTTCTTATACAAAGATAAGATTGAAATGGGTACATGGTTTTGACATAAAGGATTTTTATCATAAGTCAATAGAAGAAAAAAATATATTTCCTGTCAAATCTATGGAGAGGGAAAGATTGACCAAAAGATTGTGAATATTATAAATTATAAAGTGCATCAGTTTGATTATTTTAAATTAAAAGCTTTTGCATAAATAAAATCAATATAATCAAGATGAAAACGAGGGCAGTAAGTTAGGAAAGAATTTTTACCACTAGAGTTTCTTATAAAGAACTAATTTTGGTCTGGAAGGTGGCGGCAGCGGCGGTCCTGAGCGGCCAGCTTTGGCGGGGCGGCCCGGGGCCGGAGGCCGGGCCGTCCCCGAGGGGGCTGGTTGCTGGGGCCGGGAGCGCCACTCCGCGCCGGGGCCATGTCGGCCAGCGCCAAGCAGAAGCAGGAGGAGAGAAGCACCTGAAGATGCTGCCGGACATGACGGGGCTGGCGCACAACCGCAAATGCTTCGACTGTGTCCAGCGCGGCCCCACCTACGTGAACATGACCGTGGGCTCCTTCGTCTGCACCTCCTGCTCCGGCAGACTGCGAGGTTTAAATCCACCATATAGGGTGAAGTCCATCTCTATGACGACATTCACACAACAGGAAATTGAATTTCTCCAAAAACATGGAAATGAGGTTTATAAACAAATTTGGCTAGGATTATTTGATGATAGATCTTTAGCAATTCCAGAATTTAGGGATCCACAAAAAGTGAAAGAGTTTCTACAAGAAAAATATGAAAAGAAAAGATGGTATGTTCCTCCTGAACAAGCCAAAGTCGTGGCATCTGTCCATGCTTCTATATCTGGGTCTTCTGCTACTAGTACAAGCAGCACACCTGAGGTCAAACCACTTAAATCTCTTTTAGGAGAGACCACACCAGCCCTGCACTTGAATAAAGGCACACCCAGGCAATCACCCTTTGTAGTTCGGTCTCAAGCACAGCAGCAGCCAGAAAAGAAGCAGTTTGACCTCTTGAGTGACCTTGGCTCTGACATCTTTGCTGCTCCAACTCAGCAGGCAACTGCTACAGCAAATTTTGCTAACTTTGCACATTTCAACAGTCATACAGCTCAGAATTCTGCAAATGCAGATTTTGCAAACTTTGATGCATTTGGACAGTCTAGTGGTTCGAGTAACTTTGGAGGTTTCCCCACAGCAAGTCACTCTCCTTTTCAGCCCCAGCCTACTGGTGGAAGTGTGGGATCAGTAAATGCTAATTTTGCCCATTTTGATAACTTCCCCAAATCCTCCAGTGCTGATTTTGGAGCCTTCAATTCTTCCCAGAGCCATCAAACTGCAACAGCCATCAATAAAGTTGTAACAAAAAAAGCTAATCTTCAGACAACTGACAAATATGAGGCACTTGCTAATTTAGACAATATCTTCAGTACTGGGCAAGGTGGTGACCAGGGAAGTGGCTTCGGCACAGTAGTTAAAGCTCCACCAGGTGCTTCTGTTTCAACGCCGATTCAGTCAAGTATGTCATTGGACAAATACGCGGCCCTAGCAGAATTAGACTGTGTTTTCAGTTCAACAGCAACCTCTAGTAATACATATACTTCTACCAGTAATGTTAGCAGCAATGTTTTTGGAACAGTACCAGTGGGTGCTGCCTCACAGCCACAACCTGCATCTTCAAGTGTGCCTGCTCCATTTGGAGCTACACCTTCCACAAATCCATTTGTTGCTGCTCCTGGTCCTTCTGTGCCATCATCAACAAACCCATTCCAGACTAACCCCAGAGGAGCAACAGCTGCAACATTTGGGACAGCATCCATGAGTATGCTTATGGTGTTTGGAACACCCGCCTCCTACAGCCTTCCGACTAGCTTTAGTGGCAGTTTCCAGCAGCCTGCTTTCCCCGCCCAAGCAGCTTTTCCTCAACAAACAGCTTTCTCTCAGCAGCCCAATGATGGAGGTTTTGCAGCATTTGGACAGAGCAAGCCAGTGGTGACCCCTTTTCGTCAAGTGGCTGCTGCTGGAGTGTCTAGTAATCCTTTTATGGCTGGTGCACCAACAGGACAGTTTCCTACAGGAAGTTCATCAACCAACCCTTTCTTATAGCCTTAGAGACACTTTACTGGAATGGACTTTTATTGTGATCACCTAACATCTCTCCGCCTCTTGCACTGTTGTCTCCTTTCACTGATTTAGCTTTAAACACAAGAGAAGTCTTTAAAAAACCTGCATTGTGTATTAAACACCAGGTAAAAATGTGCAAAACAGAGGGCTCTGGCACCATCTTTTAATATGTGAATTGGCAGAAAAGGTAGCGGTATCATGTATAGTAAATTTGGCTAATAAGCTATTGCAGATACCACGTTCATTATGCTTGCAGTACTATACATATTTTTTTCTTAGAAATTAGCTATTTGTGCATATCAGTATTTGTAACTTTAACACATTGTTATGTGAGAAATGTTACTAGAGAAATAGATCAGCCACTTTAAGGTACTGTTATATCTCTTGGAATGAATGAACTAAATCATTTTATCCATTACTACTGGAAGTTATGAAGTCAAGAGTTTTGTTCATTCTTCAGTTTTTAAAGAGCTCTTCTATTTATACATGCCTAAGTTCTTTAAAATGTAGAGGCATACCTGTCTGCATAATAAAGCTGATCATGTTTTGCTACAGTTTGCAGGTGAAAAAATAAATATTAGAAAATAAAAAAGAACTAATTTCTATGAGGGAATGGCCATCAATTGGGGAATGGCTAAACAAATAATAGTACTCGAATACTATTTTTCAATAAAAAACACAAAACGTTGGACTCAATAGAAGTATGACATGACTCACAGGATGCAGAGCAAAGGGAATAGAACCAAAAGAACAATGTACGCATCAACATCAACATTGTAAGATGAACAATCTTGATGGAAGCAGCTCCTCTCAGCAGTCCAGAGACTAGGACAACTGTATTAGACTGACTATGGACTATATTATCTTTTTCCAGAGGAAGAAACACACTCACACAAACACCGGCACACACACAAAAAAACCCTTCACAATCTGATGAGCACTTTATAAAAATTATCTCTCATGTATCTCTTTTTCCTTAATCCTAATTCCTCATATATAAAATTACTAATCTGGAGACCTGTTTATTAAAATGCGTATGTACAATGCTACCTGACTGTTCACTGCTGAGCGGAGGGGGCTGGGAAGGGAGGGTGGAATGTAATTTTGTAATTTAAAAATGTACATATGCATATGGTGAAAATAAATTAAAAAAAGCAAAAAAACCCTAAAATATAAATTAAAAAATAAAACATTTTCTGGCTCATTAAAAAAAGAATTCATTTCTAAAATATATAGAGATTTGAATCAAACTTATTAGAAATGAAGTTATTCCCTAGTTCATAAATGGTCAAAAGATCTGAACAGGCAGTTTTCATATGAAGTAATTAAAAATATCTAGTCATATGAAAAATGCTTCAAAATATTATTGATTATAGAAATACAAATAAAACAACTATGAGGTACCACATAGCATCTATCAGATTGACCAAAAACCAATCTGATCAATGTTGGATGTGATGTGGGAAAACTGGACAGAAATGCATTGTTGGTGGAGCTGTGAACTGATCCATTTATTTTGGTGAGCAATTTGGAACTATGCCTAAAGGGAAATAACCTGTGCATACACCTTTGATCCAGCAATACCACTACTAGATATATATCCCAAAGAGTTTATAAGAAAGGGTAAAAAATACCCCCATGTATAAAAATATTTAGTGTAGCTTTTTTGTGGTGTCAAAGAACTGAAAACTGAGGAAATGGCCATCAATTGGGGAATGGCTGAATAAATTGCTGTATATAAATGTGATGAAATACTATCATACTTCAGAAAAGTCTCAAAAGACTTACATGAATTAATGCTCAATGAAGGGAGTAGAACCAGGAAAACATTGTACACATTAACTACAACATTGTGAGATAATTAACTAACATGGGTTCACCTTCTCTATGCAGTTCAATAATCAAAGAAAATTCTAAAAGACTTGTGATGAAAAATGTCATCTAAATCTAGAGAAAAAATGATGGACTCTGAATTAGACCAAAGCATACTAAGATCACTTTCTCTAACTTCTTTTATGTGTATTCTCTCTTTATCATGGTTATTTCCCCTCTTTTTACTTCTGATTATGACTAATATGGAAAACCATTAAACATAATCATGTATGTACAACCTACATAAATTATCTCATTGCCATAGAGATTTTGAAGAGAAGGAAAGCTGGTCAAAAAATATAGAACTCAAAAGTTTACCAAAAAGATGAGTACTGCAGACTTTTTTTTTTCATTTTATTTACAAAAACAAAAAGGAAAAAAGAAATTTCTTTCCACCACAATCCTTGGCATCAGAAATAGCTATGGTTGTTAAAGAAGAGTCATTAAATCTAATTTGCTATTATACAGTAAGGACCATGTGGCCTTTATATATGTCTTGAATCAAAGAGCTGCATTGTGTCATTGCTCCTTTTTAGAATGAGAGCTAGTTAAGGAATATCTTGGAATGCTTTTTGATTCTCTAACTAGAACATTAATACATAAATGTATTAAGTGATCATAATATAATAAACACTTAATATAATATTCATTTATTAATTACTGAAAATATTTTCCAAATAAGTTTATTTTTTTGTATTGCATTCTTCTTGATTTCCATATCTTTCCATTTGACAAAAATGTCACATATAATAATTTTTTGGTTGATTTTATTTCTTTATTATGTTTATTAATGCATAGCAGTTAAAAATAAAGATTGTTTTGTCTCTTCATTTTCTTCTACTTATATTCCATTTTCATCAGCAATAATTTATTTTAATAGGTTCAAAACAGCACTGTTTTAGTTTCATGTAATATCTTTTCATTTTGACTCATGGCTTTGTTTCAACTTTGAATTTAAGAGTTGATCTCACTATATACATGTTTCAGGAATGATGATTATTAATATAGTCATCATTTTATTTTAATTATTTTAGTTATTTTAGGAGGTGGAGCCAAAATGTTGGCATGAGGGCAAGAAAATTCATGGAAACTTGGCACTCAAAATCTCCAAAATCCATCACATTATGACTCCAACCAAAATTTAGAGAAGCAGAACCAACAAAAAGACTGAGTGATACAATTTCCCAGTCCAAGACAATGTAAAAGATCCACTAGAAAGGTCTGTTTCACGGGGACTGGGGGTTGAAAAGAGCCTCAGCACAGCCAGACCTCAGTAAATAAGCTCCAGCCTTCCAGGAACAGCCTGCAGTGTGCATGGGTCTCTGAGGATGCCTGGGTCTATGGCAGAGGGGGTGGTTTCCATACCTCTATGTCCAGGGATCTCCAGGGATAGCTTGAAGGGGCAGTGAGAGAACTGTGCCACACTATAATGAGTGCAACACCTACCAGCACCAGCCTCAGGGTAGCACTGAGGTGGGAACCTGCAGTGACAACCTTTGGAGCCACCCAGCACTTCCAGAGCACTCAACCCACAGATGGTAAGGGGATGGGGAGAGTTTGAAGCGGTCTCTCTGCTATCCCTGGGTCAGGACTCTGCTGTTTGCCCACATTCAGATCCAGGTTGCAATCTGGGCCCCCATACTACGATAGAGATAGGGGACATAGGGGAGAGCCTGTTTTCATCCACAGACTGGAACACAGGCAAGAGAGCAGTCAGAGTCTCATAAGATCTTGGGGCAATTAAGGTCCCTATTGGGAGTACTGAAAGCACCCAAAGTCTTGGAAGTGCAGTAAAGCAGTCATAGATTGATACAACAGTATGAAATGAACAACCTTAATAAAGGTAGCTCCTCTCAACAATCCAGAGAACTAGGATGACTGTATTTGACTGGTTATAGACTATATCATCCAAAAGTAGAGGAATAAAAATAAAACAAAACAAAAAACACAGGAAAAAAGCCCTCTGAATCCTATGAATATAAAAATTTTCTCATGTCTCTCTATCCCTTAATCTTAATTCCTCATGCCAAAAGTTACTAATTTGTATGTTTAACTAAATATGTATGTAAAATATTAACTTGACTGTTACTTGATGAGGGGAGGGTATGAGAAGAGAGGGTGGAGCAAAATTTTGTAACTTGGAAATGTGCATGTGCATATAGATGAAAATAAATAAACTTTAGAAAAGATAAGCAAGTAAGGGAGGTAGAGGAAAAATTGGGAAGAGAACTGAGAACTATGGAGGTAAATCATAAAAACCAAGTTCAGCGTTTGGTGAAACAAATACAAAAAATTACCAAAGAAAATAACATCTTAAAACCAGTTTAGATCAATTGGAAAAAGCAACCCAGAAGGTAAATGAGGAGAATAATGCCATAAATAGTATAACTGACCCAGCTGGAAAAGGAGATATAAAAAGCTTTCTAAAGAAAATAGCTGTTTCAAATACAGAATGGAGCTAAAGGAAGCTGGTGACTTTGCAAGACATCAAGAAACAGAGAAAAAAGGAAGATGATCAATGTTGGAGAGGATGTGGGAGGATTGGGACATTGATGCATTGCTGGTTGATTTGTGAACGGATGCAAAATTCATGAAGAACAGTGTGGAACTATTCCCAAAGAGCAGTAAAACTGTTATGCCCTTTGACCCATCAATTCCAATTTTAGGACTATATCTAGAAGAAATGATAAAAAAGGGAAAATTTCTCCACATTACAAAAATATAACAGACCATTTTGAAGTGTCAAAGAATTGGAAATTGAGGGGATACACATCAATTGGGGAATAGTTAAGCAAGTTATGGTACATGAATACTATGGAATATTATTATTCTGTAAGAGACCATAAATTGTCAGACTCTAGAGAAGCATGTAATGACTTATGGGATCTGATGCTGAGCAAAGGGAATAGAGCCTAGAGAACAATGTACACTTCAAAAGCATTATGAGATGAACAACCTTTATGGATCCAACTCCTCTCAACAGTGCAGAAAGTAAGGACAATGGTAATGGTCTATATTATCCCCAACCACAGGAAGGGAAACAAAACAAAACAAACAGAAAAAAATACCTCTACTGAATCTCATGAACATTTTATAAAAAAAAATAACTCTTGTCTCTTTCCCTTAATCCTAACTCCTCATACCAAAAATTACTGATTCATAAATATGTGTAATGAAATACGTTTGTAAAATGCTAACCTGACTGTTCCCTACTGAAAGGAAGGGGATGGAAAGGAAGGGTAGAGGAAAATTTTGTAACTTAGAGACAGGCATGTACAAATTGATGAAAATAGAAAGGAAATCAAAAACAATAAAACATACTAAAGGAATGAAAAATTAGAGGAAAATTTGAAATATGTCATTGGAAAAAACAACTGACCTAGAAACAGATCCAGGAGAGATAAGTTAAAAATTACTGAAAGTCATGACCAGGGAAAGATTGTAGGCTTCAGCTTTCAAGAAACAATACAAAAGAAGCCATTCTCCAATTGCAAATAGTCAAAGGATATGCAAAGGCAATTTACAAATGAGGAAATCAAAGCAATCCTTAGTCAAGTAAAAATTGCTGTAAATCATTATTGATTAGGCAATAGCAATTTAAAGCAGCTTTGAGGCACCATCGCACACCTATCATATTAGTAAATATGAATGTAAAAGATAGTGTTTAATGTTGGTAAGTATGTGGCAAATTTAGGGCACTAATACATTGTTGGTGGAGCTCACCTAACCTTTCTGGAGAGCAATCTGTATTATGACCAAAAGTTAATAAAAATATGCATCCCCTTTGATCCCACAATATCACTACTGGATCTATACCTTGAAGGGATCATGTAAAAGGGTAAAAACATCACTTGTTCAAATATATTCATAGCATTCTTCTTTGTGGTAGCAAAGAATTGGAAATCAAGTGAATGCCCATCAGTTAGGGAATGACTGAACAAATTGTGGTATATATGTCTGTGTGTGTGTGTGTGTGTGTGTTTGTGTGTTATGGTACACTATGATTCTATTAGAAACCAAGAAAGATGAGATTTCAGAGAAGCCTGGAAAGATTTGCATGAACTAATGTTGAGTGGATGAGCAGAACTAGAACATTGTATACCCTAAGAGAAACATGAGGTTGATGATCAACCTTAATGGACTTGCTCATTCCATCAATGAAATAATCAGTGACAATTTTAGGGCACCTAGGACAGAGAATACCATCAAGGTTAAACAAAGACTCAAGTCTATTACCTTCACTTTTTAAATGTGTCATGTATTTCATAATTTTGCTATCCCTAATGTTTTATTTTCTCTTCAATGATATGATTTCTCTTCCAATACTTTTAATTTAGATAAATGTATAGTATGGAAACAATATAAAGATTAGCAGACTGCCTTCTCTGGGGGATGGGGGAAGAGAGGGTAGAGGAAAAATTGTAAAATTCAAAACCTTTCAGAAAATGATAGGTATAAATTACTATTAGATATAATTGGAAAACAAATAGAATATTAATAAAAAAAGAAATAATACAGTAAAATTGTCCTGAGATCCAAGGAGAGGGTAAAATGGAAATTTAGGAAATCCATTGATCACCTCCTGAAAGGGAACCCAGGAATATTATAGCCAAATTTGAAATCTCTCATGTCATAGAAATTACTATGAGCTGTCAGAAATTCAACACCATAGTGCTACACTCAGGATTACACAGGTTCTGGTTAGCATCTGCATTAAGGGCTCACAGGGCTTGGAATATAATATTCTGGAAAGCTAAAGAGCTGGACTTGCAATTGAAAATCAACTACCCAGGAAAACTGAATATCCTTTCAGGGGAAAATGGTCTTTCAATGAAACAAGGTACTTTCAAACTTTCCTGCTGGAACATCCAGAGCTGAACAGAAATTTTCAGCTCCAAGAATAAGAACTCAGAAGCATAGGTGGTGGATGAGAATGACTAATTATAAGCAACTTAATGTCATTGAACTGTGTGTATTGCTGTGTGGCAAGTAGATACTGATAACTCATATGTGTTTCCCCCCTCTGAAAAGAATCTTTGATTTAATCTTTTCATACAACTACAAACTTTATTCTTTCTTATGATTTTATTCATGTGGAAATGTAATAATTTATTCTTTAATACTTAAGCTCCTACTTATTTAAAATTTGATATGAAGTTTATGTTTTCTACATCAGTATTTACATAGAAATTCATATGTGGTCTAATATATATATATATATACATACATACATATATATATGTATGTATATATATATATATATATATATATATATATATACATATATATATATATATGTATGTGTTTCCCAGCATGATTGACTCCTTTTTTTCCTGTCACTTTGGCATACTTACTACCAAATGATAAAGGAAAGAACCTTTTATATTTTTGTTTGTTTTATGCATTTTCAAGGAGAGCAGTCAGGTCACTTGGTAATAAAAACCTTAATGTTCCACATAATTGTCAGCTATTATTATGACTAATCATTTTAATTGTCTTGATTTTATCTACTATTGAAATTAAGCCAAAGGTTATTGGTCTACATAAAACATTTTTGTTCCTTTCTGTCATCCAACAGGTTAGATATACCTAATTCTTAATTTAAGTTATCTATAAATTTATTTAGCAAAGAAGGTCAACGATAGTTTTCTATGGCACTACCTTAGAGATATTCTTTTAAATTTAGATTCCAGCATCAGGAATTCATTAAACCAATTTTAGTAATGAAATTATACTCTAATCTAACTTACATTTCTCCATCTTGTTCATAATAATATGAGAACATTGGTCTTATATTTTGGCGAAATCTAGACACTTTTCATATTGTATTTTCCTGATTTTTATTATCCCAGTAAACTTTTTAGAAAGTAAGCAAAAATAGTTCATCCAGAACTGGTCTTGTGATCATTGTTTAACAAAAAATTATTTTCAAATAGTATCAGAAATTAACTATTATCTCCATGTCAATAGCTACTGTTTTCATACATATCATTTTGCTTTTCATATGCTACAGCCATGAACGTTCAAGCATCTTTGTCAGTAATATCAATCATTCATTCCAATAAGTCAATAAAAAGAGTCAAACATTGCCATATTCTTTGGATGAATTCTCAAATTTTTCAAGTGCTAAAAGGGAAAAGCTGTCTATTGATGTTTCTCTATTAGTGAACAGAAGAACAAAGTTTTCCCCTGAGAGAATTTGCCATGAACTAAATTTTGAAAATTAATAAGGGAATAGACAAATAGCCAAAATAAAGAATAGTAATTTTATGTTGTATTTTTTGTTTGTTTGTTTTGCAAAGTAAAACATCCTGAAAAATACTGTAAATTTTTCTGGGCTTTTGTTTTCTAAGTAATTTTAAAGTATAAAGACTTAAATAAGTATATCTCTAGAAGACATAGGTCTCCAAAATAAATAATCCCTTAAACAATTCAAAGAATATCATAATTCAAGACTGTTGAAGGACTCGGCCAGATTTAATTTTTTTTCCCTGAGACAAGCTGCCTTGAGTTGAAGAGTAAGAACCAAGAAGAGAATGAATTTTGACAACAGTAAAACCAACCATAAGGTGGAATACATTATGAACAACAAGAACCAAGTATAGGAGGGATGTTTAATATTCCACCAGTAGAAATTTAATTGCACATAGCTTATTGGTTGTTTTTCAATATGTAGAATCATATTAACAGTAATTTTGCTTCAGTAAAAATGGACTCAATTAAAATATATTTAAACGACTATTTTTAAAATTGTGTGCTCTTGATAAAAAGCCCAGTGAAAAGCCTCTGGATAGGTGTGAATGTTATAGCTGTAGAAATTAATTTACATGAAAGAGCCATCATGTCTTTTTTTTAAAATGGTTTACTACTGGAAAACATAACAGCCCAAATTCTCACATGGGGAGTCAGGAATCCAGGCACGAGGCACTGAAAGCTGCAATCATTTATTTTTCAAACTTCTGGTCATGTTATTGCCTGCCTGCTAGATATGAGTTATGAACTGAAAAAAAAAGAAGTTGATGAAAGAAACAGCCAGAAGGCTTTTAACACCCTTTCATAAACCTACTGTTCAGATGTTCGTGAATTTAAGAACAGAATCACATCAGTAGAAAATAATCCCACATTATTGAATTAAAAAAAGAATTATCCCTTTGTTAAAATTTTATCACCTAATTCAGTTTTCCCAAAGATTTCTTCTATTTTAATTAAATGTAAAAATAAAATGATTTTCAAATATAAAAAGGAATAAATTTTCAGGATATTTTTGAAAGCCATCTCATTCTAAGCTTACAGTCAGTACATAAACTAATGATCCATTTAAATTAATCAAAAACACATCTAGCATTAAATATATATATATATATGTATATATACATATATATATATATATATATATGCATGTATATATATATGTATCATGTCAGTCAATAAACATTTGAGGACTGTGTATATAAGCTAAAAAGAAGATGGACTGGTTACATTTTAATAATGATGGACAACTAAAGGATATGCTTAGTTTCCTAACAAGTCAAGAGTAAGGGAGGAAGGTCGCTAGACTTTTGGAAGAAATCTCAGCAACCAATCTATTAGATAAGATGGATAGAGTTCTTACCGGATAGGCAAAAATTAATGAACAGAAGGCATTTACATCACTATTGGGAATACATAATATGTGACAGCTATCTAAGATGAAAATAGACTATTTGACTAGTAGAGACTGAGGTTGTTTTAATGAGAGTTTTTGTTAAATGGGTAAGTTATTCTACCTATCATTAAGTACAGTCATTTATGATCATATCTGAAGGGGCTGAGATCTTATAGATTGGAAACTCTTTCTGGGTGAGTATTCTTGCTCCCAATCTAGTAGAGATGTATAATGTAATGATCTGAGGTGATTTATGTAAGAAATAATTCACATTTATTTAGAACTTTAAGACTTAAGTGTGTTTCACACAAACCTATGGATTGAATAGGAAAATACTATTATTTTTAATCAATATATGAAAAAACTGAAGCATAGAGAGTTGAGGACTTCTAAATGTCATATTCTTTAAGTAAGAGAATAAAGATTTAAACATTGACCTCTCAAACTTCAGGCTCATTCTTCTTTCAATTTGTCACTATTGACTAATGATTCAAGTTTTCATATTCATAATATCAACTATTAATTGGGTCCTCACTACAGTAAAACATTCTTTTTATTTTTCCCTAATTGGCGTTCTTATCACATGAATAATGGCTTCATATTCAAAGTTTTTTTCTGTGTTTAAGTCACTTATATAACCAATACGTTATCTTCTAAATAGGGAAGAACATAAAATACTTCACTGAGAAAATCAAAACCATCTGTCATTTCTCCCCTTAACACCTTAATTCAATACTTAAATTTTCCAAATATTTAGAAACAAAAGATACAAATTCCAGTCATGTGTCTTCTACTTTCTATCTATGTGGCCTTGGGGATGATATTAAACTCCATTTAATTGGTCATTAATTATTACCAAAAACATTCATTTCTGAATCTAATAACCTTTTCACAGTTCTCATCATTGTTCATTTCTCTACAGTATTTGAAGCTTTTGGGTATCCATTCTTTCTATATAATTTTTCCTCCCTGAAATTTTGTGACACTGCTATATCCTAGCTCTTCTCTTGTTCAATGAACACCCCTTGGTCTTTTTTACTGGATCATTGTCCATGCATATGGTCAGGTTTCTATAGAGCTCTGTCCTAGATATTCATTTTTAAAATTTATATGCAATCTCTCTTAGTGATTTCAACAACTTCCATGGTTTCAGTTATCATTTTCAGGAAGGTGACCCAAATATATACAAATATATGTATATACACATATATGTATTTATATGTGTGTGTGTGTGTATATATATATATATATATATATATATATATATATATATATAGTCTACTTCCACTTCTTTCTAAAAAAATCTAGTACCAACAGATGCCCTTTGGATATCAAATAACATATATATATATATATATATGTATATATATATACATATATATATATATATATATATATATATATAATACACACACACACACACACACACACACACACACACACACATATGCCTTAAAGGGGCATTATATTTCACATTTCCAAAAACAGAACTAATCATTTTCTCCTTAAGCAACCTCTTCTACCTAATTTTAGCATGTACGTCAAGACTATTTTTTAGTTACCTAGTTTCAATCTTGGAGTCATTCAATACTCTTCATTCTCACTCAACTCTCACACCTAATCAATTGCCAAGTCTTATCCATACTAATTTGCTTAATATCTGACCACGTTTTTCTCCTCAATATTATCATAATAGTTTAGACCTTCATCACTTTTTACTTTGCTGTATTATTGCAATAGTTTCCTAAATGATTTCTATAGATACTCAAATCCATCCTCCATAGAAACTGATATTATTAAAGAACAGTATTTGTTCATGTCAATCATCCACAAAAGAAGCATATGTTGACTCTATTGTCTCTAGGATAAAATGAAAACTTTTCATATTGTAATATAAAAATAATCATATTCTGACTGCAACTTATCTTTCCAGGCTGATTTTCCCCTACTTAGCCTCATACAATCAGTGTTCTAACCAAAACAGCTTACATACATTTTCTTGTATTTTAAATTTAGATTAAAAAATAATAAATATTTATTTTCTCTCTACTGGAGGGGGTGAAGAAAAAATATTAAACCATTATAACAAATATACATAACCTAGCAAAATATGTTCCTAAAGTGTCTCTGTCCATGAATATATGTCTCAATAAGCATTGAGCCCCTCATTATTCTCTATCAGCATGTGGATAACATTTTTATTGTCAGTGAAATGTTCCAATCAATCTGGGAGTAATGTGAAATATTCACTTTCTTATCTTGGGCATTCCATTTCCTCTTTATCTGCACTTATATTCTTTACTCTTCCTTTGGAATTTGCTTACCCATACCCCTATATTTACGTCTTAGAAGTCCTACCTCCCTTCAAGACTCAGATCAAATGTTTATTATTTCTTCAAGAGGCCTTTTCTGATGTGTCCCTATTTTTAGTTAACCCTCTATGTTGAATAACTTTAACTTATTTTATATATTTGTATTTACTTATTTATCATCATATCATTCCCTGTTCACTTTATTTTAGCTATTTGAATTCAGAGACTTTCATTTGTGTAACAACAGGGTCTAGTATAAACCTGTCTCATAGTCAACACTTACTATAATTCATTTAATTTGTTACTATTATTACCAAAAGATACCCTTGTTGTTTGAAAATAATATGGTTTTTATATTTGCTTTGGACTGCAGAATACAAAATTAAAATGGAAATGTACCAGTTTTGTAATTACAGTCAAGTCATTTTAACTTTAATCAGTTCTTTTATGCACAAATCTTAAATTTTGAAATTCATCTTGTGACTATTCACATGATGCTCTGTAGTTTTATTAAGATATCAGTCTGACCATAAGGCTCTTAGTTCCTTAGAAAGTCAAACTAGACTAATTTTCTAGAAACAGCTTTGGGAACAAGGTCTTAACACTTCTGTGACAATATATGTAATTTACAAATATGAATCTTCATTTTTAAGTTCCTCCAAGTTTTTGCATTATGGTCATTTTTCAGTTTTTTTGTTTTTAATCAGACTCCTCAATATCACAATAAAATGTGTCAACAAGTCTGAAAAAAAAGTAAATAATATGATTATTTTATCCTATATGAACTGATTCTGTGATTTCATTGGTCTATGGAATTCTCAGGACTGTATCAGTAATTACAGTAGTTCTTCTATCCATAGACATCAGTACATATTCTTCAACATATAAACATTTAGAGTTGTCTGAGGCAGAGTAATTTTAATTATGCATTTTCTCTGGCACAATTGTTGGTTTTTCAATTACCCAGGGTTTGGTTTTCCTATCATTTATATTGTGGTAACCATTAGGCAAATCATCATTCTGATTGTACTTGTTTCACCCCATTATTTCTTGTAACTGATTCTATTAATTCCTTCTATGTCTTCCCTTTTCCTATATGATAATATTCATTACATTCATGTATTCTGGATTTTCAGTCATCCCCTAATTTATACACTCACTTTATTTTTTCTGTTACCTTCTAAATCTTAGTTATAAATATTTTGTTATATTCTATATTCTATTTTGAAGTTTTTATGTATATCTTATATTTTGATTGCTAGAATAAAAAGGTAAGGGCATTTTCCTGCCCAATTCCAAATTGTTCTACAAAATAATCCACCTTATTCAGAGTTCCACTAAAAATATGTCGGTTTTCCTAGAGTACTTCATGGGAAATTTTAAAACAAGCTTACAATTAATTATTAAGAAGATTGTTCTAGCAGGGATTTTTTTTTGCACTATGGATATTTTAAGGAAAAGGCAGATGGACAAGACAGGGAAGAAATGGTAATAGTGCAAAATAACAAAAATGCACCAGAGTGTTGGCAAATAGGAACTGATCAATAAGCATTCATGAGATGTCATCAATAATGATCCAGGCAATGGGCAACATCCTAATCTTAAAAAATAAAACCATAGTAATATAAAAACATATAATGAAAATATTTCAGTAGGAGCATTAATTCCTTATTGCATGCATCATGATTTCCAGGTAAGAAAGTCTGCTGAAGAGAAAAACTATGGAGTCAGGCACTAAATTCAATATGTTCTTATCATAGCCACCAGCATTTGTATTAAAGAATAAATTTAAATAAATGAAACTTCAGAAGAACAGAAAATGATAAGTGATTAAAACAAAGGGAGAGTTTAGAAATAATAATGGTGAGAGAATAATATTTCCATCCTCTCTCCTGGTGAATAGGTGGTGATTTCACCTGGTGCTGAAACAAATATGAGAGGAAGAAGACTAAATTGAAGAAAAGTTTGCTATTTCAGGATGGAATTTTCAGGGGATTCAGTTGAAGGGATGGATAGAGCTATAGAGGTATATTGAAAAGGTAGAATTTTTGAGATAAAACATAGGCCTTAAAGGTTAGATTGTGGGGATATTTGGAACCATGCCCAAAGGGCTATAAAACCATGGATTCTGTTTGACAAAGCAAAGCCTCTACTACATCTTTATCCCAAAAGAGATGAAAATAGCAAAAAAAGGACCTGTGTACAATAATATGTGTGGAAGTTCTTTTATAGTGTCTAAGAATTGGAATTTAAAGTTATGCCCATCAGTTGGAATGGTTAATCAAGCTATTATGAAAAAATGATATTTTTCAATAAGAAATGATGAGCAGAATATTTTCAGAAAAACCAAGAAAGACTTATAAGAACTGATGCCATGTAAAATATACTGTGTAAACAATAACAACAATGTTGTAGGAGGACCAGCAATGTATGACAACTTATCCCAGCAATTCAGACTCAAAATAACTCAGAAGGATTTATGATGAAGGATGCTATCCAAACCCATTGAAAAGTGATAGTTTTTAGAATACAGATTGAAACTTTCTTTTTAAAGTTTTCTTTTATTTTTCTTGAGGTTTCATCATTTTTTTTTTGAATTGAGGTCTATGTTTTCTTACACAACATGACAAAATCTTAGGAGAATGAATAAAGCCAGTGAAAAGAGGGTCCAAAGAATACTACCTAGAAATTAAAAACCCTAACTAAGAGAGATCTAAAACTTCTGATGGGAATCTGATTTGGTCTCCAGCCCAGAAAGCCTTCCTTTAAGAAATCAGGATAGAGTTTAAAAATCAATTGGAAAATTTGGGAAAAAGAAACCCAAGAGAAAATTAGCCTTGAACAAGGAAACAAATCCTTGAAAAATAAAATTGGACAAATGCAAAAAGAAAATAATTCTCTCAAAATCTCAATTAGGCAAATGCATAGAAAACAGTAATTCCTTCAAAATCTCAATTGGTCTGATGGAAAGCTCTTTCAAATGTAGAATTGGCCACATGGAAAAGGAGTTGCAAATGGCAAATGAAGAAAACTATTCTCTATAAAATAAATGGAGTCTGTGAAAACTAATGACTTCATGAGACAACAAGAATCTGTTAAACAAAACCAAGAAAATCAAACATTATAGAAAAAAAATGTAAAAATATCTCATTGACCAAGCTACTGAACTAGAGAATAGAAGTAGGAGGGACAACTTAAGCATCATTGATCTCCCTGAAAATATTGAAAAGAATAAAAGCCTGGACTTAATATTATAGGATTTAGTAATGGAAAATTGCCCAGACATCATGAAACCAGAGGGCAAAATAATAATTGAAAGAATGCATCAATCTCATTTGGAAAGGAGTCCCAAGATGAAAACACCAAGGAATATTGTAATCAAATTCCAGAACTATCAGATAAAACAGAAAATCCTGCAAGTATCCAGAAAGAAACAATTTAGACACAAGGGAGCCACAGGATCTGGTTACATCAACATTAAGGGATCAAAGGGCTTGGGAAGTGATATTCTGAAGTGCAAGGGAGTTTGGAATGCAACCAAGAACCCACTATTAAACAAACCTGAGCCTTCTCTTCCAGGGGAAAAGATAGACATTTAATGAAATATAACAGTTCCAAATTTACCTGATGAAAAAAACAGAGCTAATAGAAAATTTGGCCTTCCAAGAGGAGACTCAAGAGATGCATAAAATGGTTAAAAAAATACAAAGGTAAAGGAAAAAAAAACTGTTATGCAATAAGATATAACTGGCAATCACCCCACCTAACAATTATTCTCATATCTCCCAAGAACTGCAACTCTGTTTGATAGAATATACTTAGAAATAATAGACAATCATAACTTAACTATGATTCTGATAGGATGATTTAAAAACAGTATCTCTTTTAAAAATGGTACAGTGAAAAGACAGTTAAATGGGACAGTGAAGACACAGGAAGAAGGAGGAGATTAAATGAGGTAAATCACATAAATAGATCAAAAGGACATATTGCAATGGATGGGAAGAAGGGAGGAAGTGAGAACAATCTGAATCCTACTTTTATCAGACTTGGCCTAAATTTAGCAAACGCACATTCAGTTAAGTAAAGAAATCTTACCTTAAAATTATTAAAAGGGGAAGTGGGGAGCAGGGGAAAGAGGAAGTAAAAGAAGGAAGGCAAGGAAAAAAGGTTCAAATGAAAGGGTGAAAGAAAAGGTAGGGGGTTGTATATAAGGGGGAAACTGAAGATGGTGGTATTCAGAAACAAAATATTGAGGAATATGGATAAAGTGGGACAAAAGGGGGAAAATACAAACAGAGGGAAGATAGCATGGAGGGCAATAAAGAGTTAGCAATTATAACTTTGAATGTGAATGGGATGAACTCTCCCACAAAATGTAAATGAATAGCAGAGTGGATTAAAAACAGAATCCTACAATATCCTGCTTATAAGAAATTCATTTGAAGCAGAGAGATACATATCAAGTAAAGGCAAAAGGTTGGAGCAAAACATAGTTTGCTTCAGCTGAAGTGAAAAAGCAGCTGTAGCAATCCTTCTCTCAGTCAAAACAGCTGCAAAAATAGATAGCATTAAAAGACATAAGGAAGGAAACTATAACCTCCTAAAAGGTACCATAGAAAATAAAGTAATTTCAATACTAAATATGTATGCACCTAGTGGTATACAAATTCTTAGAGGAGAAGTTGAATGAGTTGCAGGATGAAATAGACGGCAAAAGTCTGCTAGTTGGAGGTAACCTCCCACTCTCATATTTTGATAAATCTAACCATATAAGCAAGAAAGAAGCTAAGGAGGTAAATAGATTGTTAGAAAACTTAGATATGTTAGACCTATGCAGATAATTGAATTGGGATAGAGATTTGTTGAAAAATTGTTCAAAATATGGTAACTTTGCCCTAGCAGATCTAGAATAATATTATAAACCATCAGTCATCATAACTATCTGGTATCAGCTAAGAAATAGTCTAACAAACAGACTAGGTGCAAAAGAGGTAGCACAAAATGATTATAGTAATCTGCTATTTGATAAACTCAAAGAATACAGCTTTGGGACAAAAAAAAATCTTTCTTTGATAAAAACTGTTGGATGAATTGGAAGCTAGTATGGCAGAAACTTGGAATAGAGCAATACCTCATATCCTATATTAAGATAAAATCAAAATGGATACAGGATTTAGACATAAAAACAATATTTTAAGCAAACTAGGAGATCTAGGAATAGTTTTACTGTCAGATCTATGGAAAGGGAAGCAGTTTATGACCAAGGAAGAGATGAAGAACCTCATTAAAAACAAACTAGATAATTTTGATTACATTAAATTAAAATTCTTTTGCACAGACAAAACCACTGTAAACAAGATCAAACGAAATGTTGTAAATTGGGACAATTTTTACAACTAGTATTTCTGGCAAAGGATTCATTTCTAAAATGTACAAAGAACTGAATCAAATTTATAAAAAGAACAAGCAATTCCCCAATTGACCAATGATCAAATGATATGTGGAGGCACTTTGCAGATGAGAAAATTAAAGCAATCCATAGTCATATGAAAAATTTCTCTAAACCATTACTTATTAGAGAAATGTAAATTAAAGCATCTCTGATATACCACTTCGCACTTCTCAAACTGGCCAATATGACTAGAAATGACAATGATCAATGTTGGAAGGGATGTGGGAAATTTGGGGCACTAATACTTTATTGGTAGAGCTGTGAACTATCCAAACCTTCTGGAAAACAATTTTGAATTTTGTTCAAAGAGCAATTAAAATGTGCAATTCTTTTATCAAGCAATACCACTACTGTGTCAGTACTCTGATTAGATCATGAAAAAGGGTAAAAACATTACTTGTATAAAAATATTCATAGTACCTCTGTTTGTGGTGGCAAAGAATTGGAAATTGAGTGAATGTCCATCTATTGTGGAATGGCTAAACAAATTGTGGTAAATGTTTATTATGAAACAGTCATGTTCCATTACAAACCAGGAGTGATGGGAATTCAGAGAACCCTGGAAGTATTTCCATGAACTGATAGTGAGCAAGATGAGCAGAACCAGAAGAACATTGTATATCCTAAAACGCAAGGGTGATGATCAATCTTAATGTACTTGCTTATTCCATAAGTGCAACAATCAAGAATCAAAAAAAAAAATTTTCCTTAAGAATATGTTTTCTCTCTCAACACATTCAACTTAGATCAATGTATAGCATGGAAACAATGCAAAGATAGCCTAAAAGGCTACTTTCTATGGAGGGGAGAGAAGACAGATTAGGAGTAAAATTGTAAAATTCAAAATAAATAAATAAATTAAAATAAAACTCCAATGTGAAAAACTCCACAATTTTGAAAATAGAAAAACAATAACTCTAAGCTCTTTGTACCCTCTCCCCATTACTTTAACTATTATCTATATCCAAAAGCTCCACTTTTGCTAGAGAATTATAGGTAAATGACATACATCCTATCTCAAACAGATTTATTAACAAATCATTAAAACTGATCTCTTCTTTATCCTAATCACAAGTAAACAACTTTCACCCCCATTAGGTAAATATTTAGTGTGATATAAAAAGAGCATTATTCAAGTGCCGGTCTGCCACTTTCTCTCTGAGCAAGAAGAATCAATAAATAAGGATGAGTTTAGTCAGAGGAAGAAATGATTCACCCAAAATATAGTATGTTAATATATAAATGAAAAACAAGTGTAGTCATATGACCATATTTTCAAGATGATATCAGTCTTAAACTATAATCTTGGAAAGCAGAGCAAATACAAATATCTGGGTGATGATTTATCTGTTCTAAAAGGTAAGTCAAGGAGAAAAAAATCTATGCCAAATTTAAATGAATATCCTTCACCATTGTGTAATTATATCTATAACTGTGGTTCAAGTGTGTGTGGCAACTTTTTATATTTTAATGGAAATAAAAAATAAATTTCCTTGTATTCACCAATTAATTCTCTACACATTTACATTTATAGAATTTTCTATCAGAAAAGATATACGCTAAATATTTTATCAAAATATTATTATCTATCACTTCTATTTCAAATGGTAAAACAATAAATTATATTATGGTTTATCGATCAGTGGTTTGATTTGATTAGGATTACTACCTGTTGTCAGTGCCTGATCATTACTGGCTTAAATGATAAAGTTAATTATCAAAAACTGTTAACCTGAAGAATAGAGTCTGGATTCAGGGTGACCTATCTTCCTTATGCTTTCCAGGAATAGGTAGAAATAGACATTTAAGCATCTGAACTTTAACATTTAATTTCTAATTATATTCTTTTTTCCTTCTTCCCCCCCCCCCCTTCTAACCTTTCTTTCTTCCTAACTTCCTCATTTCTTTCCTCTCTTACCTGCATGCCTTGGTTTATTTACGGAAATGTGGATGTTCCTAGATGGACCCCTGACACTTGTAACCAGGTTCTACTACCAATTTTCCTGCAAGTTTCCCTTTCCTTTCTGTGTTTGACATCCCACCATCGTCCTCCTCTGCTTTTCTGTAGATAGGAAACCATATGCCCCATTTTAATCTACTCTGTCTTAGGAAGACTCCTTCCTCACATGGCAGAACATCCACATTCCCTTCAATATTATAGACAGTGTTTAAATCCTTTGGATTTCTGCATCATTCTATTGCAATGGAGAGGATTAACTCTTTTTGACTTTGAGCAGAAATAGTGAATATATCTTTGCAATAATGCAATAAAATCACATGCAATATTGAAATACAGATAAAAACTAATTGGAAATTTTAAAAAACAAGCTCATTTTAAAGGATGAGTGGATCAAAAACCAAATTATAGAAAGAATTAATGATTTCAACCTAGATAATGACAATAATGAAATAACATATCCAAACCTATGGGACACAGCCAAGGCAGCTGTGAGGGGATATATTATATCTTTAAATGCTTACATGTATAAATTAGAGAAATAAGAAATCAATGAACAAAACATGCAACTAAAAAATTAGAGAAAGAACAAATAATACAACACAATTAAATTCCAAAACAGAATTTCTAAAAATTAAAGGAGAAAGTAATAAAATTGAAAGCAAGAAAACTATTGAACTAATAAATAAAACCAAGAGCTGGTTTTATGAAAAAAACAAATAAACTTGATAAACCTCTTGTAAATTTAATTACACAAAAGAAGAAAACCAAATTGCTAGTATCATACATGAAAAAGGTGAACTCACCACCAATGAGGAGGGAATTAAAATTATGTTGCCAAATTCTATCCAATAAATTTGATAAACTAAATGAAATGGACAAATATTTGTAAAAATATAAGTTGACTAGGCTAAATGAAGAGGAAATTAAATACCAAAATAACTCTATCTCAGAGAAAGAAATTCACCAAGCCATAATTGAACTCCCTAAGAAAAGATCTCCAGGGCCAGATGAATTCACAAGTGAATTCTATCAAATATTTAAGGAACAGGTGGCTTCAATTATATATAAAGTCTTTGGAAAAATAGGTGAAGATGGAATTCTACCTCTTTCTATGATACCAATATAGTGCTGATACCTAAACCAGGAAGAGTTAAAAAGAAAAGAAATTACTTCCACAAATTATCACTAGGATAATATATTATGACCAAGTAGGATTAATCCCAGGAATTTAGGGTTGGTTTACTATAAGGAAAATTCTTAGTATAATTAATTATATCACTAAGAAACCTATCAGAAGTCATATGATTATATCAATAGATGTTGAAAATTTTTTTTGACAAAATAAAGTATCCATTCCTACTAAAAACACTAGAGTGCATAGGAATAAATGAATTGTTCCTTAGAATAATAAGCAGTATCTATCTGAAATCATCAAAAATAAATTATGTGCAATGGGGATAGGCTAGAGGCATTACCAATAAGATCAAGGGTGAAACAAGGGTGACCATTATCACCACTACTATTCAATATTGTATTAGAAATATTAGCTTCAACAATAAGAGAAAAAAATGAAATTGGAGGAATTAGAATTGGGAAGGAAGAGACAAAAACTCTCACTCTTTGCAGATGGCATGATGCTTTACCTAGAGAATTCCCAAAAAAATCATCTAAAAATACTCCCAGAAATAATTAGCAACTTTAGCAAAGTAGCAGTATATAAAATAAACCCTCATAAATCCTCAATATTTCTATATATGACTAGCATGATGCAGCAGAAAGAGCTAGAAAGAGAAATCCCAGTCAAAATAACTTCAGACAATATAAAGTACTTGGGAGTCCATCTGCCAAGGCATACTCAGAAACTTTTTGAAAACAATTACATACAAATAAAATTAAATTTAAATAGTTTGGCAAACATCAACTGCTCATGGATAGGCTGAGCTAATATAATCAAAATGGCAATTCTACCTAAATTAATATACTTATTTAGTGCCCTACCTATTAAAATTCCAAAAAACTACTTTAATGAGATAGAAAAAATTGATAGGAAATTGATATGGAGAAATAAAAAGTCAAGAATTTCCAGGGGATTAATAAAAAATGTACAAAAGTAGGTGGCTTAGTCCTAACAAATCTAAAATTATATTAAAAGTTTCAGTCATCAAAACTGTCTCGTATTGGCTAAGAAATAGAGTGGTGGATCAGTGGAATAGACTAGCTACAATAGCAGGAAATGATGATAATAATTTGCTATATGATAAATCCAAAGAGTCCAGCTATTGGAATAAATACTCTCTATTTGATAAAAACTATTGGGAAAAATGGAAGTTAGTATGGCAGAATCTTGGATTAGAGAAATGCCTCACATCCTTATCAAGATAAAATCAAAATGGATACAGAATTTAGACATAAAAAGCAATATTATAGGCAAAATATAATAGCAAGTAATAGTTTACCTGCCTGATCTATGGAAAGGGAAGCAGTTTTTGCCCAAGGAAGAGATGGATAACATCATCAAAAACAAACTAGATAACTTTGATTACATGAAATTAAATGTTTTTGTACAGACATCACTATAAACAAGATTAAAAGAAATGTAGTAAATTGAGAAACAATTTTGCAGCTAGTATTTCTGAGAAAGGTCTGATTTCTAAAATATAAAAAGAACAGAGTCAAATTAAAAAAACACAGCAAGCCGTTCCCCAGTTGACAAATGGTCAAAGGATAAACAAAGACTGTTTACAGATGAGGAAATCAAAGTGCCCATAGTCATATGAAAAATGGATCTAAGTCATTAATTATTAGAGAAATGCAAAATGAAGCACCTCTGAGGTTTTACCTCACAACTCTCAGACTGGCCAATATGACCAGAAAGGACAATGATCAATATTGGAAGGGATGTGGGAAATCTGGTATATTAATACATTATTTTGGGAGCTATGAACTCATCCAATCTTTCTGGAGAACAATTTGCAATAACAATCAAAGGGCAACAAAAATGTGTATACCCTTTTATCCTGCACTACCACTACTGGGGCTATACCCTGAAGATCCCATGAAAAAGGGTACAAACATCATTTGTACAAAAATATTCATAACAGTCTTGTTTGTGGTGGCAAGAATTGGAAATAAATTGAATGTCCATCATTTGGAGAAAGGCTTAATAAACTTAATAAACTGTAGTATATGTATGTGGTGGAACACTATTTTCTATTAGAAACCAGGAAGGATGGAAATTCATGGAAGCCTGGAAGGATTTACATGAACTGATGCTGAACAAGATGGGCAGAACCAAAAAGAAGAACACTGTACACCTTAACAGCAACATGGGGTGAGGATCAACCTTAATGGATTTGCCAATTCCATCAGTGCAAGCATCAGGCACAATTTGGGGGTATATGTGATGGAGAATACCAGAGAAAGAATTGTGGAGTTTGAACAAACACCACAGACAATATTACATTTAATTTAAAAAAAAGACAACTGTTATCTTATATAATTTTGCTATCTTTAATACTTTATTTTTCTTCCTTAAAGATATGACTTCTCTCTCATCACGGTCAATTTAGATCAATGAATATCATAGAAACGATATAAAGACTTACAGACTGCATTCTGTGGGGGGGGGGAGGGAAGCAAGATTAGGGGGAAAATTGTAAAATTCAAAATTAATAACTTAATAAATTGATTAATTGATTGATTGATTAATTAATAGAGAAAATACCCAAACACAGCTTTTCTCTCTGTGGTAGCTTACTTCAGATTTATAGTTGATACATAGTTGATAGTAGGAGGAGGTAAGATTAAAGGCAATAATATAGAGAATTATGAATAGAGAAAATTTATAATCAGAAACAAATTCTGCAATCTTTAATACTGGTAAATCTTGTTAAAGGGTGCAATGTTCTTTGCCCTTGAGGTGCAAATTGGTTCTTATTGATTGATTGTTATATGTAAAATTTGTACCCTGCACCCCTTACAACCTTCTACCTGGTTTCTGCCACATAAGGGGGGAGGGATTTCCCCCTTAGGCCTTGGTGCTCCTAGTATGGGTAAGACTATAAAAACCTGTGCTGGACCTCCGTTCAGTCCTGGTCCACCCTCTGGCCCAGTCAGCTCTGACTGATTGCTCTTTAAATTTGTCTCTCTTTATCTCTCTCTCTCTCTCTCTCTCTCTCCCCCTCCCCCCCTCACTCCCCCCCCCCTCTGTCTCCTAGGCAAACTTGCCTAGTCTTGTGTTTTTCACTTCTTGCCCTCAAATTGCTTGTTGACTCTCTGGGAAAAGAAACATTTAACCTGTTTATTTTGCAATATTATACAATAGGCAGTTTTAAAATCCCAGAAAGCCTGTGAATTCCTTCATTTTTCAGCAACCCTTGATTTCTATCTTTAATTGGCAATGCCAAATCCCATCAGAACAATAGGTTGTAAAAGATTAAGAAGTAGCCAAAGAACTATATAAAAGAATTAAAAATGTCAAAATGCAATATATCATAAAGTATAACAACAAATATTTATTAATTATCCACAATGTGTAGAACAGTGATATAAATCTAGAGATATACAGATATATATTTGAAAAGGAAGTGTCTCTGTCCCTGAGGAGCTTAATTTTCTTGTAGGTCCTAAAATATTTATATAGATTAACACAATCTCAATCACAAATGTATAATAGCAAGGAAACAAGCATTGTGTATCATCATCACAGGAAGAAGACCATTATCACCTAGCAGGACCTTGCCTCCCTGCCCCCACCCTCCACAGAAGGCAGTTTGTTAGTCTTTACATAACCACCATTGTATGCATTGATCTAAGTTGAATGTGAAGAGAGAGAAATCACATCCTTAAGGAAGAAACATATAGTATGAGATATAGCAGAATTACATAAAAAGACAATTTTTTTAAAAAAATTAAAGGTACGTAGAAAGTATTTGGTCTTTGTTCAAACTCCACAATTCTTTCTCAAGATACTGATAGCATTCTCCTTCTCAGATATGCCAAAATTTTGCCTGATTGTTGCCCTGTTGGTATGAGCAAGTCCATTAATGTTGATCATCATTCCCATGTTGCTGTTAGAGTGTACAATATTCTTCTGTTTCTGGTCATTTTGCTCAGCCATGCCCCAATTGATGGACATTCCCTCAGTTTCCATTTCTTTGCCAACACAAACAGAGCTGCTATGAACATTTTTGTACAGGTGATGTTTCTGCCCTTTTTCATAATCTTTTCCGGGAAAGTTTCCCTCTTCACAGAAATAATTTTTATGACTAGTGTTTCTGACAAAGGACTTACCTCTAAAATATACAAAGAACTGAGTCAAATTAAAAAAAAAAAGACAAGCTATTCCACAATTGACAAATGGTCAAAGGATATGCAAAGGCAATTTACAAAGGAGTAAATCAAAACAATCCATAGTCAAAATGAAAAATTGCTCCAAATCACTAATTATTAGAGAAATGCTGGGATTCTACAGTTATTAAGGGTCTGAGGCAAGATTTGAATTCTGGTCTTTCTGATTCCAGACCAAAACTCCATTGACTGATCTACTTTGCTTCTTCTAGGAATGACTTTGATGAAAATGCTGGTTTTGATATGAAATAAACTGATGAAGAAAGAGAATACATCTATACAATGACTTTACAGGAAAAATCCAGAAGCACTCATAGAAACAAAAATAGAATTCTAAAAGGTAGATTTATATTTGTTTTTTAAATAAAATGATCAAGGTATTAAATGTCAGGACTTATGGCCAATGATTAATTTTGAATTTTTTTGAATTGATTTATTAAAATATTCTCTGTGGAAACAATGTAGGTAAGTAAAAAAAATGGTTTCTGTATACAAAGATGAGACATTTTAGAAATGACTATTCTTGCAATATAATTTCAGGAGTTTTGTAATACATTCATTCTCCCTCCCTCCCAACTTCATTAAAAAAAAAGAATCAGATTAAATGATATTTACTTTCCTCCAGTGTAAATGAAGAGACTGTGATACTTGCTTTGCTCTGGGAACCCATCATCTATATGGCAATAGAATTCTCTTTGGCAGTAATCTGCATTGGGGGAAAAGAACATGGCAAATTAAAACATTAGCTGAATGGCAAGCTGTTAGAACAAAAGAGAAACTGTTTAGCCTTCTTATTTCTTTCCCAGGCACAAAGAAAGGCATTCCATTAACTTCTACTCAGCTATTTCAGAATTTTTGTAGAGTAAATTTTAATTTAGATAACAGAAAGCTACCTGCAATACAAGATATTTGCATCACTTCAAAGTATATTTTAATTGGTCCATCTGGCATTTTGAATAATATACTTGTTATCATGGAGCCAGGTGTGAGGCATTGCTGAATATTACGTCCCTAATCAGAGTTTTAAAAAAATATGATTGCATTTTCTATTTAAAAGTGTTTAAAACTTGATGCCAAGAAACATGAATAATAAAATTTACATGAAATTCATTTCCCCAAGCCTCCAAACTCATGCAAAAGGGGTCTATGCCTGGAGTGTAAAGTAGATAGATAGATAGATAGATAGATAGATAGATAGATAGATAGAGATAGAGATATATAGGTATATAAATATATAGGTATATAGATATATAGATACATACATTAATATGGATCTGCATATTGTATGTTTATAGAATATGATATATAGATAACGTGTATGTTTATATGTAATTTATGTATATATGAACAAATATATACAGATACAGATAAAGATCTAGATATAGATTGATAGAGCTATATAGATACTTATAAACAGAAATAGCGATTATATATATGGATGTAGGTCTATCTAGTGTTGTGCTGTAGCATGATCATTATGATTTTCTATTTCTTCTGTATGACCAAAGATCTAGCTACTGTTACTCTGTTGCACTATGAAGCTCATGTTTCCTTGTATTAACTCTCAATTAAAGATTAAATAAATTAGAATTTCATTAGTATTTATGATAACCTTCATTTTGTAATGCAAAATAAACTTGCTTACTTTTCTATTCATATTAGACTGACACGTACATTTGTATCATATAAAATTGGGGAGCATTATTAAGTTATATAAAAGCTAATCTTTAAAGAAGGTTCAACTCTAGTACTGTAGAACTCAATTTCATTAGACAACTCCACATTTAAATTCTTCAATATATGGTTATTCAAAATTATATTAAAGTTGAGGGATGCAATAGAAATCTTCAATATTTAGTATTATAGGTGATTTTCATGTTTCATTCCTCCTAAAAACTGTATAACTTTTGTCTCTCATATTCATCAAATTCATCATTTTTTGATATCAGTATACAAGAAAAAAAACCTCAGTCATTTATGATTCAAAAGATTATATTTCCAGCTCTCCTCATTTGCCCTTTTTCTCATTTTCTCCTTTAGCAGAACTTAGAAGGGAAGTTAATGCAGAATGTGGGCTGCTCAGGATTTTGGCTTTTGATAATAAAACCTTAAAAGTGATAGAACCAATGATATGTTCCCATTGTAACTAATTTCCAATGAATATGTCAAAACTTTTAATAGCAATGACAACATGTTAGAATGAATAGAGTATTGGATTAACAGCCAGAACACCTGAATTGGATCTCTTGCCTGAAATCACTCAGAAATATAATTTGGGTTAGTAGATTAAGGTCTCAGAATCTATTTCCCATACAAATATATTTGGATGACAGTGTCTTCAATGTCGCTTAAATGGTTGGTTTTGATAAAGTTAAGGTAAAAAAAAATGATAGTAACAATAACAATGAAGATAATAATCATCAGCAACAATGTTAATCCTAAATTATTTTATACCTTATATATTAAATTTTTGTCCCTAAGATGAACTCATTACAAAAATATTGTTTTGATTTTAACCCAAAAAGACATTGATAAAATAAAATAGAGACGTAACTATGCAAAATAAATTGAATCAGAAACTGTAATAGTTAATAACTGGAAAGAAACTAGATATGCAATGATTATCAAGATTAATTTATCATCTATTAATGCAATAAATAATTTTTGCTCTTAGGAAAAATTTTTGGCAGACTTTTATTAAGTAAAGGGATAATAGATTTCAGAATTGAAAGGAATCTCAGACACTTTCAGGTCCAATTCAAATTGAAAAATAGAAAATTAAATAGAAAATTCATACAAGTTAAACCAAAATAATGATAAATTATATAATAACATAATTGTATATAAAATAACTACATATATAAACTATATATTAAATAAAGGCTATAAAATTACACACATATGTATGTATATATCTATATTTCTCAGCTGGTATATAATGTGATAATTTTATGCAATTGGGTATTGATTTGTAGTCACCACACTCTTATAGTCCCAATTACAGAACAGAACTCTGACAATGAACTGGTCTTTTACATTCCAGTCATGTTCAAAGAAAGTTCCCCTCACTTTCCAGTGGCTCTCATTGTTTTTTTCATACTCTGATCATTAAAGAAGGACAACGGGTTACTTAAATAGTAGATCAATGACAGGTGTTTATAAAATTAAATTAGCAATGAAAATTTAACAAATGTAATTTGTTAAACAATGAAAACACACAAAGTTAAACAAAAGTAAATTAGGACTGTTAATGAGACTGTCCTTTCATGCTATTCGATTTTTTCTTCTGAGTTCCTTATAAAAACCCCCAATTATTATACAATTCTCTGCTTATTTATACAAGGGTCACTCACTGGATGGATATATATTTGTATGTAACAACAAAAGTACTTCCAAGAAAATTGTCTTATACATTAACTAAAAAGGTAGAAGGAAAAATTAAAAAGTGTATTCTCTTTTTTATTTAAAAAAATATTTATTTTGAATTTTACAATTTTCCCCCAATTCCTAGTTCCCTCCTCCCACCCTCACAGAAGGAAGTCTATTAGGTTTTACATTTCACTAAACACTTTTGCAGATATGACCTCTATTTGATCCAACACACAACTTCTGAAAGGCAGATAGAACAATAACTATTGACCTTTATGTTTGAAGGTGAAGAAATTAATGAAGTGACTTCTCTAAAATCAGGAGGTCAAACTGGGAATGCCAACCCAGCTTTCCCTATTTTTAATCCATTATTCTTGCCATTCTTCCAGGCTGCTTCTCAATCCTCTCTATGGATTTCAGTTCTCAGCTGTTCTGAAAAAATGAATGTGTAAAAGGTCTGTCCCTTCCCTTTGGGGTCCTATAATGACTCCTAGTAGCACTGGGTGCTTATCTACCACTAACTCTTATTGGTCACAATTCCACCACTGCCACCCAACCAGCCAGTGGAATCAACCAGCACTGACTTAGGAATGCTTGCTTTCAAGCTATTGATTAGAGTTTCACTCACTTTTGGGTTGCTTTCTGCTATTGATTTCACTCCTTTGGTGTTGACCGATTTCAGTTAGGCTCCTGTAGTGTCCTGTTTGCTTCATGTGGGATTGTTTTCCCTCTGTTTCCCAAGCTTGCTTTGGAATCTAGCATGCAACTCTCTGTCTCGCAAGGCTTGCCTGAAAAGATGAAGAATGGCAGTTGTGATGAGTGTACCTCTTCTGTTTGAAGAAGCTCACCAGGACATAATTATTATGAGATCTTTTGTAGGGGTATGTGTTTAAGAAAAACATTAAAATGCTGGGTTTCTACACTCTAAGCAAGGGAGAGACATGAATTGAAGGAATTATGATTATTATTTAAAGCTAAGTCATGAAAAGATCACTGAGTCTGAAATTGTAGGTACTAGTAGTTTGACCTTAGGCTAATTCCTTAACCACCATAGACCCTAGTACCCTTTCTGTAAAATAAAGGTGTTTGTCTCCAACTTTTTATTTTATTTCATTTTATTTTTTTTTCGAGTTTTACAATTTTCCCCCTAATCTTCCTTTCCTCCTCTCCCCCCGCCTGACAGAAGGCAGTTTGTTAGTCTTCGCATTGTTTCCATTGTATACACTGATCTAAGTTGAATGTGATAGGAGAGAAATCATATCCTTAAGGAAGAAAATAAAGTATAAGTCATAGAAGAATTATATAAGATAATGGGTTTTCCCACCCTCAATTAAAGGTCTTTGGTCTTTTTTCAAGAAACACAATTCTTTCTTTGGATCTAGATGGTACTCTCCATCACAGATACCCCAAAATTGTCCCTGATGGAGTGCACTGATGGAATGAATGAGTTCATCACTGTTGATCTTCACCCCCATTTTGCTGTTAGGGCTTACAGTGTTTTCATGATTCTGCTCATCTCACTCAGCATCAGTTCATGCAAATCCTTCCAGGCTTCCCTGAATTCCTATCCCTTCTGGTTTCTTTTTTTGCAAGTGACCTTTAATTTATTATTACTACTATTATTATAATAATTTTATTATAAGAGTAAATATAAACCCCCCTGCTGCCCCCAGAAATGAGAAACCTTGAGAACAGTGAGAGAGAGAGAGAGAGAGAAAATGTACTTCAGTCTGTCCTCATAATTAGGCCTTCTCATCCACTCCCCTCTACGGTTCGCCAGAGTCCTGTACTTGGAGATCAAACTTTCTGCTCAGCTCTGGTTGTTTCAATAGGAAAGTGTGAAAGCCCCGTTTCATTGAAAGTCCATCTTGTCCTCTGAAAAAGGATGTTCGGTTTTGCTGGGTAGTTGTAAACCAAATTGTAAACCAAGATCTTTTGCCTTCCAGAATATCACATTCCAATCCCTATGAGCCTTTAATGTAGATGCTGCCAGGTCCTGTGTAATCCTGACTATGTAGCCCTGATAGTTGTATTGTTTGTTTCTGGCAGCTTTTAGAATTTTCTCTTTGATTTCAGAGTTTTGGAATTTGGCTATTATATTCTGAAACTTTTTCTTTTGGGCTCTCTTTCAGTGAATTCCCTCAATTTCTATTTTTACCTTCTGCTTCTAGGATCTCAGGACAATGTTTCTGTATTATTTCTTGAAAAATGAAATCTAGGATCTTCTGATCATGTCTTTCAGATAGCCCACCCAATACTTTTTAAATTATTTCTTCTGGATCTGTTTTCAAGTTTGGTTGTTTTTTTTTCTAATGAGATATTTCACATTTTCTTCTAATTTTTGACTTTTTTGGAATATTTTTATTTCTTCTTGATTTCATGCAAAGTCATCCAATTCTGCTTTTTAAGGCATTCTTCTCATTTGCCTTTTGTTTTGCTTTTTCCATTAGGCTTAAACTGGTTTTTAATATATTATTTTCTTCAGTATTTTTTTGTATTTCTTTCACCAAGGTGTTGATTTAGTTTTCATGATTTTTCTGCATCCTTCTCATTTCTTCTCCCAATTTTTCCTCCACCACCCTTAATTGCTTTTCAAAGTCTTTTGTGAGCTCATCCATGGTCTGAGGCCATTTTCTGTTTCTCTTGGAGTTTTTTGATATGGAAACTTCTATTTTGTCATCTAAGTATGTGTTTTGAACTTCCATGGGACTAAAGTAATTCTCTGTGTTCAGATTGTTCTTTTTCTTTTGTTTATTCATTTTCTCAGCCCAAGACTAATCCACAGCACTTCCAAGGCTTTGGTTTTTTTTTTGTTTTGTTTTGGGGGGGAACACCACACTGGGACCTTTATTCCTCCAAGGTTCTATGCTCTCTTGCCTGTGCTTTGATATGTAGATGTCACTGCACTTCCATCTGTCCTGGATCTATAAGAAGGGGTCCTACTTGGCTATTTTAGCATGAAAGCCCCAACTGCAATCTGGATTTGAGTGTAGGCAAACAGCAGATTCTTACACTGAGGCAGATCAATCTTTGCAGTCTTTCCCTGACCCCTGTACTGTCTCTTTGTATGCAGGTTACTTTCTACAGATTGTCACTGCTGGTTCTGTGGCTGGTGCTCCCTCACTCCACACTCATTCTGGTGCAGAAGAATTCTCTACACACCATTCCAAGCTGTTCCAGGACTGTGCTATGACTGGGGCTTTTTTTCCAGTTCAGGGTTCTGGTGAAAAAACACCTTTCCTGCAGAACTTCTAAGTTATCCTGGACTGGGGAAAATGTATCACTCAGTCTTTCTATAGGTTCTGCCCCTCCAAATTTTGGCTAGAGTCATAATTTGTTGGCCTTTGGAGTTTGGGGGGCACAAGTTCCCAGGAAATGCTGCCTTCACACAGTCATCTTGGCTTCACCCATTGTGTATCCTCTTTTAAAACCAATATAAAAGTCTTTTGGAATGGGATAAATCATCACTAGAAAATATACATTAATATGCATATATATATATATATAAATATTTAAGTTTCAGGATATTTATTTTCACTTTGAATATTCATTATATTCATTATGAGAGAGAGAGAGAGAGAGAGAGAGAGAGAGAGAGAGAGAGACAGATTTGGTTGGTAATCTAGGGAGAAAATAGCTTCTTGGGGGAAATTAAGATGTGATTGGGATATAAAGCCAGTTTATTTATTTTAATGTCAGAATAAGTCCAGACTTGACTTGAAAGTAAGGAATGGGAAGACATTTAATTTTTTAGTCACCCCTGTTTATCTTTATTTTTGTCCTTACAAAAATTATTTCCACCCTATCTGATCAGTTTCATTGGTCATTATTCCCCAACTCACATTCTAAGATCCTGCAAAGTGTTATTTTCTCTCTTTTCACTTATAATATCTCATCTCCATTTCTTTGCTCTAGCTGTACCCCTTGTCTGAAATTTACTCCCTTCTTACCTTCACTCCATTTATTTCTTCCCTTTAAGAGGCAGATTATATAAACTTTCTTCATGAATTCTTTTCTAATTCATTTAACTCCTGGCTTTCCCTCCCAAACTGCAATGTATTTAGCTATTTTGTTATATTTTCTATATTTGTTAGCCATATTTACATTTACTGACCATAAATGTAATCATTTAATTTTTTGTTTTTATTCCATATTTATCTTCCAATTGCTTTTCCCATTAAAAATGTAAATTCAATAGGAGTTTATAATTCATTATTTCATCATTGACTTTTAATCAAGGCATCCTAACACATAGTAGGTACTTATTAAATATTTTTATTGATTAAGGAGAGACTTATGAGAGCCAAAAATCAGTTATAAAATAAATTTTTTATTTCCTCCACCAATAAGAATAATTGAAAACATAAAAGACTCTTAAGCACTTAGTGAAAAACATAGTAAACCGTAATTCTTATCATATTATCTACTGAGAAGATGAACCTTAAAATGTTAGAATGCAAGGTACTTCTTGGTGATATTGAACATGTATTTTACCTTTTGCTTGCCTTTTTCATGATCCAAAAAATTTGTTCAAGGTTCACATCTTCTGGAAAGGCATGGAATTTGTTTGAACTTATCATACTAATGTTAGTAATTTTTTCCTCTGAAATGTAGTTTCGAAGTTACCTATTTAGGCACAGGGACTCTTAATTTCTACTATCTTTTCTTCCAAGAGTAGAAATACTTAGCTGCCTTTGCTTACGAAAGAAAAACAAAGAAGTAGAGAAAGTCAGGCACTCAAGGTCCACTTTAAGATTCACCAAGACAAGCAGTTTCAAAGAGTTATTAATGTCAAATGATTACACAGCACATGTTTTGTGTGATCATTTTTTATCAATAAGTCCTAAAAGAGAAATGAATCTCCCTTCATGAGATGTCTAAGGGAGAATGTGAAACACTGAAGAAATGGGAAGAAAGAGAAATATAAGAAATTTCTTTTCCTTTCCCTCCTTATCATTTGCCCTGAATGGGTAGAAATTATTCAATCGTTTGTCATTTTTCTACATAATTTTAACATGCTTTATCATGGAGTGAGGAGGTTTGCATATAAATCAACCATAATACTCTACTTATACATGTCTTTTATACATGGATCCAATGAAAATGGCTAGGGCATGTGACACCAGAAGCTGTCTAGATCAAACTCAATTCTCCAGGAAAGATGGAAACTGTTGCTTCAACTGATTAAATCCCAAAATATGCATAGTAGAACTCTCTATACCAAAAATTTTAGGAAGATTTAATTTTTATGAAATTTGACCTCACATTGATCATATTTATATTTTTGAAAATTCTATCTTATCTTATTGATCAAGAGTCTTCCCAGTAAAAGCAAGTAGAATAGTCTAAGTTTTTACTATTTAACAACCTTTCAAGTATCTGTGCTTTCTTTACTCTGCTCTACTTTCAGTCTTATGGCACAAATATACTAAGACCCTTTAACCAGTCCTCATCAATAGTATTATTTCAAGACCACTTATTAATTAGTTTTTTCTAGTCTGAATATATTTTAGATTCTTAATGCCCATTATAAATTGTGGAATAGAATAATCAGCACAATGCTCCAAATAGAAGATAGCAAAAATTTAGCACAAAAGAAATGTAGTTTCTTAATCACCGATTTCTAGTGCCATCTCCATTCAAAAGTTGCACTGGATTTATCTTTCCCTATGTTTATGCAAAATCATATTTTATCCTTTGCCAGAACATTAACTTCTTGAAGTCAAGGACTGTTTCATTTTGTCTAGAAGTAAACAGGTAAATAAAAATTTAACTATCAGCTCTCCCCCCAAAAGGTTTTCAGTTCATTCTACATTATCAAGATTTTTATAGCATAATCTTAATCACAAATGACCAAAAGGCAATAAATCAAACTTTGAATCGTTGATTTCAGAAAGGCAAATATTTATACTGAATGCTTAACTAATAACTCTCCTAGGGACAGCTAGGTGGCACAGTGGATTTAGCAGGAGTCAGGATGACCTGACTTCAAATCCACCCTCAAATAGGTAATAATTACCTACCTGTGTGATCATGGGTAAGTCACTTAAACACATTGCCTTGCAAACAACAAAAACAAAACAAATAAAAACAGCAAATAACTCTCCTGACCTTGTGAGAGCAGACTCTCTCACACATCTCTGGATGTATTCACTACAACCAGCACTATTCTAAATAAATGGTTATTGTTTGAATGACAGATTGATCAGAGATTTCACTCCTGAATATTTTTTTTACCAATAATGCTATCCAAATACTCATTAGTTTTTCCTTGGTATAACACAGTATTGATTCATTCCTAATTTGCAGTTTGACAAGCAGTTTTTTTAAGAAGTATTTTCAGATCATTATTGTTTCTTACAAGTTTGTTTTATGTGTTTTGATTCTCTTCAGTCTCACTAATAAAACAGAGACATTGAAAAGATGGATCTTTACACTAAGTAAAACTTGATATCATTGAACATATTGTACAGTTCTAGTGGTTGGTGTCTTCCTATCAAATACTATTCATTTATGCACAAAACTCCTGTAAGGATTATCCATGATACAAATGAATCACTTTCATGGATTTCCCCCCAAAAAAAGTGTCACAAAATCTAGATTGAAATAAAAAAAAAACTTAACTTGTTTTTTAAAAATTTTTCATTCATTTATTTATTTATTTTCAAATTTTATATTTTATCCCCTAATCTCACTTCCCTCTCCCAACCCCCCAGAGAAGGAAGTCTGTTAGTCTACATTGTTTTCAAGGTATACATTAATCTAGGTTGAATGTGTTGAGATTGAAATCATATCCTTAAGGTGGAAAAAATAAAATATAAGAGCAAAATTACATAAGATAGCATTTTTAAAAATTAAAAGTAATAGTCTTTGTTCAAGCTCCACAACTATTTCTCTGGATACAGATGGCATTCTCCATCACAGATACTCCAAAATTGTCCTTGATTCTTGCACTGATGAAATGAGAAAGTTCATCAAGTTTAATCATAAATCCCATGTTGCTGTTATGGTTTACAAAGTTCTGGTTTTGCTCATCTTGTTAAGCAACAGTTCATGCAACTACTTCCAGGCTTCTGTGAATTCCCATCTTTCCTGTTTCTAATAGAACAATAGTTTTCTATCGTGTACATATACCACAATTTGTTCAGCCATTCCCCAATTGATGGACATTCACTCAATTTCCAATTCTTTGCCACCAAAGAGTTGCTATGAATATTTTTGTAAAGGGATGTTTGTTTCAAGATCTCTTCAGGGAGTAGACCCAGTAGTGGTATTATTCCTCAAAGACTTTGTACATTTTTATTGCCCTTTGGGCATAATTCCAAGTTATTCTCCAGAAAGTTTGGATGAGTTTATATCTCCAGCAACAATGAATTAGTGTCCCAGATTTCTCACATCCCTTGAACATTGATCATTGTCCTTTATGGTCACATTGACTTGTCTGGGAGGTGTGAAGTGTTATGTCAGATATGCTTTAATTTATATTTCTCTCATAATTAATGATTTACAGCAATTTTTCACATGATTATGGATTGCTTTGATTTCCTCATCTGTAAATTGCTTCCGCATATCCTTTGACAATTTTTCAGATGGAGAATGGCTTTTTTTTATAAATTTGACAAAGTTGTCTATATATTTTAGAAATGAGTTCTTTGTCATATATATTAGCTGTAAAAATTGCTTCCCAATTTACTATATTTCTTTTGATCTTTGTTACAGTGGTTTTGTCTGTGCAAAATTTTTTTAATTTATTGCAATCAAAATTATCTAGTTTGTTTTAATGATGTTCTCCATCTCTTCCTTGGTCATAAACTGTTTCCTTTTTGATAGATCTGACAGGTAAACTATCCCTTGATCTCCTATTTTATTTATAATATTGTCTTTTATGTCTAAAGGTTTTGGCCTAATCCAAGTTTCTGCCATACTAACTCTCAATTGTTTTTATTGAAGTGAGAGTTTTTACTAAAACTGGACTCTTTGAAGTTATGAAACAGCAGATTACTATAGTCATTTCCTGCTATCTCTTTTGCACATAATCTATTCCACTGATCCACCACTCTGTTTCTTAGCCAATACCAGACAGTTGTGATGACTGATTATAAAATAATTTTAGATCTGACAGGGCTAAGACACCTTTTGCATTTTTTTTCATTAAATCCCTGGAAATTCTTGACTTTTTATTTCTCCATATGAGCTTACTGATAATTTCTTTCTAATTTTTTGGAATTTTTATTGGAAAGGCACTGAAAAAGTAGCTTAAATTAGTCAGAATTGTCATTTTTATTAGATTAGATTGGACTATCCATGAGCAGTTGATATTTGCCCATTTATTTAAATTTGATTTTATTTGTGTGAGAAGTGTTTTGCAATTGTTTTCATAAAGTTTTTGAATCTGCCTTGGAAGGTAGACTCCCAAGTATTTTGTATTGTCTGAAGTTACTTTGAATGGGATTTCTCGTCCTAGAAGCAGATTTATTTTTAATGTATATTTATTGATATATTTTAAATAGTCTTTATTTCCAAATATATATATATATATATATATATATATATATATATATATATAACTGCCTCATCTCTACCAAAAAACCATCCATTTTAGAATAATTACAATAATAAGAATAATTAGAAAAAGAATAAAACCAGAACATCAATTGTGCTTAATGATATATTCGTACCCTATACACATTATCTAAATAACCACAAAGAAATGAGCAAGATAATGTTTCTCTAACAATCTCCAGTTATGGTAAAAGTCATATGAAATAGCTGAAATTCTGTGAATCTCTCTAGAGATATTCTATTATATAGTTATCATGGTACTTTGAACCACATAAAGAGCATCTATTTTTTGACACATTTATTTGTAACAAAGGAATCTTTGCTAATCTTTTGTACCATTTACTTCAAAGCAAGCTAGTTTTCAATAAAATATGCTGTTGTTGTTGTTGCTACTGTTGTTGCTTTTTTTGTTCAGTTGTTTTTCAGTCCCATTTAAAGCTTTCTGAATTCCATTTGAAATTTTTGTGACAAATATATTAGTGATTTGATGTTTCCATGTCAGGCTCATTTTACACAGAAGATGATTTTTCCAATTTCAAACCCAGCATCTATCAAGTATGTCAATTTAATTTCCTGTCAATAATACTGAAGACTTTTAAAATTGTTATTTCACCTCGATGCAGATCTAGTTGTTTCTCTTCATGTAATTTTATCCTTGCTAATTGTTCATATGTTTCAGAAGTCAAGGAAAGCATACTGATTTTGTAATAGGGCTAGTAAAACCTTGGCCTGAAGAGTATTACATTTTATAAAACTTCAAAGGAATGAGAGCAGTCACAATTTATTACTTAGCTGCTGACATTCATAATTGCTTAAGCAGAATCTAGGCTTTTTGCCTTATGCAAATAAAATAAGTAGTTTATTCAATTCTCTTCAGTCTTCATGGGAATAACCATAGTAAGCATTTGCATTGAATTGAGATCATACTGTAGAATCCTCTAATTAGGGTGGCTAGTGTGTGTCCTCAGTAAGTTTGAGAACCGAAAACTTGAGTGCAAAATGTTAATGCTCCTAATTAGAGGGGAATTATTATTATGGTAAAAGTCAGTAAATGAGGAAAAAACAAAGTAGACTATTGTTAGAATCTTTGAAATTGTGTAATTGAACATAAACCCTTCATTGTTTTAAGAACAGTTTATTTTTTAAATCACTTATTTATTAGAATGGCTTTAAGTGATTTTCACTGTTAGTAGTAACAAGTCATTTTGCTTAAAAACAAAAGCAAAAATTTCAATGATTCCCCAACAAACCCCCTAGCCCCAGGCAAAAAAACTCAATGATAATACAAAGCAAATGCCATTCATAGCTCTCCACATTTTAACTCCAAGCTATCTTTTATACCTATTACACTTTACTTTCCTTAACCTCAAATAGGCAATACAATTGCAAGTTTAGTTCTTTTCTTAAGTTCTATATATCTCTGTTTCCATAACATTCCTGATATCATGCTATAAATTTTGAATATATTTTTCACCACTGCTTTTCCTTACATTTTGGTGGTATTTGGAGAAACACAATTGTGTGAAAATCACATCAAAATTATTTATACCTTACTAAATGAGTTGCAAATTTTAAAAATAAACTTTTTTCTTAGAAATTGTCAAATTCTATAAATTATAGCTTTATTATTTTCATTATTGCCTTGAATAAAATGAATAAAATTTTAAAATAAATTTTAAAATATAACATGCATACGTGTCTTGCCCACTTGAAACCTGATTAATAAAGATATATAAGCATAACAATGTCTAAAAGGATAGAGGGAAATAGAGGTACTTAAGGAAATACAGATTTTTTTAAAGTTCAAATCACATCAATGATGGGGGAAAGGATGAGTAAAATTCTGAGGTTATAATAAAGAATCAAGAATCAAAGTTCAAACATCATGGATAACATATTTAAGTGCAGATCAACATCCTTTATTCAAATTCAGATTCCTCTTATTATTTATTTCCCCTTTGGTGCACTATATTTCAAATGCATTATTGAACTAGAGAACTGTCAGCATAACACATCTGAAATTATGAGAACCACCACAATCATGCCCTTTGGACTTTGACAAAATAAATAGGTAAATTCAACCAAAATAACAAAACGAGTGTGACCTGATAAATATATTTATGTGTTTGCAAAGTAACCAGGTGGGAGAAAGATTTGATTTTTTTTTTTTATTTTTAAGTAACTTAAATTATGATTGATGGATTAACCAGCTTTAGACTTTCTGAAGGAAAAAAAAAACTTACTAATATTTGCACTTATCCAAAAGAAGAGTGATATATCTCAGAGTGTGTACTTGATGACCACTTGTTGGAAACTTTGTGAAGGATGTTTTTTATTAGCTTTCTATTTGGTGCCTCAGAGAGTCCTTGAAAATGAACCTGAGTTTTCAGAGAGAAAAAAAAGGCTGAGTAATGTTGTCTTCTATGGATTAGAAGAGGAAAACTGAACTAGTTTTGAAGATAGAAAAGTAGTTTAAGTCTTTGAGGAAAAATAGGTGAATAATGTGATGTAGAAAAATATAAATTTTAAGAAGGATTTGAAAATTCTGTAGAAAGTTGCATAAAAATCAGAGATACAAAGTAAAAAAGGCCACTGGATTTGAATATAATGAGGTTGATTACTGATGGTTTAATAAAGGAATTTGCCTAGGAAAGAAACTATATAAAGCTCAAAATGATAGGCTAAAGGATCAAAAATAATAATTAATATTAACATTCTAAGCACAAATCTCTAATTATACTGTAACAAATCCGAAGAAATATCCAAATAATTAATAAACTTGCTCTTATTTGTTCTGAGATATATGCTCCTTTTTTCAATCTATAACCATAATAAATGAAGTGAAAGAATAATGTTATACTTTGAATGCTCTCAAATATATTGCCATATATGTTGCAATAATGAATGAATATGAATTAATCATAGCTTTTTCATTTCATCTGAATGTTGACTATAAACAACCTATGACCTTATATGATCATGGTGTCTTTTTTGCCTAATTCAGTGGCAAGAAAACCAGTGGAAGGCATATATAATGAGGGATTTAGCTTCTCAGTTTCCTAACCTATACAAATCATTCCTATTTTATGACTTGACCTAGATGTTTCTTTGCCAATGTGAAACTACCTTTCCATCATGTATGGCATTAAGTCAGTATTTTCTCCCTGATATCTGTTGTTGAATACTCTTATGGAATATGAACTTCAATACTCTAATAAATCTATTATTTCATTCAAGAAGGTATAACCTCTGTCAGGGAAAGTATGCCCATGTGCATACCTTCTGATCTCTGAAATGTTTGTCCTTGCAATTTTCAGAAGCAAAGTCAACAACAAATTTTGATTTTTTTGTACAATTTTAATAGTTTACAATTCAGTCAACTAGCATCTTTATGAAAATATTCTTGTTAGTAAGGTAGATTTTACTACTTTGTAATGATCAAAAATGTTTTATAATTTCACAAATGTGAGCCAAACCTATCTCTTTCTATTCCATTTTGACAATTTCAGGATCTGTCTATGATATCTCCAATGGCCCTACCATATAAATAATTTCAGAAAAATCAAATAAATATAAATTTTAAATGGCTATTTTCAGCGTCATTGTTAGGCCAAATCCTTTGAATGACCATGAAAATCACTGAACAGAGCCTAGAGATTAGAATTCAATATATTCTCCATATTGTCGATTGGAAATGGTAGTAACAGAAGAACTTCATTCTATGAGGAATTCCACTGCAGTTTAGAATATCCTCCATTATACTGCCAAACTATTTTTAGGGAAAACATATTTCTATTTCCATGCTGAAACATATAATTTTAGACAAAAAATTCTTTTTTGGATCTATTTTGTTTTATTTAGTACCATATTTTAAAAACTATAGATAACAGAGAATGAAATTTTAATATACAATCTTCTTTTGTCCATAATGTTATAAGAGAAGTTCCCTTTTTTGGTCTTTTAACATTTTCTTTGTTTTACAAATATATACAATAGTAATATGTACCTGTCATTTTTATAAGGTTTTGAATTTAACAATTTTTCCCACACCCTCTCTTTCTTCCCCCACATAGGTTTGATAATTTCTACATTGTTTTCATGGTATACATTGATGTAAATTGAATATGTTATAAGAGTAAATATAAGAGTAAATAAAATCCCAAGAAAATGAGAAACCTTAAGAATAGAGAGAGAGAAAAAAAATTGTACTTCAATCTGTGTTCAGATTTCAATGGTCCTGACTCTAGGGTGAGTTGCTTTCTTTATTATAAGTCCACCAGAGAAGTTGCTTCAATATTTTTCCAACAGTTGCTATTACTAGTTGTACCACCACTCTATTCCTCCTCCCCTTCATTTATTCTACTCTGTCTCTCTCCTTTCATCATTGCCCTGACCAAAAAGTTTGTTGAATCTGAGTATCCTCTCCCTCAATCTTCCCTCTCCTCTATCACCTATTTTCCCCTTTGCTCCCCCCATTCCTCCTTATCCCATCCCTTTCCTCTCATTTTTCTCTAGGTATAGATATATTTCCTCACCCTATTAAGTGTGTATGTTCTTTCCTCTCTGGGCCATTTCTGAGGAGAATAAAGGCTCATTCATTCTTTCTTGCCTTCCCCTGTTCCACTCTATTGGAAAAGTTTTTTCTTGATTCTTATGTGAAGTTTCTTAGCTTCTTCTTCATCTCCTCTCCCTTCCTCCCAGTACTTTCCTTTATCACCCATTGATTCCATCTATTTACTATATTATACCATTATATTCCACTCCTTCCTATGTCCTGTATCTAAATGCTCCTTCTAACAGCTCTTGTAAATGAGAAAGTTCATATGAGTTATCAATATCTTCTTTCCATGCAGGAATACAAACAGTTCAATATCATTATGTTCCTCAGTTATTCCTTCCCTTCCACTCCCTCTATGGTTCACCAGAGTTCTGTACTTGGAGATTAAACTTTCTGTTCAACTCACGTTGTTTCAATAGGAAAGTTTGAAAGTTCATTGAAAGTCCATCTTTTACCCTGAAAGAGGATGTTCATTTTCACTGGGTAGTTGATTCTCCATTGTAAACCAAGATTTTTTTCTTCTGGATTACCATATTCCAATCCCTATGAGCCCTTAAACTAGATGCTGCCAGATCCTGTATAATCCTGACTATGGAACCTCGGTAGTTGAATTGTTTGATTCTAGCAGCTTTTACAATTTTCTCTTTGATTTTGGAATTTGGGAATTTGGCTAATATATTCCTGGAAGTTTTTCTTTTAGGATTTCTTTAAGGATGTGACTGCTGAAGTCCCTCAGTTTCTATTTTACCCTCTCCTTTTAGGATCTCAAGGCAATGTTGCTGTAGTATTTCTTGAAAATGAAGTCTAAGCTCTTCTCCTGATCATGGCTTTCAGATAGCCCATTACTTGTTAAATTATTTCTTCTGGATCTGTGTTCAAGGTCAGTTGTTTTTCCCATGAGATATTTCAAATTTTCTTCTAATTTTTGGCTTTTGGGGAAGATTTTTATTTCTTCCTGCTTTCTTGAAAAGTCATCAGCTTCCTTTAGTTCCATTCTTCATTTGAAGGAGTAATTTTCTTCAGACCTTTTTATCTCCTTTTCCAGCTGTCCAGTTCTGCTTTTTAAGGCATTCTTCTGCTCATTTGCCTTTTGTTTTGCTTTTTCTATCAGGCATAAACTTATTTTTAACATATTATTTTTTGTATTTCTTTCACCAAGCTGGTGATTTGGTTTTCATGATTTTTCTGCATCCTTCTCATTTCTCCTCCCAATTTTTCTTCTACCTCCTTTAATAGCTTTTCAAAATCTTTTTTTTGATCTCATACATAGTCTGAGCCCATTTTCTATTTCTCCTAGAGGTATTTGATATGGAAGCTTTAATTTTGTCATCATCTGAGTATGTGTTTTGATCTTTCATGGGACTAAAAAATTCTGTACAGTCAAATTCTTCCTTTTTTGTTGTTTACTTATTTCCTCAGTCCAAGACTAATTTACAGTACTTCTAATGTTTGGAGTTTATTTGGGGGAGCACACCCCCTGGGACCTTTATTCCTCCAAGGTCTTATGCTCTCTTACCTGTGCTTTAATATATAGATGGTACCCCACACACACTTCCCTCTGCTCATGAGCTATAAGGAGGATCTTGCTATTTTAGTATGGAAGCCCAAACTGCAGCCTGGATCTGAGTGTAGGCTAGCAGCAGAGTCCTACCATGAGGGAGAGCCAAGAAATCTCTTTAGACTTCCCTTACCAATTCTGGGGGTGCCTGCTGCTTTCTTCAGATTCTTGCTGCAGATTCTGCAACCTGTGCTCCTCACTCCACACTCATTCTGTTGTATCAGAGTTCTCCCCCCGCCCCTTCAAGTTGTTGCAAAGTGATCTCTGGGCTGCGCTGGGTCAGACTGTGCTGCAGCCATGGCTTTTTTGTTCAACCCCCCCCCCCCCCCCCCCCGCTATGCTTGGTGAAGCACATAGAACTTTATGTTAGACTGGGAAAATGTAGCACTAAGTCTTTCTGTCAGTTCTGTCCCTCTAAATTTTGGCTAGACTCATCATCATTTGTTTGATTTTTGCATTTTTTGGGGGGGGAAGGACTTCCCAGGAAATGTTGCCTTCATGCCACCATCTTGGCTTTACCCCCCCCAGAAAAATTTCAACAACAATCTGCTATTTGTCTATTGCTGTAATCTAAATTTTCTTAATCTTTATGTAGAGGTCGTTTTTTTTTTAACAGATTCATTCAATATATATTTTAACCAGTAATAATTTTTATAATTTAAAAATAAATAAATCTATAATATGTTGCATACTTTATACTTAATTTGTGTGAAAGTGAGAAGATGTAATCTCCTTTGATAATGATTTGACTTCATAGAGTTTAATAAGTGGGAAATTTATTAGTAGTCACTGATGTCAAAGGCAATTTTTTTATATTAATACTTTGATCTTTCCATTTTAATAGTAATTTTCCTCAGTGATTATATATTGATAATTGAATCCAAAATGCTTTTAATGTTTGCATTACCTCCAGACTGTTTTTTTTATTATTTTGAATGCATTTGGTCAAGTCAGGTTACTTTTCCCAAATTCATAATGCTGTTGGAATTTTCTAGTTTAGTTGGTTCTCATATTAAGCATATTTGCAAATTCACTGGATTCTTTAATATATTTCTTGTATTCTAAACAATGCTAGCACATGTGATTTCTGAACAACTTATTTTCACAGTTTTATTTGTTTAAAACTCTTAAAGAATTGGTGATAAATTGAATTATTCTATTTTCCTTTGTAATTTTTACATTATTCATCCAGTGACATTCAACTGTCTTCTACAGTAATATAATTCTGATTTAAAGGGACGAGTTTCTGAATTTTCTTCAACATGGTACCTTTCATTTTTTAAATCAAAACTTCATTTCACTTTGCCTTCTCTTTGAAGTCATTATCTATTAAATTGTGTGTTCATTCATTTTGAAAAATGTCAATACATTTTTCATGGGACTTTATTTTCATGTCACTTTATCCTGTGTTGCTGTTATTCTTGCATAGTTAAATGCTGTTTAGTCTCCATGGCATTATAGGTGTTGCTATTCCTTCTATAAATGGAGAATAGAGAATAACACATGAGAGGAGAAAATTTTTCCACTTCCCAATCTACTCTTGTCCATATTTTCATATAAGCTACTTACCTAAATTGTTTTAAACATTTAACATATGTATTCTGAATACAAGTGAGGCAATTTTTACTCTTCTCCTTTTAAGCATATACCTTCTGGATGAAACTTTTTATGTTATGACTTGGATGCATAGATCATCATTGATAATGTGTATCATCATTTCTTTAATTCTTTTTGGATCAGAAACAATTTTGATTTAACATTAGAGATTCTACTTTCCCTAATTTTTACCTATGAAATATCACAAGAATATTGAGTTAAAATGATTGTTTCATTATTTAGTCTGTTTTAAGGGATTAAATTTAAATAATTTAATATACAATATATTTTACTTATTTTTGGTTTATTTATTTTATGTTATTACAATAGTCTTGTTATGAGAGTAGACATAACCCCCCCCTCCAACCCCCTTCCCAAAAAATAAGGGAAACCTCAAGAGTAGTGACAGAGAAAAAAAATTGTACTTCAATCGTGTTCAGATTCCAATGATTGTCTCTGGGATGAGTTGTCTTTTTTATCATAAGTCCACTGAATATTTTGCTTCAATATTTTTTCCAACATTTGTTATTGCTAGCTGTCTTTCCCTCTACTCTAATCCTTCTCACTCTCCTTTATTCTATCCTCTCTCTCTCCTTTCCCCCTGTTCCTGTTCAACTGAGTCTTGTATCTGGATACACTCTCCCATGCGTTTCCCACTTTTTTTATCATCTATTTCCCCCTTCCCTCCTCCCCATTCCCCCTTATCCCATCCCTTTCTTCCCTAGGGTAAGATAGATTTCTGTACCCTATTCAGTGTGTATGTTATTTACTCTCTGAGCCATGATGTTCTCATTAAGACTCATTCATTTCCCCTCACATTTCCCTGTTCCACTACACTGAAAAAGCTTTTTCTTCACTTGTATGGGAAATATCTTAGCCCTTTCTTCCTCTCCTTTCTCTTCCATCTAGCACTTTCCTTTATCACACCTTGACTCTATCTTTTTAATATTTTATACCATTATATTCGGCTCCTTCCTTTGCCTTATCTATATATGCTCTTTCCAACTGCTCTTATAAATGACAAAGTTCATATGAGTTAGCAGTATCTTCTTCTATTGCAGGAATACAAAAAGATCAACTTCATTAAGTCCTTCACAATCAGTCTTTCTCATCCACACCCAGTGTATAGTTCACCTGAGTCCTGTAGTTTGAGATCAAACTTTCTGTTCAGGTTTGTTGTTTCAATAGGAAAGTTTGAAAATCCCTGTTTCATTGAAAGTCCATCTTTTCCCCTGAAAGAGTATGTTCAGTTTTCCTGGATAGTTGATTCTCATTTGTAAATCAAGATCTCTTGCCTTACAGAATATCATATTCCAAGCTCTTTGAGCCCTTAATGTAGATGCTGCCAGATCCTGTGTAATCCTCACTATATAGCCAAAGTAGTTGACTTGTTTGTTTCTGGCAGTTTTTAGAATTTTCTTTTTTACTTGTGAATTTTGACATTTTGTTCGAATATTCCTGGTAGTTTTTGTTTTGGCATCTTTCAGGAGGTGACTGGTGAATTCTTTCAATTCCTATTTTACCCTCAGCTTTTAGCATCTGTGGGCAATTTTCCTGCATAATTTCTTGAATAATGAAGTCTAGGTTCTTTTCTTGGACATGACTTTTAATGTAGCCCAATAATTTTAAAATTATCTCTTCTGAAGTTGTTTTCAAGGTCAGTTGCTTTTCCAATGAGATATTTCACATTTTCTTCTAATTTTTTTTGGAAAAGTTTTATTTCTTCCTGATTTCTTGCAAAGTCATTGGCTTTTTTTGGTTTTGTTTTGCATTTGAAGGAGTTATTTTCTTCAGGGAGCCTTTTATCTCTTTTCTTTCCAGCTGGTCAATTCCGCTTTTTAAGGCATTCTTCTCCTTGTTTGCCTTTTCTGTTGCTTTTTTCTATTTGGCTTAAACTGATCTTTAATATATTTATTTTCTTCAGTATTTTTTTGTATTTCTTTCACCAAGCTGCTGATTTTGTTTTCATGATTTATCTGCATTGCTCTCATTTCTCCTCTCAATTTTTACTCTACCTCCCTTAATTGATTTTCTCTGGCAGAGGTCCCCCACTGTTCCCCCACTTTGTGCCCGGTGCTCCCTGGAGTGTAGCTCAGGAGACTCCCCAGCTGCTGTAAGCCACGGCTCCCAGTGCCCTGGGGCTGTCTCTGGGAAGCTGAAGTTCTTTCGCTCTGCCGGGCCGCCCCTCTGGTGGGCCACCCCTCCGACCCCACGGAGCAGAACCTTTCTGCTTTACCTTGAGTAGGAGAACTGCCTCACTGGGTCCCTTTGTGGGTTCTGTCTCTAAGGCACTTCCCTCTGCCCTGGGGCTGTGAGGGGAGTTCTTGCTTGGCTATGGTAGTGTGGAAGCCCAAAATACAACTTGGATTTTAGTTTGGGTAAACAGCTGAGTCTTGCTGTAGGAAGAGCAGAGAGACCTCTGCAGTCTCCCCTGACCCCCTTACCATCTGTGGCCTGTGCTCTGGAGGTGTAGTCTGGCTTCTCTAATTCCCACTGCAAGTTCTCACTGTAGGGCTGCTCTGAGCCTGGTGTTTGTTCCACACTCACTCTGGTATGGTAGAGTTATCTCACCAACCCTACAAGCTGTTTCTGGTTAACCCTGGACCTAGAGGTCTGGAGAACATCCCCTTTGCCAGTGATCTAGGCACCCAGTCGGCTGAGTTGGACTGTTGCAGTGGCTTTTTCCAACCCCCAGTCCTAGTGAAACTGACTTTTCCTGTATAACTTCTAATTTGCCTTGGACTGGGAACTTGCATCACTTAGTCTTTCTATGGCTTCTGTCCCTCTAAATTTTGCTAGAATCATAATTTGATGGCTTTTGGAATTTTTGGGGGAATGAGTTTCTGGGAATTCCTGCCTTCATGCTGCCATCTTGGCCTATACTATACAATTTATAAAAAAAAATCAATTGAGCTATCTCTCAACATCAAACACCTTTTATCTAGTGTCTATCATAGCAGTATATGCTGAAGGAACACACACAAAAGCATAATAGATTTGTGAGAATATATTTTAAATTTGCATTTTGCTTTGTGGACAGTTAGGCTGAACAATTGGTTTAGGGAGGGATCTCACTAAAAATGCTTTAACTTATAAACTGATTCACAGTTTCCTGTTTTGTAAAATTGGGAGTGGTAAAAACTGCAATGCCACCTGACAGGGTAATTGTGCCTTTCAGGCACATGATGAAGTAGAATCTTTCAAATTCTTTATTTGCTTCTGTCAGATCATGTGACTTATGTTTATATTAAACCATAACCTCTTAGCATTTTCTGGTTTCATTTGTAGCAAGAATATTGAATGAATTGGAGGTTATTCACTTTGTCCAGGATTATAGTATCTTGTTTTCCAGCAACCATCTCTTGGTAAGCATATTCACAGTAAATTTAATATCTGCAAAATGGTCTAAATCTATGAGAAACTTTGCAGTTTCTATTTTCTATTACTTTGTCATTGTTACTTTGTAAATGAAAGGGACATATGTAGGACTGAATACAACTGTATATTTTTACTGGTCATTAATCATCATGGGGAATTATTTCAGTTTTTAGTGTCCAAATTTCTGATGCTGAACCTCTCTTTTATTTATTTTCATCTCTGAGTAGCAAACAATATGCTCCTTTAACTGTACAAAAGTCCAAAATGAAACAAATATATTTTGGAGAACATCCCAGAGTATGTCATGATTTTGTCATCATTTTGGAGAAACTATTCCATGGTATTAGAAGAAGTTTGAAAAGCTAAAAAATCAACTACTTTTCTTTGCTCTATATGATGAAAGATGACTTCGAATTTAGAATAGCAGAATTATTTTTGGGTAGTAAATAATAAGTAGATAGATGGATAGATAGAAAATGAGAATAATGATATTTTTATCATCATATAATTTGTGCTTGTAATTAGAAATTAAATTATCCAGACATTTAGACTTACTAGTTTTCTTTATTTTCTATGATAATTCAAGTGGCAATTTATCCTATATGTTTAAATCCTTAAAAACAATTTAATTGATACCTTCATTTGGTATAATAATAATATCCTAATATAGCCTCATTATTGAAAACTCCTTTGTAACAAAAAAAGGAATTAATAATATTAACATTTATATTCTAGCAACTAGGTGACACAATGAATAAAGTTCTTGTCTGGAGTCAAGAAGATCTGAGTTGAAACCTGGACTCAGACACTTACAAATTGTGTGATACTGCACAAGTTATTAAATTCTGTTTGCCTAGTTTATTCATCTGTAAAATTAATTAGAGAAGGAAATGACAGACTATTCTGGTGTATTTTCCAAGAAACACTCAAAGTGGATCATGAAGTGTTAGATATAAATTGAAATGACTGAACATCAATAATATAAAAGTTATATAAATTTATGTAGGATTTGTAAAGCAAAATAAAAATGTTTCATTTTATATTTATAAAACTTTGGGGGTGAGTTTTATTATTATTATCCCTCTTTTTTAAGATGAGGAAACTAAAGTAGAGAATAGTCAAAATATTTGTCCAGGATCAGTTAGCTATAAATATTTAAAGAAGTATATGAATCTATCATTTTGATTGTAAGTCTAGTGCTCTAGTCACTTCAATTTTCTACCTAGAAAAAGTAAGAATGCTGCCCTGGATCAAATTGACCACTGAAATAATTTGATTCCATATACTTTTTAGTATTATTTTATTTTGCATTATCTTAGCTATTCTGTATATGTGCTAATTAATTTTCCACGGGTGAAAAATCGGTATGGTACTTTTCATTTTTTCTTTGACATGATAGATGCTTTTTAAAAAAAGCCAGTGAAGGGCAGACCTAGGTGATACAATAGATAGAGCAGTGTCCTGATGTCTGGAGGATCTGAGTTCAAATGTGTCTCAGACACTTAATAATTTCCTAGCTGTGTGACCTTGGGTAAGTCTCTTAAACAAATGGCCTTAAATAAATAAATTTTAAAAAACCTAGGAATAAGCTTTCAAAAAGCATATGCTAAGTGATACAGTGAAGAAAATACCAGTTTGGAGTTGTGGATATCTAAGTTCAAACTCTGAAACATTCAAGCACCATATGATGCTGAACAAATCATTCAACTCCAAGCTGATTAAATTTCTTCAAATGTACTGTGGACATTAAGATTACATGGTAGTTAAAATAATAAAATCAAATGATATCTGTAAACTTCTTCAAATAAGAAAAATATATAATTTTAAGTTCAATTATTTGCATGCATCCAAAGGTGTGATGCAGATAAGCTTTTATTTAAAGGCACACCAAACAAATTCCTAAAATTTATTTTATAAAGTTAGTTTCAATAAAAGCTAAAATTTATCTGGGAGAAAAAAAGGTCAAAAATATCAATGGAATAAATGAAAAAAAATTAAGGAAGTTGGCATACCTATTAGATCTCAAATGGTTTCAGAAAGCAATAGTTACCAAAATTATTCGGAACTGGCTTAGAAATAGACTGGTGAATCAGTGGAATAGAATCAATGGTAAATGGCCATAGTAATCTAGTTTTTAATAAACCCAAATATCTAAATGTTTGTGTCTTGAATTCACTAATAAAGTTGCTGAGAAAAACTGAAAAACTGTTTGGTAGAAAAAATTGTATAGATTAATATCCAACCTAGATAAGTTCAAAATGAGTACATGTTTTAGGCATAAATAAAATAAGAAAACTGGGGATCAGGGAAAATTGATTTCCATATCTAGGAGAGGGGAAGAACTTATGACAAGATGTGATAGAGAACAGCAAAAGCTATAAAATGTAAAATTTTGTTTAAGTTAAATTGAAAAGATTTTGCATAAACAAATTCAATACAACCAAGTTTAGAAGAAAAGCAGGAAACTAGAAAAATAGTTACAAATTTCTTTCATAAATATTTAGAGAACTGAATCAAATTTGTAAAAGTTTGAGTCAATCCCAATTGAAAAATGATCAAAAGATATACAGGCATTTTTAAGAAGAAAGGAGAGCTATATAAATTCATAACAAATGTCCTAAATTACTGTTGATTAAATAAATGCAAACTAAAACGATTCTTAAACATTATCTTACATCTATCAGAAAGGCTTGTATGATAGAAAAAGGAAACAACAAAGGTTGGAAAGGATGCAGAAAAATTGTTATAATAATGCACTATTGGTAGAGTACAATCCAACAATTTTTAAAATGTCATTTATTTAAGGGAAAAAAGTTAAGTGATCTGCCCAAGGTGAAACAGCTAGGCAGTTATTAAGTATCTGAATTCAAATTTGAACTCATGCCCTCCTAACTTCAAAGCCAGTACTATAAATCTGCTGTACCACCTCTCTGTCCTTTAATCCAACCATTCTTTTTTTTTTTAGTTTTATTTTATTTTATTTTTTTTTTGCTTTCAAGACAAATGGGGTTAGGTGGCTTGCCCAAAGCTACTCAGCTAGGTAATTATTAAGTGTCTGAGGCTGGATTTGAACTCAGGTCCTCCTGACTCCAGGGCAGGTGCTCTATCTACTGGGCCACTTAGCCACCCCAATCCAACAATTTTAAGAACAACTTGGAAGTGTGTCCAAAGGATTATGAAACTGCTGATACTATTTAACCCAGCAATGCCATTACTAGGTTCCAAAGAGATTTTTAAGGAAATGAAAAGGAGGGGAAGCTTTATGGCATAGTCAGGAGGAAGTCAGGAGGACCTGAGGCCAAATCCACCCACAGACTCTTAATAATTACCTAGCTGTGTGATCTTGGACAAGTCACTTAACCCCATTAGCTTGAAAATAATGAAATATCTACAAGTGGAAAATTATACCAATTTATAACAATTCTTTATATCAGTTCCTATGATAGTTCTTGTATATCTAGGAGATGACCATCATTTGGAGAATGAGTGGAAAATTGTGATATATACATATATATATATATATATATATATATATATATATATATATATATATGATTGGAATGAACAGAATTGCTTTCATAAAAAACATGAAAAATTTATATGAACTGATGCAAAGTGAGGTGAATGGAACCAAGATATTATTGTACATGCAATATTATAATATGATCAATTGTAACTTAGTTACATTAGCAGTATAAGGAATCCAAGGCAATTCTGAAGAATTTATGAAGAAAAAGTCCTATCGAACTGCAAAGAAATACTTATGGAGCCTGAATGCAGATGAACACATGTTTCTTTTGATATTTTTTTCTATTTTTTTTCTGTTTTCATATACAGAATGATTAACATGGTAATGTTTAAAAGACAGGTATAACCTATATACAAGTGCTGGTCTTTTCAATGATAGTGGAAACAAGGCAATGACAGAAATTTGAATTAATCATTTGGAAAAACAAATGATTTAACATTTTTTACCTTTCATTGGAAAAAAAGAAAATATTAAAAAAGAGAAAATATAAATAAGGAATGGTTTCATAAAAGCTTTGCAATACATGAGCTGATGAAATGGAAATTATCAATACCAGGAGAGGATTGTGCACAATAACAATAATATTTTATAATGAAAAATTGTGAATTGTTTAGTTATTCTGATTGATACAATGATCAAAGCCAATTCCAAAGAACTTTTGATGAAAATCCTATGAACTCCAGACAATGAACCAATAGAGTCAGAGTGTGGGTGAAATAATATTTTTCCATTTTTATTTAATTTTCTTAATTTTTTAAAACATAGCAATGACAAATGTTTTTATGATATCATCTTCATAATTGATATCACATTTCTTAATTTCACAATGGTTTGGAATTCAAAATATAAAAATGTAAAAACATAAGTAGCATTTTGAAATAGAAATATAAAGACATTGAGCCTTAAACAAAGGACCACATCAGCTCCATTGGTAGCATATTATTGCATTTCTTAAAAAGTTTATTTCCGGTTTGTTTATTTATTTTTGGATGAATACTTATAACAATCCAGTGGGAAAAATTAAACTAGAAAATAAAATGTGTTACTTGAGATTGGCTTGTATTTAGCTTTAAATTTTAATCTCTTAAGGCCAGAAAATTCCTGATATTCTAGACTAGAAACTATAAGGGCTGAGCTTGTTGGAATTTTTTTGTAAGGAATTGGACAGTTCAGTCTAATGTGAGGTTTCCTCCTGTCTATGTGAAATTTTGCAGAGCACCATTATTAAGGTAAGATGATCAATACCACTGACTTCAGGTCTTTAGCATGACTCCTATTATACAAAATTTTTCCTGTATCCCTGACATCTGTCATTTCTCTTGGGATTTAAGGAAATGTTAATTCTGGATCAAGTGATTTGAATTCATTAAGGGCAGTTGAGAGCTCACTTCTCCCCCATTACTTCTGTTGGCCAAGAAAGAACCCTATGTGTGAAATCGAATGAGTTGAATTAAAGAACTGGCTCTTTCTTTAGTCCTTGTGCACACTTGGACAAATTATTTAACCTTCCTTATAGCTAAACTAATGAATTTGGACTAATTATCTTTCAAGATTCATTTCTACTTTATTTCTAAAAACTTATGACTTGAAATGAGTTCCTTAACATGTCAGAAACTTAATTTTTTTTTCATTTAAATAGCTAGATGGTAGGAATTGCACTCTGAAAGCATTTGAAACTTTCAGAGATGTAAAGAAAATATTATATAACATGAATTGTTTTTCTTTTTTATATGGGCTCATGAGATTATGTATCATAGATTATGTATGACAGATAAATCTATCTTAGAGAAAGACCTCATGCTATAAAACTAAGAAAAGTTAAGAGACTTGTTTAAATTTAGATGTGGAGAGGCTGGATTTAAACAAGTCTTATAAAAAAAAAGAACTCTTCCAAAAATTATGGGATTACTGCATGAAACAAAAAAAAAGTAAAAATCAAAAAGAAAACATGTCTTCTGGTTCAAATCCAGCACTCAGATGTATCACATCATTATTTAAAATAAGTTTGAGAACTCCAATAAAGTACATAAATCTTCCTTGAAGCAATCTAACACTGGATATAACAGTGATAAAATGATAACTATCTCAAGAAAGAGTCAGTAGTAACCAACAAAAAATCTCATTCTTTTATCCAGTTTTTGGAAACTATTCTAAGATTTCATTAAATTTCCAATTTTTCAGCTAATGATAATGCCTCTGTTTCAAGGTGATCCTTTTCTTCTTCCTCCTCCTCTCTTTTTCCTCCTATTTTTTCTCCTCTTTCTCTCCTCCATTTATTCTTTTCCCTTCTCCAATCATTATCCATTTCTTCTTTTATGCTCTTGTTCTCCTGTCTATATTTTTTTCAACAAAATGTAGAAATTCTCTCTACACTTTTAGGTTGGCAACTCATCGGTAATTTATAGTTTTAAGAAGTTAGTGTAGGTCACTAAGGGGCTATCAATTTTCTTATTAGCACAGTCAATGTTTATGATAGGCAGGTCTAGAATTCATATCTTTCCACCCAAGCCTGTCTTTTCTATCCTTTAAACTGTGTTATTTTAGGGGCACCTGGGTTGCACAGTGGATAGAGCACTGGTCCTGGAGTCAGGAAGACCTAAGTTCAAATCCAGCCTCAGACACTTAATAATTATCTACCTGTGTGACCTTAGGCAAGTCACTAAATACCACTAACTTACACAAACTAAAAAAAAATACAGTAAAAAATTGTATTACTTCTATTTTATTTATTTATTTATTTGTTTGTTTATTTTAATTTCATCCATTTGTACATGCATATTTCCAAGTTGCAAAATTTCCCTCCACCTTTCCTCCCCTGTTCATTCCCCTCAGTAGGAAACAGTCAGGCATTTAACATACATATTTAGTTAAACAAATTTACAAATAGCTAATTTTGGCATGAGTAATTAGGATTAAGGGAAAGAGACACATAAGAGATAATTTTTATAAAGTGTTCATAAAATTTAGTAGGGGCATTTATTTTTTTCTGTGTGTTTTGTTTTGTTTTGCAAAGACTATTACCAATCTAATATAGTTGTCCTAGTTCTCTGGAATGTCAAAAGGGGGTGCTTCCATCAAGGTTGTTTATCTCATAATGTTGCTGATGTGTACATTGCTCTCTTGGGTCATTCCATGCTTCTCTAGAGTTCACCCAATTTTGGTTTCTTATACAACAATAATATGCATAGTATTCATGTACCATAACTCTGTGTTACTTCTATTTTAACATACAGATCTAATACTTCAACAGAGTAGACTCAGGTCTGAAGCTGCTAGGTTGTACAGTGAACAGTGTTGGTCCCAGTATAAGACAGACAAGAATTCAAATTTGGCCTTAGATACTTCCTAACTATGTAGGACATTTAACATTGTTTTTTTTTTCACTTTCTGCATCTGCAAAAAAAATTAATGAGATTAGAAAATGCAAACCAATACAGTATCTTTGTCAAGAAAACCCCAAAGACTTGAATAATTGAGTAATACGAGTTTCTTGTAGCATTGTGATCATTCTAATTGCTACTCGGACAACCAAAATTATAAAAGAAATATGTTCTAATTTTACTCCTTTTCTTTTTTCATTTTTCTCCCTTAAAGAACAGCATTTATTTTATGAGCTAGCTTACTGAGAAGGAAATGAGGAATACTGAAAGAAATTTCAGTGAAGTGAAAAAAATGATATCAATTAAACTATATTTAAAATATGAAAGAGAAATCTGCAAAATTAGATTGTTGAATAAGATGACCCTTAAGGTCTCTTCCAATTTTAAATCTATTACGATTTTTTTCTCATTTTAAAGGTTTAATAAACTGAGTTTATATTAAATCAGCAACAATAGGGAGAGGGTCTCTAAAAATTGGGTCTCTAGACTATTTTAGTCATAAAACCTTATTTTCAATTAAGCATTTTAAAAGAAAGTACTTTATGTATTTTGCTAAGCACCTTCAACAGGAATGAGTTTCATTAATTGCCCAAAGCTTTCCTGAGTAAGAGCTTCTCCTGAAGAATGATCAAAAGACTGCTGAGTGCAAATAATGGACTAGAAAGTATGTGCTACAATCTGGGTTGTGAAATGTCTTTCATTTGTTTACATAAGTTTTAAAAGATAAGAAAATGGGAAGGCAGATTAATAAAATGGCAAAAAAATTGCCTCTTCCTGCTGGCAATAACTAGGTTTACTGTGCAAGTAATATAAGCTGCACTTTCTTAAAAATTAGTTATTCACTTGTGGATCTTATCTGAACTGTCTGAGCCAGGCTTGTGCACCGACACTTATGAGAGTCATTGGAATGTATGGTATCTCATAAAACCATCGCAACTGAAAATGTTCTCTTTACTCAAAAATCCCATTTTCTTTTCATAACTTGCATAGAATCCCCATCTTCCATATTTTATTAATCCTTAGATCTGTAATGAAAATACAGAAATGGTTCTGGCTAAAATGCCAACTTTTGGCATGTAAAGGAAAGAACCTTTTTTAATAAGCAAAGTTTCAGACTAGTTCAACAGCATTCCAATCACACTGAGACTTCTTTTGGAAATAAAGGCTAAAAAATGACTGATTAAGAAAGAATGTTGCTAGACAAAAAAGTGCAGGTGCTTGCACGTTGTGACAAAGAAAATAAGTAAGGGTTATTTTATTTGTGAATTAAAATCAAAGAGGGACATTCATGATCAGCTTTTAGGTAAAATGGGAGACATACTGTAATGAATGACATTTATATTTTCTATTATATTATTAAGGAATCTGAGAAATACAGTAACAGTTTGATTTCAAGTACATTCATATAATTTAATTCTGTTGTAGGGAATATGTTTTAAACAATTTGGACTTTTATAATCTCTAAAAAGTAACATGACTCATGGCTTCATTCATAAAGAGCAGAAACAAATGAGTTTATAGAACTGTTTCCAGTATAAATATTAGTAGACCTTACCAATTGTTCTTCTTTTCACAAGTCTTGTGATCTGGTGCTTATTCAAATAACCTCAAGCTTATAATTCTGATGTCTTTACTTTGGTTTACATACATTTTCAAAATTATAACTTTAATTAATTTAATTAATAGTGTAAACAATAACTATGGTGAATCCTCCATTTCCTAATATATTCACATGTGTTCAATCTGGAAGTAGGATCTTATGGGAAGCCAAATCTTATGCAAATAAACTTCTCCCACTGGTGAAGCAATAACAAATTCAATTCACGAGATCAGTAAAAGAATAAATTCTGAAAACTAAAACAAAATGGTACAGCCTTGAAAAATCACCATATTCCAAATGCTTCCTTTGATGCTCTCAAGCCTTGAGGGTCCTGCTTTCTGAGGAAGCAGTCATTAACATACATTCATCATCCATATTAAAAAGCTCCAATGATGACATATATGATTGTCTTCTTATTTCCTACCTCCCACACACAAAGATAAGAGAATATGAGATATTGACAACTGGAAGGATGAGTCAAACCAGTTCAATCCAATAAACATTTATTAAATGTTGACTGTTTGCTAACTATTCTAAAATGCTCATTACACTAGAAGCTTATTATGTATTTACATTTTGCTAAGTACTGAAGATGCAAGAAGTCAGAAAGACTCTCCAGAACCTCCTGATTTACTGAGAAAGACAATGACGAAACAACAATAAATAAACAAGATTTATACAGGAAAACTGGAAGTAATCACAAAGGGCTGAAATGGAGAGGGAATAGAAAAATGGAAGAGATATTAAAAATAATTAAGTCTAAAGGTAGAATTTTACATATAGGAAATCAAAGATGAAAGGAGGGAAAAATATTTTTTCGGGTTCTTACCACTGATAAGATTCAGAAACAGAATTCAGCTCTAGCTCTTTCAGATTTCAAATGCAAAACAATTCACAATCAACAGTGGTGATCTGATGAATATCTAATTTGCAATCTCAGGGAAAATACAAATATTATATATGTATATGTATAATACATATAAAATACACTTTTTTGAGCAAGACATTTCCTTTTTTTTTAACTTTTTTGTAAGGCAATGGGGTTAAGGGGCTTGCCCAAGACCACACAGTTCTGGACTTGAACTCAGGTACTCCTGACTGCAGGGATGGTGCTCTATCACACTGCACCATCTAGCCACTCCAAAATTCCTTTTTGTAGGAAAAATTTTAATTATTTTGAGTTTTAAAATTTTCCCCCTATTCTTGTTAGCCTCCCCCCACACCAAACAGAAGGCAGTTTGTTGGTCTTTATATTGTTTCCATGGTATATATGAATCTAAGTCGAATGTTATGAGAGAGAAATCATGTTCTTAAGATAGAAAAGTAAAGTATAAGAGAATAATAAAAAACTGTTCTTTCCCCTAAATTTAAGGTAATAGTCATTGGTCTTTTTTCAAACTCCACAGTTGTTTCTCTATATACATTTGTTATTCTCCATAAAAGACAGCCTAAAATTGTCCATGATTGTTGCACTGATGGAATGATCAAATCCATCAAGGTTGATCATCATCCCCATACTGTGGCTAGAGTATACAATGTTTTTTTCTGATTCTTCTCAACTCTCTCAGCATCAGTTCATGCAAATCATTCCATGCTTCCCAGAATTCCCATCCCTCCTGGTTTCTAAAAGAACAATAGTGTCCCATGACCTACATGTACAAAAGTTTGTTAAGTCATTCCCCAATTGAAGGACATTCACTTAATTTCCAATCCTTTGCTACCACAAGCAGGGCTGCTATGAATATTTTTGTACAAATGATATTTTTACCCTATTTCATAATCTTTTCAGTGTATAGACCCAGAAGTGGTATTGCTGGATCAAATAGTATGCACATATTTGTTGCACTTTGGGGATAATTTCAAATTGCTCTCCAGAAAGGTTAGCTCCACCAGCAAAGTATTAGTGTCCCAGATAACCCATATCCCTTCCAACATTGATCATTTTCCTTTCTGGTCACACTGGTCACTCTGAGAGATATCAGATGGGACCTCACAGATGCTTTAATTTGCATTTCTCTAATAATTAGTAGTTTAGATCAATTTTTTCATATAACTATGGATTGCTTTGATTTCCTCATCTATAAATTGCCTTTGCATTAGCTTTGACCATTTGTCAGTTGGAGAAATGGCTTTTTTTTCTTTGAAAATTTGACTCATTTCTCTGTATATTTAAGAAATGAGTCCTTTGTCAGAAATACTACTTGTACAAATTGTTTCCCACTTTCTACATTTCTTTTGATCTTGTTACAGTGGTTTTGTCTATTAAAAAGCTTTCGAATTTAATGTAATTAAAATTATCTAGTTTGTTTTTAATGTTGTTCTCCATCTCTTCCTTTGTCATAAACTGCTTTCCTTTCCACAGATCTGACCGATATAATTCTTGATCTTCCAGTTTGTTTATAATATTGGTTTTTTAATGTATAAATCCTGTATCCATTTTGATCTTATATTGTTGTAGGGTGTGAGGTATTGGTCTAATCCAAGTTTCTTCCATACTAACTTCCAATTTTCACAACAGTCTTGATGGAAGAGATAGTTTTTATCCCAATAGCCAGACTCTTTTGGTTTATCAAGCAGTAAATTTCCATAATCATTTTCTGCTATTGCACCTAGTCTATTCCACTGATCCACCACTTTATTTCTTAGCCAATATCAGACAGTTTTGATAACTGATGCTTTATAATATAATTTTAATTCTGGAAAGCTTCAGCCTGCTTCTTTTATACTTTTTGTCATTGAATCCCTGGTAATTCTTGACTTTTTTTTATTTCTCCATATGAATTTCCTTACTTTTTTTAAAGTATTTTTTTTTTTGGAATTTTGATCGGTAGGGCACTAAACAAGTATCTTAATATTGGTAGAATTGTCATTTTTATTATACTGTTTCAACCTATCCATGAGCAGTTGATGTTTTCCTAGTTATTTAAATCCGATTTTATTTGCATGAGAAATGTCTGGTAATTGTTTTCAAAAAATTTTTGAGTCTGCCTTGGCATGTAGACTCCAACGTATTTCATATTGTCTGAGGTAACTTTGAATGGGAGTTCTCTTTCTAGTTCTTTCTGCTGTATCTTGCTAGTCATATGTTGAAATGTTGAGGATTTATGAGGGTTTATTTTATATCCTGTAACCTTGCTAAAGTTGCTAATTATTTCTAGTAGTTTTGTAAAAGATTTTTTGGGATTCTCTACGTATAGCATCATGTCATCTGCAAAGAATGAGGGTTTTGTCTCTTCCTTCCCAATTCTAATTCCTTCAATTTCTTTTTCTACTCTTATTGTTCAAGTTAACATTTCTAATACAATATTGAATAGTAGTGGCGACAATGGGCATACTTGTTTCATTCTAGATCTTATTGGGAATGCTTATAACCTATCCCCTTTTTTCCCTTTATCCATATTCCCCAATATTTTGTTTTTGGATACCACCACCTTCAGTGTGTTTGCCCTCCTATATCAACCCACCTCCCCTTTCCCCTTTTCCCATCTTTCTTCACTTCCTTCTATCAGCTACCCTTTTTCTCCCCCTCCACTTTTCCCCCTCTTAATACTTGAAAGATAAGTTTCTTAACTGAGTGTATGCAGGTTAACTTTAAGCCAAATCTGATGAAATTAAGTTTCAGGTGGTTCTCCCTTTTTTCCTCATTCCCCTCTATTACAACAGGTCTTTTGCAACTCTCAATGTAATGACATTAATCCCATTCAATCTCCTCCATCCTCCTATCTCCTTACTGCCCCACTTTTTAAGGAGATATTTATTTTTAAATCATCCTATCTGAATCACAGAAAAGTCATGAGTGTCCATCACTTCTTGTTAAGTATATTCACTCTAAATGAGTTACAATTCTTGAGAGTTATTAGAGTCTTTAAAGCAAGTTTCATCGTATTGGATAGTAGTTTTTTTCTTTACCTCCTCTCATTGTTTTAAACTTTTCATGTGGCTCTTGAGCCTCCTGTTTGATGTTCAAGTTTTCAATTTACTTCAGGTCTTTTCATCAGAAAATGTTGGAAGTGTCCCATTTCATTAATATCCATTTTTGCCTCTAGAGGACATGGCTCAGCTTTAGTGGATAATGGATTCTTGGCTGCATTCCAAGTTGCTTTGTCCTTTGGAATATCCCATTCCAGTTCCTTTGATATCTTAATGTTGATGCAGCCAGTTCCTGTCTAATCATCTTTGTGGTTCATTTGTATCTAAATTGTTTTTTTCTGCCTGCTTGCAGGATTTTCTCTTTTATTTGATAGTTCTGTAAATTGGCCACAACATTCCTTGGTGTTTTCTTTTTAGAATCTCTTTTCAGAGGGGATTGATGTATTCTTTAAATAACAATTTTGCCCTCTGGTTCCATGATATCATGGTAGTATTTCATCACTAAATTCTGGAATATTAAGTCCAGGGTTTTTTTTTTTTCCTCTTCAATGTTTTCAAGAAGACCTATCATGCTCAGGTTTCCCCCTTCTCAATCCATACTTGAGCTAAGTGGTTTTGCTGATGAAGTATTTTATATTTTCTACTATTTTTTAAATCTTTTGGTTTTGTTTAACAGAATATTGTTTTCTCATGAAGTCAGTTACCTTCCTTTTTTCAGAGTAGAACTTTCTTCATTTACCTTTTGCAACTTCTTTTTCAATTGATCAATTCTATTTTTGAAGGAGTTTTCCATCTGCCTAAGTATAGTTTTGAGATAATTATTATTTTCTTTTTGCATTTGTCCAATTGAGGATCTGAGAGGATTATTTTCATTTTGTATTTGTTCAATTGTATTTTCCAAGGATTTTTTCCTTGTGGTGAGATGTTAATTATTTTTGTGCAACATCTTAATTTTCTATTGAGTTTCTTTTCCCATTTTTTTCCAATTGATTATTAAACTCCTTCCTGATTTCTTCAAGGGAGTCTTTCTGGATTGGAGACCAATTCATATTCTCCCCAGAAGTGCTAGATCTCTCTGACTTATAATTGATTTCTTCTAAGTATTTCTCCATGGGCCCCCCTTTTTTGTTGTCCTTTCTTCATCTTTGTAGGATCTTGTGTTGGGGGGGCTGAATCTCTGAGGTTTGCTTTTGAAAACCCTAAAGGCTTTGTTCACTTGGCTTAGTAATTCGAAGTGCCAGCCAGTATGAAGTGCTGGTTGCTTTCTCTGGAGTGTTTGAGGCCCTCAGCTGTAGGGTCTGAGTTGACCTTGAGCAATGTGCTGGGCACTGGTGGACAGAGTCAATCTCCCTTTCAGCTCAATGAAATCTGCTTCCCAAACCTAAGACTGAGGATGTAGCTGGGGGTGTGGCATTGCCATTTGTTCTGAGAAGAGGGCTTTGCTGAAAGTATGGAACTCAGCTCCCTTGCCCAGCTTGCCATTTTACAGGCATACTCTTGGATTATCTTTGTTGGAATTCACCCTTCCACAAATGGTACTCACCAGAGTTCCTCTCTTCCCTGTCAAAGATTCCATGGCCAAAGTTGGTTCTAGGACCATCACTCATCAATGCCTCTATGGCTGAGACCTATCCACTGGTTTCCCCCAGCTGCTGTCCCTGCACTGACCCTCTAGTGTCCACTTCCAGTTCACCCACCATCCCCTGTGACAGACCTTTTGATAGGTGTTCTTCTCCTAGTTTTTTGGTTCTGTATTTTGTAGATAGAATCTGTGTTAAATGGTTTCTTTCATATTGTTTTTGAGGGGAACAAGGATCACTTAACACAATGCCTGTCTTCTCTCCATCATCTTGGCCCAGAGTCTCTATGATACATTTTATGTTTAAACTATATTATTAATATTTTCTTCTTTCCTTTCTTAATTCTAGTTAATCTAAAAAACGTCTTTGTTTTCAGTTTTTGTCAATTTACATGGTGTGAATATTTGCACTCTAAATTTTCATTTGAGATGATTCTGACCCATCTTTGATTATATAACCTTAAATTGAAAATGTCACTTGATCATTTAGATTATTTTAAGTACTATGATGAATTTCTCTAGAACAAGAAAAATATATTAAAATATAAATCATTGAGCTAATATCCTGAATAATGTAAGACTGAAAACATTTACCAACATGTGAAGTATATGAATTAAGGGATACATAAAGTACATTTCAAAATGCTATAAAATTAGGGCCACTCAATATCTCCAGGCTACCTATTACAGAGACAGATTTATTCCTTTTTTTAGGTTTTTGCAAGGCAAATGGGGTGAAGTGGCTTGCCCAAGGTCACACAGCTAAGTAATTGTTAAATGTCTGAAGCCGGATTTGAACTCAGGCACTCCTGACTCCAAGGCTGGTGCTCTATCTACTGTGCAACCCAGCTGCCCCAACAGATTTATTGTTAATGAAACACTTAGAGAAGATTAATAAACTCATATCTATAACTTTAAAATTGAAAGTTCGGTTCAAAAGATCTGAATCTCAAAGAATCTTTGTGCCCTTTAATATAAGTGAATTACTTCAATAACATGAGCACACAAATATTCATAAGCTAAATTTTACAAAACCAATCAAGAATCCCATGATATTTCTACATTTTGATGCTAAAAAGGCCATATTTCACTTAGAAAATTGAAAACATTAACTTTGAATCATGCCTTCTTTGTCTTGGAGAATATATTAACAGTACATTGAAACTGTTGACCCAAATACTGGATGCAACAATTTTTCTTTTTCTTCTTTTTTTATATAAGCATTTTATTTATATCCCATTATTATTTATCTATATACAATAGTAATTTCCATCTATCCTTTTTAGTAAGATTTTGAATTTTACACATTTTCCCCACTCTCCCTTTCCTCCCCCCCCAGAAGGCTATCTGATAATCTTTACATTGTTTCCATGTTATACTTTGATTAAAATTGAATGTTTTGAGAGAAAAATCTTATCAAGGGAAAAAATAAAATATTAGAGCTAGCAAAATTATGTAAGAAAAAGACAGCTTTTAAAAAATTGAAGATAATAGTCTTTGTTCCCTCTTTGAACTGCACAGTCCTTTCTCGGGACACAGAGATACACTGATGAAATGAATAAGTCCATTAAGTTTTATTCATTACCCCCATCTTTTAGCTAGGGTGTACAATATTCTTCTGGTTCTGCTCATCTTGCTCAGTATCTGTTCATGAAAATCTTTCCAGGCTTCCTCGAAATTCCATCCCTCCTGGTTTCTAATAGATCAATAGTATTCCATAATGTACATCTACCCAACAATTTTTCAAGCAAAAAATGTTGTCATTAATATTTCAGAAAAAAAAAAATCTGTTCTGTTCTAGCTAACCTGGTCTGTTTTTAGGAATGGGAGGAAATATATTTTTTAATTGTTCAACTGAAAAATCTTATTATAGAAAGGTTATTTCCACAAATACTTCATATTGGTAATCTAGAGTCTTAAAGCCTGGAATTCTGAAATTTTCAGTATTTTATTTACAATGATAACTGGCAGCCAAGGTATATCAGATACAATGCTAGAACACAGATTTTCATTTCTCTTAGACTGTTCATCTATCTACTGTTTTGTATTGTTTGCTTTTCATAGAATCAAATAATTAATAGCTAAATGAGTCTTTATATGTCATCTAGCAAAATTCTGAATTGTTGAGACATGAAAACTGAATCATAGATATTTAAACTTCTTGCCAATGTCTAATAAGTCTCCTCTTAGTTTACACAGATTTCAGATTTTCCATTTTTAATCTCTATTTTGGAGGGAAATTCATAATGCATTTTCTTTAGATTATTAGGACTGTTGTCATTTTCTTGCAACTTATTAATGACTTTGAATATATTGTTATTATTTTTATGTACTGCACTACCCAGTTCTCTGACTGAATAATAAAAATTGCTTAGATTTAGCAGACCACCACTTATAGGTGATCATATCCAATATCTTTTACTATATTCATCCATAAAGTTCAAACATGAAGAAAAAGTCATATGAACCACCTAGCATATATTACAAAATATCAATTCTTTTTTCCTCTATCTCAGAAATTATGTTGTATGAGTGCTGAGAGTATAGGTCAAGGAGCCTATGGAATTTATTTTTCTTTAAAACTTAAATGGAGGACACTTGAGGAAAATACCATTTTCATTCACTTGTATGGTAGCACTATAGTGTTGTCTGGAGCATGGTCAGTACTTAAGAAATACTTGTTGAATAAATAAATTCTTCTTTGAATAAATAAAGGAAGGAAGAAAGAAATTCATATCCTTAGAATATCATGTTAACCCTTCAAAATTCATGGAGAAGAAGCTGAACTTTTAGTTGAAGTTGTTTCAGGACTTTAGGATCATGTTTGACATCCTTGGAATAAGGCCAAGACCAATTCATTGGAATATACAAAATAGATGGACTTTCTTTCTTTCATGTTACAAGAATGTATATGACAAAAGATCAAATTAAATCTGAATTTTCCCTTTCAGGTGCTTCCAATCAAGATGAAAAGAGAAGAAAGATATGGGGAAAAAATTTTAAAATGCAAAGGAATACATAATTAAGTACCAAAATAATTCCTATAGACAGGATATAGAAATTCTAAATGATGGTTGTGGTGAGAGGGAAATGAATATGGGACAAGTAAGTCAGAGAAGATCTACTGAGGGTGGTAGAAATAGAATTGGTATTTCAACTCTTTTGCAGTCCAATCCTATATATTCTTTCATTAGATTTCAGAAAAGTGGAAACTTAATTATCAAATAATTTGAAAATCATGAGATTTATTATTATTTTTTGCAGAGAGGGGAATCAAGAAGTATAAGCATTTGAAAATTTAATGAAATTGCCAATCACTAAGAAGAAATATCAAGGGTAAATTAGTCCTATCTTATCTTCTCTTCCTTCATTATATTCATTCAGGAAAGCCACATTATAACCTGTTACTGTATTTCTTTTCCAAATACACAAATATGATGTTACCTCTTTACTAAAAAAATTCAATTATTTCCCATTGCATAGAACACAAAATTTAGATTCCTCAGTCTGTTAAACTAGCGAATTTTGACAACTGAATTCCAAACTAAATTTTGAATCTTTTTACATTAATCTGACCCATGTGCTTTACACAAACTATACTACTTGCCTTCCCCTAATCTTCTTTCATGCTTTTTCACTTCTGCAACTTGCATTTAGCATGTATGTATGCATGCACGAATGAATAAATATATTAAAAAATTGTTTAGTATGTGTAAAGTCCTGGAGTAACAAATTGGAAATTGAGATATATATGGAAGGTTTCAATGACCAATACAAAGGAAAAGTAAAACGGGGTATAGACACATAGTCAAATTAGATCATAATGGTTTTATCCCTTTAATTTCATTTCCATTATTAAAATCAAAGAAGATTCTGGTATTGAACCATTGGATACCAGACTTCAATAACTAGAAAATTCTTTTTTTTGTTTTACAGTAGATAGGACTGTAGCACCTCTTGGAGAGTTATCAAACTCTATTTTCACATGCTTTACTTCCAAAATAATACTTGCACTTGTGACAGAACAAAATGCTAAGGTTCTAGTAGCACAGAGCCACTTTTTACCTGGAGATAGTCTAAAGGTGATGGTGAATGGGAAGAAAGTTGCTTGCAACTAAATGGGGATGAATACTTTCTGTCTGTCTACATCTACCAAGGCATTTTTTCCTTTCACTGTACTATCGGTAGTGTAAATTTGTAGTGGGTGTGTATACCTCCTATTTGGCACCACTAGGCTGGATTGCCCTGTCATTTCCACTCCTATAACTATTTTCAAACCTTAGAAACTTTTATGGTGAATTTAAAAAAAATGAAAAAGGCAATGTTTATCATCATAGCATTGTAATGGAAGTTATGAAAGGAAAGATCTATCTAAAGATAGATACAAATATGTGCACACATACATACATATATGTATATATACATATATATATATGCAATTTGAGCATTGTTAGCAATATTGAAGTAGTCAACAAACATTTATGAAGTATCATGATAGGGTAGCTAGGTGGCGTATGGGGAGGCTAGGTGGCATAGTGGATAAAGCACCGGCCTTGGAGTCAGGAGTACCTGGATTCAAATCCAGTCTCAGACACTTAATAATTACCTAGCTGTGTGGCCTTGGGCAAGCCACTTAACCCTGTTTGCCTTAAAAACCTACAAAAAAAGTATCATGTTGTAAGGATAATAAGTACAGGGGAACAACAAAAGCTAAAAGACAGTTCTTGCTCTCAATGAGATTTCAGTTTAATGGGGAGATAATAAGGAAATAAGAATGTATACAGCACAACATAATCAAGATAAATTGTTGATAACCACTAGATGAAATGTACTCAGAATAAGCTTTTTGCCAAAGGTGAGATCACACCTGAAAATTGATCAAGGTAGGAAAGTCAAGAGGTGATGAGGACAGAGAGAGACAGGCCTGGGGAACAAATGAAAATATCCAGAGTTATGAGATTAAGTACATTTTGCGAGGGACAGCAAAGAAGCAGTTTCAATAGATCAAAGAAAATAGAGGGGAGAGCAGAAGAATGGAGTAGAACTTTGAAGCAATATGGAAACTTTTTAAAAGCCAAACAAAGAATTGTATATTCCATCCTGTAGTCATTAGGGGGCAATAAGAGAATACTTTACAAGTGAATGATCAGGCTTTTATTTAAGGAAGATCAATTTGTCAGTTAAGTAAAAAAATTACTGAAAAGGGAAAATTGAAGTAGAGAAAGCAATCAGCAGGTCACCATGATATTTCAAGAATGAAATGATAAAGATCAGAAACAGAGTTGTAATAATGTCAGAGGAGAGAAGAGAGTAGCTATGAAACCAGTTATTAAAGCAGAAAAAAACCAGTACTTGACAATTGAATTCCAAACTAAACTAAACTAAATACTGCTGATGACGAGTAGAATGAGAGAGAGAGAGAGGGAAAATATCTAGGTTGCAAACCTGATTGCCAAGAAAGATAATGGTGGCTTCTACAGAAATCAGTAGATAAGGAATAACTGAGGACAGTTGAGAATATGGAGATGATAGTGGAGACAATTTGCTAGAAATTATGGAGTTACAAGAGAAAGAGTGAAAATAGAAGATTTCATCTTGCTGAAAGTACCTGTAAGATAAGGATAAAGTAAGAGATAGACAAAAGATATTTTTAGTGAAATGCTATGAGGAAGGGAATGAGGAAAGTGAGAAATTAATATTATGAAAATCTTGAGGGTTACTAAACTAGTCCACATAATTTTTCTTATTTTTCTCCTAATTTCATTATGATAAGAATCTTAATGAAAAGGAGCATCTAAGATTATAAACAAACAAAATATCAGTATCCAAAATAATAATATTCATCTTTATTGACTCCTTGAATGTGATAGTTTCTTCCACAAATTCCTACTCTGGTGGAATGGAGCTAACCCTGGCTTACGAAAAGCTATACTTGGAATTCCAGGTCAGAAGAGGTAAAAGATGGAGGACTAGACATTTTCTCTAATCCTAAAAACTCTCAAACCTCTCCAAACAAAAATAATGAACCAAGAATGAACTATTTTCAATGGTCTTCCTGTTCTAGAACAACCAGAAAGTATAAGAAAGAAAAACCAAAGAAACAAAAGAACTGTGAACATCAGTCTGAAACTCAACCATTCCACTCTGCCAAAGTACATCATCAATGAGACTGATGGATAGTCAATGACAAGGCAGACAATCCCATAGTACCAAAACATCAAAACTATGAACTGTCTGTGCTAAAATGAACTCCACTGTGCTGCCTTACAAGTTTGAATTTATTAAAGATCTCAGGAAGAAGAAATCATGAAGACTTTGAACAAATAAAACATCAGGGAAAACAACTGAAGAAAATATGGCCTCCAGATCTACCCATCTACAAATAAGGACTGGAATTAAAAGAATAACATTTAATGAGAGAGAAGACTGTAGAATAAGAGAAGAATATTGAATCACAATATGCTCTTGCTGTGTGGGTCAGAAGAAAAAAAGTGAGGATTAGGAAATTAGAATTTATGATGCAGAAAAAAATGTGGTACAGATAGGAAAAACTAGAATCTATGATGGAACAATTTTTAAAAGAAACGAAAATAAACTGGAATGCAAATACAAGGTTAGAAACAAAATTTAGAAGAAATGAAGCAAAAAACAGCATTTTTAGAAAATATGTTTCTTATGAAAGCAAATATGCTAATCAAGCCAAGGATGTATGGAGTCAACCTAAGTATTATAGATCTTTGAGAAGATCAAAAGACACAATAGCATCATAATGCAGACAATAATAGAATTTCTGAACACAGAAAATGAAATGCCAATGAAAGCAATTGATTTATGATAATCAGGAAGAGAGGGGGTTTTTACCTATGATAGGAGTGAGATCAATTCAGTGTTTTTGTACAAAGAACCTCAACTAAAAACCATTAGGCAATAGGCCCAAATAAGCACAGAATTATCCTGTTCCTATCTTACATTGGGATTTTTCTGACTCAGGAGTAGTTTGTGAGACTGGCAATTTTGTTCAGCTCCGTCTCACATATAACCACTTTACGTTCAAGTCAAGAAATTACACTCATGATGTCCTTGGTCTTCTTTAAGCATGAAGGGCAAGCAAGGGCAAACAAGAGTCCTTAATGAAATGTCTACATAGAGAGGACTAACAAAGAGGTGATGTAAGTTCAACCTTGTCACACATATTTTTTTACACATGTTTCTTAACACTCTTAAGGTCAATGTTTAGGTTTACTCCTCCAATGGATAGAGTGTGCCTGAGGAAGGAGTGAATTAGGTACTTAGGAAAATGTTTTGTAATAACTAACTGTACCATGGTATCTGAGAATAGTAAATACCCTCTGGGGACCTAACCTGTCAGTTCAAACAGAAGCTGGAAAATGTTGCTATTTCTTCTTCAGGAAATCAGGAAGGAAATAAGGAGATAAAACTCAAGCTGAACTTGGAAGAGAGTTAGGAATTCCATCACCCAGAATTTTCCAAGCATGAGAGTAAAGTTTTATATAAAACTGTATAGGTACAGCATACCATGTCACTCACAGGAAACATAAAGGAGACTGCTTTTTTCAAAAAAAAAATGACTGGTTTGTTTAAAGAATAAGATACAACAAAAGGTAGATTATGTGCTAAGCATTTCAAAAGGAGAAGCAGAAACTTGATTATAAATGCCAAAAAGGAGCTTATTTTTAATTGTAAGGGTGACAGGGAACTACAAATCTTCTGTGGGGGGGAGTTAAAACTGTTTTCATGATATCAATTTGTCAACTATAGGAACAATGAAGTAGAGCAGAGAATGACTAGAGTTGGAAAATTATCCAGCAGGTTATTTAAACAATCAAGGCAAAAGGTAAATAAAAACCCAGATTACGGTGGATGTAGAGTTTATAGAAAGAATGGGAATGATTTGAGCAATGTTGATGTGGAATCAACAATAATTCGCTAAAGACTAAATATGGGTTATGTGAGAGAGAATGAAAAATGAAGAATGGTGTCTTGGTCAGGAACTTGGGTGATGGAAGGAAATAATAGGGCCTTAAGCTGAGAGAAGGAGGTGAAGGAAAGAGTAGGTACATTAGCATGGGTTATTTTCAACCACAGATACCACAAGGTCACGGAACTCCTAAGTTTCTATCAATAAAACAGGCAAGAAAATACAAGTAACATTTAACTCACAATGATATGGTGAGCAAGTAAAGAACTTTTAACTTATTATTTAAATGTCAGTTATTATTACTAAAAAGATTAAAAAGAGATGGGCACTAGTGATAAAATTGCTGTTTGAATAAAAGTCCCACAGAAAAAACAAATTCTTAGTCATGTGGGGAATCAGGGAATCTAGGAGAAATGATAGTTCTTGCAAAATTATCCCTAGATACCTCTCCCTGATTAGTGATATTGCCTGTCTTGTATAAATTTTCCTACTGTGTTTAATCTCATATGCAAATGTAATTAATTTTCATTTATTTCTGAATCCAGATGATTACACTGTTAAATATAAACCAGTTTTTACAATCCCTGCATTGTTACTCTGGACAGCAGTCTCAGGTGAATATGTTGCTCTCTCTCTCTCTCTCTCTCTCTCTCTCTCTCTCTCTCTCTCTGTCTCTCTCTCTGTCTCTCAGTTGAGGAGGGGAAAGAATTTTCTATCACTTTTCATAAGCGATTGAATCTTAAGTTTTGTTAGGTGATAATAATGAGAAATCTCAAATATATTGAGAGAAAATAGTTGGCCTTGCTTTTTCCTCCCCCTCCAAAAAGAAAAAAAAGACTTAGAATTGTAAGAGACCTTAAAGATCATTTATTTTATGAGTTCTTCACTTGAGATCAGTGAAATTAAAGGGGAAGAAATTCTTAGTAACTTCTGATTTCTTTTTGAATACTTAATAACTTATTTAATCATTTAAAAGTAATGTTTGGAGAAGGATGCTAGTGACTTTACCAGACTGAAAAAAAAATCAAACAAAAAAAAAGATTTTGAATTCCAGAATCAATCCAAACTTTTCTATTTTAAAGACTGGGAAACAGAATTGAGAGGCAAAGAGAAATAAAAGATTTTATACAAGATAGTATGGGAAGTAAATGATAAAGACTCAGTTTAACTCATAATTCCCTACTTCCAGATCTTATTTTCTTTCTGCTATGCCCGATTGCTTCTTGTTCAGTGTACTTAGCAAAGTCGAATCAAGTCTAAATTATAATTTTGTACATATGTTTCCTCTGAATTTGGTTCCATTAAATTTAACAAATTTCTATTAAATGCCCTTTCTATGTTAGACATTTGTCTTAGAGACTGAAAGACTGAAAATTTGGTTCAGTTTTCACAGATGTGTTATAATTATAACGTAAACAGTACTGTGTCAGAAAACCTGGCATCAAATCCTGCCTCTATCTTCCTAATTGACTGACCTTAGTCAAGTAATTATTTTTTGGTTTTTACATTTTGTTTTTTCAAGGAAATGTGATTAAGTGATTTGCCCTAGGTCACACATCTGGGCATTTATTAAGAGTCTGAGTTCAATGACACCAAAATGGTGCTGATCTAAAGCATGAAGAACCAGAACAGATAAAGAAAATTATAGACCAAACTCCCTCATGAATATTGATGAAAACATCTTAACAATGAGACTACAGTAAGTTATTACTAATCTAATACAATATGATCAGGTAGGATTTATACCAGGTGGGCAAGGATGACTCAACATTAGGAAAACACTCCACATAATTAAACATATCAACATCAAAACCAAGAGAAATCAAATTATTATCTCAACAGATGCTGAAAAAGCCTTTGATAAAATGCAACATCATTTCCTATTAAAAACCTGAGAAAGTTTAGCAATGAATGGATTTTTCCTTAAAATAATAAATACTATCTATCTAAAACCATCAACAAATATTATATGTAATGGGAAAAAACTTAGAGCATTTCCAGTAAAATTAAGGGTGAAACAAGGATGCCCATTATCACCATTGCTATTCAATATAGTATTAGAAATGTTAGCAGTAGCATTAAAACAAGAAAAAGAAATTGAAGGAATTAGAATTGGCAATGAGGAAACAAAACATTCACTCTTTGCAAATGATTTGTTGATATACTTAGAGAACCCAAGAAAATCATCTACAAATCTCCTTGAAACAAATGAACAAATTCAGCAAAGTAGAAGGACCTAAAATAAACCCACATAAATCATCAGCATTTCTATATATGAACAACAAAGTCCAAGAGCAAGAAATAAAAAGAGAAATTCCGTTTAAAATAACTATAGACATTAAATACTTGAGAATCTACTTCCCAAGGTAAACCCAGAAAGTGTATGAACACATAATTGGAAAAAATGTCAAATACTCATTGCTAGGTCAAACTAATATATTAAAAATGTCAATTATATCCAAATTAAATTACCTATTCAATGCAATACCAATCAAACTACCAAATAATTGCTGTATCAAGCTAGAAAAAAATAGTAACAAAATTCATCTGAGCAACAAAAGGGCAAGAACAGCAAGGGACCTGATAAAAACTATGTAAAGAAAAGTGACCTAGATCTACCAGATCTAAGACTATACTATAAAGCAGCAGACATCAAAATAGAGTAATGGATAAGTGGATTAGGATAGGTTCAAAAGAAAGTTCAGTAAATCAGTACAGCAATCTATTATTTGACAAACCCAAATCCATCAGCCTCTGGGATAAGAAATTATTATTTGACAAAAATTTTTGGGAAAACTGGAAAATAGTATGGCAAAAACTAGGCATAGCTCCACATCTAACACCCTATTCCAAAATATGATCAAATTCGGTAAAGGATTTAGAATAAAGGGCAGCACCATAGAGAAATTAATACATCAAAAAAAACTATGTATCAAATCATTGGAAAGAGGATAAATTTATGACCAACAAGTATTAATAAACTGCAAAATGAATGATTTTGTTTATATCAAATTAAAAAGGGTTTGGACTAATGAAATTAATGCTGTCAAAATTAGGAAGGAAAGCAGAAAGCTAGGGATACTCATAAAGGTCTCATTTCTAAAATATGTAGAAAATTGCATCAAATTTATAAGGTCACAAGTCATTCCTCAATTGATAAGTGATCAAAGAATATGAACAGTTTTCAAATGAAGAAATTAAAACTATATATAATCATATGAAAAATGCTCCAAATCTTTATAGATTAGAGAAATACAAATTAAAACAACCATGAGATACTATCTCACACATACAAGATTGGCCAAGATTAGGAAAAAAAAAGGGAAAATGATCAATGTTGAATAGTTTGGAGGACTGGTACATTGATGCAATCCTGGATCCAACCTTTCTGGAAAGCAATGTGGAAATATGCCTAAAGAGCAATAATACTATTCAAACCTGTGGAGCAGATTTCCAAGGTCTATATTAAGAAAAACATTATAAAAAAAGGAAATGTCCTACATGTTCCAAAATATTCATAACAGCTCTTTTTGTAGTAGCAAAGAATTGGAAATTGTGGGGATGCCCATCAATTAAGGAATGACTGAAGAAGTTATGGTAGATAAAAACTTTGGAATACTATTGTTATATAAGAAATCCTAAATGGTCAGACACTAGAGAAATATGGAATGTCTTAAGGGATCTGATGCTGGAGGTTGTTGAACACATTAATAACAACATTGTGAGATGAACAAGCTTGATGGAAGCAGTGAGAGCTAGGAAAACTTTGACTAAGTTATCCCTATCCAGAGGGGGAAAAAAAACAAAGCAAAGCAAAGCACACACACACAGACACACACACACAAACACACACACACACATACAAACACACACACAAACACATGAGCATAAAATAACCTTTCAGAATCTGATGAACACTTTATAAAAATTATTTCTTATGTTTCTCTTTGCCCTAATTCCTCTTTATGAAAATAACTTGTCCGTAAATAAGTTTATCAAAATATGTAAATACAATGTTAACGTCCCTGTTCACTGTTGAGGGGAGGGGGGTAGGAAGGGAGCATTGAAGAAATTTTGTCACTTAAAAATATACAGGTATATTTGGAAGAAAATACTTAATTTTTACAAATAAAGAGCCTGAATTCAGATTTGGACTCAGGCTCTCCTGTCTCCAAGGCAGTGTTCTATTCACTATGTCACCTAGCTGCCCTCCAAGCTATTTTTAAAAATAGGATTTGGTTTTAGTATTCTCATCTAAAAATGAGGGATTACTGGGATTCGGTAGCTGAGATGGAGCTGAGTGCTGAGTTGCTCCAGGAGAAGCTACTAGGGAATTGGATGCGGACCATGCAGAGCTGGAGGACATGCCCGCCTGCCGCTACTCGGCTAGCTTCTGAGCTCTGGTCTCCTTCATGTTGCAAGGAAAGCCTGTGCTGCAGAGACACAGACTACGGACCTCATGCCTGGTCAAAGCGCTGACTCACATTCAGTGTTTGAGCTGAAGACCCCTCACCCTCCAATCGTGAGACATGGAGTGGCAGAAGTGAGGCACCGAGCTGGGCGTGAGACCCGCCTCCACATTAGGACATCAAATCCCTGGTCTGTGGCTCAGCCCGCCTTCCCTGCAAATGTCTTTGTGTCCATGTCCATGTCAGTGTCCATGTTCACGTGTCCACCACGCCTGGCGTTGTGGAGCTAATTTGGCCCTTTTTACTTTGGTAGCCTTCTACCTCTCTGATCCTTAGTTGTCTCATCAGTAAATGAGAGATGCCTTTTTGTCCCTTCTGGCTCTGGTTCTGTGAATCTTTGACTTGCCCCATGGAGGGGCTCCTTTCTGAAGGCCAGCAGATTGTGTTTTGGTGTTTTCCAAGTTGCTATTGACAAGTCATCCATGTTCCCCCTTCCAGGCCATTGGGTAGGCCTACAATTCCAGCTCCTTCTTGGCTTATTTTCTCTAACTTAAAATACCAATATGTATGAAGAAAAATAACTTCAGATGGGATTTCCCAGTTCCCTTAGAAGGCTGAAGACTCTCAAAGGAAGTTCCTTCTACCACAGAAATCATATTTTTGGTGTCTTAATGTTGTAACAGCTCGGGGAAAGATGAAGCCCCTGGAAAATTCTCCTTTTGAATCTGGAGAGGTAGAGAGACCAGGTTTTTCTCTTGCAAAGTCTTTGAATTATGCATAATCTGACAGAACTGAAAGCCACTATAGAAACTACCTACCCTAAACCATGACCTAAAGAGAGAACATACCCAGGGAGAGAAAAGATGTTGGAAGGGAGATGGGTCATATCATGAAGCAGTTTAATAGTCACAACTAGGAACCAGGCCTCCTGATTCAATACAGACTTCTTTTTTTTTGCCCCATACTGTCATCTAGAAAAGAGAGTTCCTGCTAATATCCACTGAAATAGGTTCCATCCTACTGTCCTGAACACCACCTTCTCAGATCCTAAAGCATTCCCACTTCCAAATATTTCATCAATATATGATAAAGAAAATCATTCTTTAAAAATACCTCCAGACTTGCCCCTCAGGAAGAAATGACAAAATGGACCTCCTTGCTATGCTGACAAGTTGTAATGAATTACTTCTTTACCTTCCTACTTTTTTTTAATCTTTAAAAGTGAACTTCTGGCCAAGATGGCGGAGAGAACTTCTGGGTAAGATGGCGGACAGAAGACAGGAACAGTTCTAAATTCTCCTGATCTCTTCCCCATCTATCACATGAAACAAACCACTTAAAAGAATCCAACTGAAAAAACCCAGAAAGAAAAGCCAGGAGAAAGAACATCTAACTCAGGATTGGTCTCCAGCAGCAGCTTTGGCCGAATTCCGGTGGGTGAGTCTGGGCTCAGAGGGATGATTAGTTCCAGATCAGCCAAATTAACAGCTGAATTGGAACCTGGAGGCTGAGGGCTCGAGAGCCTGACCTGCTGGATCAGCTGTGGGGCTGGACAACAGGGGCTTGGGTCCATGGGGAAGCAGAGGTGCTGGTATTGGTGCTGTCCCCCTGAAGCTTGGGAACAGGCCTGGGGTGGGGAGAGTTCTGGTGCAGGAGAGCTATGGACACCATCCCTGGGTTCTTCAGATCTGAGGAACTCTGAGTCCACACCTCCAACTGCAGCTGAGGCCTCTTCCCAAAGAAATAAATGCAAACTACTTCTGCCTCAGGCCCAGGTGTGTGAGCAGAAGAACCAGCCCAGCTGAGGAATGACCTTAGGCCAGGGTAAACCCCACCATTGATTGAAGGCAAAAGAATTCAATAGCTCCAACTCCTCCCTTCAAGGAAAGGGAGAAAGCCTCAACCAATTTCACAGACACTCCAGAGAAAGCAACCAACACCTCCTACTAGCCAGCCAGAGAAACTGCACTCAGTGAGTAAAGCCTTTAGTTATACCAAGCCCCAATCAACCAGCCCCACCCCAACTCAAGGTCTTAGCAAAATGAAGAAGGGTCAGCAGAAAGGTGGATCCATAGAAAAATTCCTGGAAGGGAAAGACCCTAACTCAGATTGACCTGGAACCTCTGAGGAGAATACAATCTGTTCTCCAGCACAGAAAGACTTCCTTGAAGAAATAAGGAAGGAGCTTAAAAATTAGGAGACACAATTAATACCTAGCCACAAGAAAACATAACCTCAGAAAGTACAATTGGACAAACACAAAAGGAGAATAAATCTCTCAGATCATCAATTGGACAATTACAAAATGAGAATGAATCTCTCAGATCCTCAAATGAGCAAATGCAAAAAGAAATTAACTCTCTCAAAACCTCAATTGGTCAAATGGAAAGCTCTTTCAAAAGTAGAATTGACCAATTGGAAAAGGAGTTGCAAAAGGTTAATGAAGAAAACTCCTCCCCACAAAAAAGAATGAAGACTACAGAAACTAATGACTCCATGAGACAGCAAGAGTCAGTAAACAAAATCAAAAAATAGAAAAAATAGAAGCAAGTGTAAAATACCTCATCAACAAAACCACTGATCTCGAGAATACATGCAGGAGGGGCAACCTGAAAATTATAGGACTTCCTGAAAACATTAAAGAGAAAAAAAAAGCCTCAACTTAATATTACAGGATCTAGTGATGGAAAACTGCCCTGATAGGATGGAATTGGAGGGCAAAGTAATTATTGAAAGAGTACATTGATCCCCACCAGAAAAAGATCCTAAAATGAAAACACCAAAGAATATTGTGGCCAAACTCCAGAATTATCAGATAAAAGAGAAAATCCTGCAAGCAGCCAGAAAGAAACAATTTAAGTATCCAGGAGCCACAGTAAGGATTACGCAGGACCTGGCTGCATCAACTTTAAGGGATTGAAGGGCCTGGAATGAAATATTGCGAAAGTAATGGGAACTTGGAATGCAGCCAAGAATCTACTTCCCTGCAAAGCTGAGCCTTCTCTTCCAGGGAAAAAGATGGACATTTAATGAAATGGAAGAATTCCAAAAATTTCTGATGAAAAGACTAGAGCTAAACAGAAAATCTGGACATCAAACAGGAGGTTTAAGAGACACATGAAAAGGTAAAAAAAAAGGGGGGGTGGTAAAAGAAAAAAAATGCAATCCAGTAAGTTGAACCTGGCTATATCCCAGCATAGGGGTAAAAAAAAATAAAAAAGATTCTCATAAACCTTGAGAAATGCAACTCTAACAGAGAGAATACACCTAGTCAGAAATGATGGACATTCATGAACTATCCATGAGACTACAATCTAATGGGATGCAACTGGCTTTAACCTTACTGGGAGAAAGACTCTAATCACTCTCAGGTATTTTGACTCTATTCGATAGAATATACAGAACTAGAAAGGACAGACACTCAGAATTTTCCATGACTTAGATAGAAGGATCTAAAAGAAAACACTACTGCCCTAAAAAAAGGGGACAGGAAAGATGCAGGAGGAGGGAGGGGATTGAATGGGGTAAATTTCATTACACTAAGAGGTACAAAACACCTATGGTAATACTGGAGAAGAAGGGAGCAGAGGAGAAACACCTGAATCTTCTTCTCATCAGACTTGGCTTAAAGTCAACCTACACATACTCAGTTAACTTATAAACCATCTTACCTTTCAAGTATTAAAAGGGGAAAAGGGGAGGGGGGATGGAGAAAGGGAAGGGGAGTGGAGGGAAAAAGGGGAAATAACAAAAGTTAGGGAAGGGAAAAGGGAAAAAGGGAAAGGGGAAAGAAAGGGGAGGGTGTGATATAGGTGGGCAAACACACTGCCGGGGTTGGTTTTCAGAAACAAAGACTGGGGAATATGGATAAAAGGGGGGCAAAGGGGGAAAATATAAACAGAGGGAAGATAGCACAGAGGGCAATAAAGAATTAGTAATCATAAACTTGAATGTGAATGGGATGAACTCTCCCTTAAAACATAAGAAAATAGCAGAGTGCATTAAAAACCAGAATCCTACAATATGCTGCTTACAAGAAACTCATTTGAAGCAGTGAGATACATATAGAGTAAAGGTAAAAGGTTGGAGCAAAATAAGGTTGGAGTAAAAAAAGCAGGGGTAGAAATCCTTATCTCAGACAAAGCAGCAGCAAAAATGGATAGCAATAAAAGAGATAAGAAAGGAAATTTTATCCTCCTGAAAGGTACCATAGAAAATAAAGTCATTTCAATATTGAATATATATGCACCCAGTGGGACAGCACCCAAATTCTTAGAGGAGAAGCTGAAAGGATTACAGGAAGACATAGACAGCAAAACTCTACTAGTAGGAAACCTCAACCTCCGCTATCAGATCTAGATAAATCGAAGCATTAAACAAACAAGAAAGAAATTAGGGAGGTAAATAGATTGCTAGAAAAATTAGATATGGTAGATTTATGGAGGAAACTGAATGGGAATAGAAAGGAATATACCTTTTTCTCTACACTACATGCTCTAAATGCTTATATGAATAAATTGGAGAAAGAGGAGATCAATGAACTAAATATGCACTTAAAGAATTAGAGACAAAACAAATCAAAATCCCCAATTAAATACCAAAGTAGAAATTCTAAAAATTAAGGGAGAAATTAATAAAATTGAAAGCAAAAATACTATTGAATTAATCAATAAAACCAAAAGTTGGTATTATGAAAAAAACAATAAAATTGATAAACCTCTGGTCAATTTGATTAAAAAAAGAAGAAAATCAAATTGCTAGTATCATAAATGAAAAAGGTGAACTCTCCACCAATGAGGAGGAAATTAAAGTAATAATTCGAAATAATTTTGCCCAACTCTATGTCACAAAATTTGGTAATCTAAGTGAAATGGATAAATATTCACAAAAATATAAGTTGGCCCAGTTAATTGAAGAAGAGATTAAATACCTAAACAACCCTATCTCAGAAAAAGAAATTCAACAAGCCATTACTGAACTGCCTAAAAAAATTTCCAGGGCCTGATGGATTCACAAGTAAATTCTCAGAAACATTTAAGGAACAATTGGTTCCAAACCTACATAAACTCCTTGGAAAAATAGGGAAATATGGAACTCTGAAATGAATGTGGTCCTGTTACCTAAAGCAGGAAGAGTTAAAACAGAAAAGAAACTTATAGATCTATCTCCCTGATGAATATGGATAGAAAAATCCTAAATAAAATCTTAGCAAAACGATTATAACAAGTCATCACTTGGATAATACATTATGATCAAGTAGGATTTATTCCAGGAATGTAGGGTTGGTTCAATATTAGGAAAACTGTTAGTATACTCAATTATATCAACAACAAACCTATCAGAAATCATATGATCATAACAATAGATGCTGAAAAAGCTTTTGACAAAATACAGCATCCATTCCTATTAAATACACTAGAGAGTGTAGGAATAAATGGACTGTTCCTTAAAATAATTAGCAGTATCTATCTGAAACCATCAACAAGCATTATATTCAATGGGGAGAGGCTAGAGGCATTCCCAATAAGATCAGGGCTGAAACAAGGGTGCCCAGTATCACCACAACTATTCAATATTGTATTAGAAATGTTAGCATCAGGCAGGAATTAGAGAAGAAAAAGAAATTTAAGGAATTAGAATTGGGAAGGAAGAGACAAAACTCTCATTCTTTGCAGGTGACATGATGGTCTACCTAGAGAATCCCAAGAAAGCATCTAAAAAATTACTAGAAACAATTAGAAATTTTAGCAAACTTGCAGGTTATAAAATAAACTCTCGTAAATCCTCAACTTTTCTATATATGTCTAGCAAGAAACAGCAGGAAGAGCTAGAAAGAGAAATCCCATTCAAAGTAACCTCAGAAAATATAAAATATTTGAAAGTCTATTTGCCAAGACAGATTCAGAATCTTTTTGAAAACAATTATAAAACACTTCTCACACAAATTAAATCAGATTTAAATAACTGAGCAAATATCAACTGCTCATGGATATTTAGAGCTAATATAATAAAAATGACAATTCTACCAAAACTAAACTATCTGTTTAGTGCCCTACCAATCAAAATTCCAAAAAATTACTTTAACGAGTTCGAAAAACTTGTAAGTAAATTCATATGGAGAAATAAAAATGCAACAATTGCCAGGAGCTTAATGAAAAAAAAGTGCAAAAGAAGGTGGCTTAGCCTTACCCAATCTAAAATTATATTATAAAGCCTAAGTCATCAAAACTGTTTGGTATTGGCTAAGAAATAGAGTGGTGGACCAGTGGAATCGACTAGGTATAAAAGCAGGAGATGATTATAGTAATCTGCTCTTTGATAAACCCAAAGACTCCGGCCACTGGGATAAAAACTCCCTCTTTGATAAAAATTGCTGGGAAAATTGGAAGTTAGTATGGAAGAAATTTAGATTAGACCAACAACTCACAACCTTTACAAATATAAGATCCAAATGGTTACAGGACATAGACATAAAAAACTATACTATAAGCAAATTAGAAGAACAAGGTCTAGTCTACCTGTCAGATATATGGAAAGAGGAGCAGTTTATGACTAAGGAAGAGTTGATGAACATCACCACAAACCAATTAGATGATTTCGATTACATTAAATTAAAAAGCTTTTGCACAGATAAAACCAATGTAACCAAGATCAAAAGAAATGTAGTAAATTGGGAAACAATCTTTTCAACTAATGATTCTGACAAAGGACTCATTTCTTAAATATACAGAGAACTGAGTCATATTTTTAAAACAAAAAAAAACATTCCCCAATTGACAAGTGGTCAAAGGATATGGCAAGGCAATTTACAGATAAGGAGATCAAAGTAATCCATAGCAGTATGAAAAAATGCTATAAATCATTAATTATTAGAGAAATGCAAATTAAAGCTTCTCTGAGGTATCACCTCACACCTCTCAGATTGGCCAGTATGACCAGGAAGGATAATGATCATTGTTGGGAGGAATGTGGGAAATCTGGGACACTTACACTGTTGGTGGAGCTGTGAACTCATCCAACCCTTCTGAAGAGCTATTTGGAACTATGCCCAAAGGGCAACAAAAATGTGCATACCCTTTGACCCAGCAATATCACTACTGGGTCTATACCCTGAAGAGATGAGGAAAAAGGGTAAAAACATTACTTGCACAAAAATATTTATAGCAGCCCCATTTGTGGTGGCTAAGAATTGGAAATCCAGTAAATGTCCTTCAATTGGAGAATGGCTTGTCAAACTGTTGTATATGTATGTCATGGAACACTATTGTTCTATTAGAAACCAGGAGGGATGGGATTTCAGGGAAACCTGGAGGGATTTGCATGAACTGATCCTGAGTGAGATGAGCAGAATCAGAAAAACACTGTACACCCTAACAGCTACATGGGAGCGATGTTCTACCTTGAAGGACTTGCTGATTCTCTCAGTGCAACAGTCGGGAACAATTTTGCGCTGTCTGCAAAGGAGAGTGCCATCTGTAACCAGATAAGGACCTGTGGAGTTTGAACAAAGTGCAAGGACTATTCCCTTTAATTTAGAAAAAAAAAAAAACAGATAGCTTATTGTCTCATCGTGTTACCTCTTAGAGTTCTCTTCTCTTTAAGGATATGATTTCTCTCTCATCACAAGCAATTTGGATCAAGGCACAATATGGAAACAAAGTAAAGACTGACAGGCTGCTTTCTGTGGGGGGGGTAGGGAAGCAAGATTGGGGGAAAATGTAAAACTCAAATAATATCTTTAATAAAAGAAAAGAAAAGATTGCATAAATATTGCAGAAGGTAATATTTGAACTAAAGGGAGTCAGGGAAACTAAGAGATTGAACAGAGAAAATTGTTCTAGGAATGGGAGAGAGTCAGTGAAATGACAGGAGCCAAGAAATAGATGCTGTGTTCAGGATAAGAAATTGTGTTAGTCAGTGTAGTTGGATTGTGTACCGCATGTGTAGGAATGTGTAAGCAAACTGGAAAGGTAAGAAGAAAACCATATGCTGAATAAATTTGAATGCTTTCTTGGTAATGAATTGTTGTTCTCCCTTCTCTCTTATTCCCAAGGGCAAACAAATGTTTTCTGAGTCTCAGTTGTCTCTTTTCTAAAAGTAAAGAGAGAGACAGAGAGAGAGAGAGAGAGAGAGAGAGAGAGAGAGAGACAGTCAGACACAGAGAGACACACAGACAGAGGCAGAGATAGAGACAGAGAGAGAGATTGAGAATCATACTTGTAACAGCTCAAATACTTTTAACAGACTTTAAATGTGAACCACACAAAGCAGTTGATAAATTTAATATTGTAACTCATCATCCTAGAAGATTTGTTCCTCATGCTAACTCATTCCCTTCTCCTCAGGATCTCTGATTCTAGAGGGTTGAGGATGGATTTCAGATAGTTCCTCCTAGATCCAATATTTAAGGAGGGTACACTGATTAACTATATCATCATTTTCCAATCATTTTATTATGTTCATACTGTGCTAGGTACTCTCCCTATTGCCACTTCATAATATCCTTTTTTATCTTTGCCCATGAAATTAAGAATTCTTTAGGACAGGAAATTCTTGCCTTTTTTATTTCCAGTTGTTAGCACAATGCACAAAACAATAAGTGCTTAATAAATGTTTACTGAATGATTGACCATGCTCAGACAGTTTTATATAGAGAAAAATTAAGGGAAAAAAAGGAAAGGATCCAATAGCTCTATAATTCAGAAGAAATGACTAGAAAAGTTTGGCTATAAAACAGTCCTTAGTCAGTTATTAGTATAATTAAATTTGCTGTTTAAATTAGATTTAAAATGAGAACCTAATAGTACCATTGAAATTCTATGGTTATTTTGAAAAAAGAGTCTTATAGAACCATTTGTAACCTTATTGTACCTTAACATAACAAGGTAAAGTATTTCAGTAATGTCACCATTTAGTTAGAATGCCATAAATTAAAGGTGAAATTATGATAAAGGAGCTCCTATGCAGGATTTAAGCATTTAATCTACTGCTGGGTTTCTTGAAGGACTTCTCAAAAATACCTTCCACAATAGAAGAAATTTTATTTCTTCTTTCTCACTAAATTTTGTTCTCTTCCAAAATATTCTAATGCTGCCTCATTGATATGCACATAGCATGGCCCTGGAGTAAAGAATAACTGAGGTCAAATCCAGCCTCAGATACTTAATAATTACCTAGCTATGTGGTCTTCAGCAGCCACTTTACCCCATTGCCTTGCAAGAAATAAAAAAAAAAAAAACCTAAAAACTAAATGAATAAATGAAGGGATAGATAGATATGCACATAGCATACAGACAAGTAAAGTTGTATTCAAAAATTCACTTCAGATACTTAATAGTTCTATAATCTTTGACATTATCACTTAACCCCTTTGGGCAATAGTTTCTTCATCTGCAAAATTAGCAAAATTGAACTGAATGTCCTTCACAATTCCCCCCCCACACCCCCCAGATAAAACTCTAGGATCCTGCCCCTGTACTATGCCAGTGAAATGCAAGCTTTGTTACATCATTTTATTTAAGTTTTGAGAACAGTTCTGAAAGTGAAATTCATAACTATTTAGGAACTAAACACAACTGAATAACCAGAAACACAGTGGTCACACATTCACCATGATTACAACAAATCAGACAGGTAAGGATGGGTTTGAATTTGAGTTAATGGAGGGAATTTTCCCATGTATCAAATCTTAAACCACTTAAAGCACTGAAGAATGTATATAAGGAATGGCTCAAAAATTACTAACAAAAATCATGCACCATCACCTTCATGGTGTCTTTCCTAATGCTCCCAATTCCTAGTGTCTTCTCTCTCCCACTACTCATATTTCCCTTTTTATAAAAATTATCTTTAATTTTATAATGAATATCAATTTACTAACATAAATGTGGACATATATATGCAGGTATATTTTGTATGTTTTTGGCATATATATATATGCCAATTTTAGCATTATTCTGCATACATGATTATGTGTATTTTTTTCTCTCTCTCATTTTTTATACTTGTGTCAATAGTGTTTAGTATAGTGGCTGACACATAGGAGGCGCTGAATCAATTCTTTTTTATTTTATTTTATTTTTAATTTATTATCATCCATATCCAAATGCATATTTTTAAGTTACAAAATTTCCTTCCACCCTCCCTTCCTACTTCCCTCCTCTTAGCAGCAAACAGTCAGGATACCATTGTACATACATATTTTAATAAACATGTTTATATATCAGCTATTTTCAGTATCAGGAAGGAATTAAGATGAAGGGAAAGAGATGCAAAAGAGATCATTTTTATTAAGTGTTCTTTAGATTCTGAAGGGTTTTTTTTAATGTATATGTTTTGTTTTGTTTTGTTATTCTCCCTTTGGATGGGGTTAACATATTACATATTCAAGCTAATACAGAAGTCCTAACTCACTGAATTGCTGAGAGGATCTGCTTCCATCAAGATCTCATCTCATAATGGTGTTGTTGATGTCTACATTGCTCTTGTTTCTACTCCCTTTGCTCAGCATCAGATCTTATAACTCATTCCTTGCTTCTCTAGCATCCAACCATCTATAATTTCTTATAGAACAATAATTTTCATGTATTATAACTTTTTCAGCCATTTCCCAATTGGTAGACATCACCTCAATTTCCAATTCTTTGTCACTACGAAAAAGGGCTGCTATGAATATTTTGGAATATATAGGACTTTTCCCATTTTTTAATAATTTCTTCTGGATATAGACCTAGAATTGGAATAGCTGCATCAATGAGTATGAACAGTTTTATTGCTCTTTGTTCATAGTTCCATATTGCTCTCCAGAAATGTTGGATCTGTTCACAACTCCACCAGCTATGCATAAATGTCCATTTCCTCTCACAATCTCTCCAACATTGAACATTTACACTTTTTCTCATCTTGGTCAATCTGATAGGTTTGTGATGATACATTATTGTTGTTTTAATTTGCATTTCTCTAAATAATAATGATGTGGAGCAGTTTTTCATGTGATTATATATAAATACAAGTTCTTTATTTCTTCATTTGAAAACTTTTTGTTCATATCTTTTGACCATTTCTTAAATGGAGAATGACTAAATCAATTCTTATTGATTGATTGACTGATAGGTTGTTCTACTGTGAAAGAAAAATTGTAAATTATTTTCTTTCTAGGAAATATATTTCATCTTTTAAAAATAATAATCAATTCTCAGAGAATGAAAATTGGCCATTCATCTTAGTAAAGACTAACCTGACGCATTTCTGTGGGGAAATTGTAGAAGAAAATAAAGTAAATATAAAAGTCATTTTAAAAAAGGTGGAATTGGCACAGCTAGGTGGTGCAATGATTAAAGCACTGCCTCCAGTGTCAGGAGAACCTTAGTTGAAATCCAGCTTCATACATGCAAGGTTGAGTAATAAGAAATGATAGTAGAGGATGAAATGTTACCTGGGGGATCACACTCCCACAAAATGAGCTGCCTTCCCTAAGGAAAATAAGTCATTAGGGTATAAGCATTAAGGAAGGGTAAAGGGGTATGAAAGTTTATTTGGGGGGATCACACTCTCCCAGATCAGACTGAACTCTTAAAAGAAGATTAACAACTCAACTGAAGAGTGTATGAAATTTTAAAGGGGCAGAAAGATGAGGCAATTTAGGTATATGCTGCTGGGGGTAGTAACTCATAGAGTAGAGATGAGGTAATAAGAGACATGCTGCTGAGGGAAGGTAGTTCAAATATTCACCATATTTCCCCATGTATAAGACACTCCCATGTATAAGGTGCACCTTAATTTTGGGAGTCCAAAATATGAAAAAAAAATGTGTTACATAAAGGTATTAAACTCAAGTTTATTCATCAAAAAATTCATACAACTCCTCAACACTGTCAAAACTCCCATCCATAAACCCTTATATGGGTTTAAGAGAGGCTCTGACTGCTATCCTGCCTATGCTCTGGTCTGCCAAGCACTCTCCCAACAAGTCTGGTCCATTCCTTTACATGAACCTGAAGCACCAGTTGTGTCCTGCTTTGAAATCATTAAATTTTTTCATCAGCAATTCTTCTTGCCTCATGCAGAACCATCTTTGTGGACACAGGAATTCCAATCACCTTTTTCTCTTCAATCCATCTTGTTAATTTCCTTTCTAAATCAGGCCATTTTGCTGACTTGCCTCTCCTGGTCTTCTTCTGCCAGGATGTTTTCAATAGGGTTGTTTCTTCCTGTAGCCAGTCTCTGATTATTTTCTCTGTTGGCGAATCAAACTGATATTCAACAGCACAATTTCTATTCACTTTTGCAATCTGGATCACTTTGAACTTGAATTCATCCCCGTATGAAAATCTTTTCTGAGGCATTTCTGGGTAGAACTTGGCAAAAGGTAACTTGTAACCAGTAACAAATGCAAAAACATGAGTGCAAAGATATCAAGCTCAAAAAAGCGGGAAATGCAAGTAAAAAAAAAAATCAACAACCGCTGTATAAGAAGTTTCCAGTTTTTAAATCCTAAATTTTTCAAATAAAGGAAATATGGGAATATATGGGAAATAAAAGTAATCCTTTCATACCAAGCCAGGGATCCATTGTTTTGATAATAGGGTTTTATTTTGGGCCTGTTACCAAGAGTCTTTGCCTGGGAAGGGCCAGATATTTAACTTAAATTTCATTGACCTCATTTTGGACAATGAGATGAAGGTGAGTGGGTGGGGGATCACTGTAAGGTCCTTGATCTGTGTAGCAGGAACTGATTAATTATGAAGCATCTTTTTTTCTGTCCAATATTTCTATTACTTCAAATGGAGAGCAAGGATTGCTTCATCTTTGTATTTGGATCCTCAAAAGTCCAGTGCAGATAATGGCATATAATAGGTATTTATAATTTTTTGGATTGATTAATAAAGCTTCTGGAGCCAGATTCACCAATTTCAAGTCCTCAAAACTCATTTTCTTATTATGCAATTAGCAAGACAATATTTGAAAGCTAAGCATAAATTTTTTCTTTAACTTATTAGAATTTTTGTCAGGAGAGGGAGGTAAAAGCATGTCTATAATCTATCTACTAATTGCCTTGACAGATAACAAGAAGGAAATACTGACAATAAAAGTTATTTAGATCAATTGTTCTCTTTTCAATCACTAATTGAACTAATAACTTAATGTTTTAGCTTTCCATAATACAAATGATTTTCTGAGAAATATTGTCTTAACCTAAACAAATGACAATATTGGTTCAAATTTCATATAAGATGACAAATCAATTTAATGGAAATATCTTAAGAAGCATAGAATTATAAATCTGTTAATGCTGTTTAAGTCTTATGTACCGTAAATATATATTCTCAGGTGGTTATATTATTCCATTATTGGAAAGGTGTACAATGTTCTTAGCTATGACAGAAGGCAAAAGTATGTTAGACCACTTTTACATGCAAAAAGCCATATTCCATTGATTTGCATAGTTCTCATGAATGATAACACCAGTACTATTTAAATCAACAATCATTTTTGTGCTAACAGATGAACATGTGCTTATGAAAAAAGCAAATGCTAAAAAAAAAGTGTGTTTATGTGTGTGTGTGTGTGTGTGTTTCTGTGTTTGTGTTTCTGTATGAGAGAGTATGAATGACTGTTTATAGGTGATCTTGATGGTTGCAGCAAATATGCAGTGTAATAAATATTATCCTCAAAAGAAATAGTGGTGCTTGAAGGATGACCAGATTTTGGCAAAATTATAGTACATTTCAATTTGGGCATTATGAAATACCAAAAAGAGGATGGAAATTTCCAAATGGGCAGTTGATAATGGGATACTAGGGTTTAATAGAAATATTTTCCTGCTTAACTTACAGGCCAGAGCCAATATGACAGTGTAAAGCTCACATGTTCCTGGAGCTTTTCATTACCAAAGATAAATGAAACCTCTGCACTGAAATTACAGCTGCAGATCCCACCAAGAAAAAGAAAAGATCCAAGGAAGTTTACCATGGTAGAAATCATGGAGGATCTTCAGTGAATATTTGTCTCTATGAGGGGAAAGGGAAGAAAAGCCAAGCAAAGCCAGAGAGACAAAAGCCAGAAGGAGGCTTTAAACCACAGTGCAATTCATGTTTTTACAGGCTGACAACAGTTTAGGTCTAGACAGCTAGATAGAAAGCCAGCAGGGAGGGTCCTAAGCTCCAAACAAAGTCTGAACCCTGGTGAATACTAGGGCAAAAGACAGTGGGAACAAACCACTGCATAGGCAGAACCTGGACATAAAGGAGGAAATAAACGTCTTCAGAGACAAGGCCTAAATTGCATGGGCAGCATCTTGGCCAATGACAAGTCAGGGATCAGACCCTAGCTCCAGGATAAAAACATTGGATCTATACTCCCTATAACCCAAAAACAGATCTAATAAATAAAACTAACTTAGTTTCATGAAAAATTTAATAAAAATGATAAACATTTCATTAATATGATTCAAAAAAAGAAAACAGATAACCAGATTACCAGTATCAAAAAGGAAAGAGTGTATCACCAATGAGGAGGAAATTAGGAGATAATTCAGAGGTACTTTGCTGAACTATATGCCAATAAATGTGATATTGTGAATGAAAAGGATACTTAAAAAAATAAAAATTGTCCAGATTATCAGAAGAGAAAATAACATACAAAAATAACCCCATTTCAGAAAAAAAAAGAAATTGAAGAAACCATCAAAAAATTTCTTAAGTTAGTCTCCAGGTCCACAGGCATCTTCAATGAATTTGACTTAAGGAAATTTAACTCCTACATAAATGATTTTCAAAAATAGGAGAAGGAATTATGCCAATTCCTTTAATGACAAGAACTTGGTGATGATACCTAAACCAGGAAGAAACCAAACAGACAAAAAGTATTTTACACCAAGCTCCCTAATGAACATTGATGCAAAAATGTTATATAAAATCTTAGCAATTAGGTTACAGGAAGTTATTACTAGGATAATAGACCATGATCAGGTAGCATATATACCAGGTAGGCAGGGATGTTTCAATATTGAGAAAACACTCAATATAACTAAACAGATCAATAAACGAACCAACAGATGATTATCTCAGTTGATTTTGGGGAAAAAATATTTTGTTAAAATACAACATACATTCCTATTAATAACCCTAGCAGGTTTAGGGATAAATTGGGGTTTCCTTAAAATAAAATGTAGTATCTATATAAAACCATCAACAAATATATATAATGGGCATAAACTTGCATTGTTGGGTCTTGTCTTTTCATTGAAGAGAACAAAGATACCATCACTATATTTGAGACAAAAAGCCCAGATGAAAGGCAGGGATATTTAAAGTTTGTCTTAGATTCCATTGACATGATTTAATTCTGCCTTGATCATAATGTTTAGTACTTTCTCTGTTGAGGACATATTATACTGAGTGCTCAGGATGCAGTGTCTCTCATACATTACATTCAATTATAAAGTTCTTAAGAGAGAGAGTCACAGTATTTAGGTCACTTAGAGACTCTAAAGTAAATTAAATCCTCAGTGACTCTAGGAGCCAAGGATGATTCCCTTCATAGAAGCAATGGACTTAATCCTACTCATTTGGGGAGGAGGGAGAGAGTGTGAGAGAGAGTATGCTTTGGAAGTGGGTACAAATGTATCATGAAATGATTTTGCTTTGGTTGATACATTGGCTCATGAGGATTGTGTGTCTTTGGAGGGTACATGAAAAGGGAGTAAAGTATAAAATGATTATAATTTGATGTAATTTATGACTCTGGAGAAGTAGATTTTTAATGAGACAGAAGAGATAAGAGTACATAGTGACAATGAGGTTATGCTACTTATCAAAAAAATCATGCAATCAATCAACTAACCAGTCTGTGATTGTGCTTAGAATGATAGTTCTTTGAGCTTATTAAGCAATCATGAAATCTATTGATCCAGTTTTGATTGATGTCACATTGGTTGATAGTACTTGTTTGATAGTACTTCTATCCAAAAATAAAACAGATGAAGAGACGCAGAGATTTATTATATAAGAGGGAAAGTAGGGAAAATGTGAATACTGAGTAAATTCTATTCAATAAATTTGGCTCAGAATAGGAATAAGGTACATTCTCACATGAGTTTAAAATATATCCTACTCTACAGGGATTGGGGGAAGGGAAAGAAAGGGGAAGAATGGATTGATAAAAGGGGAAGTTGAAGGTATAAAGAAAAATAAACTGAAAAATTTTTAAAGAAAGTTAAAGGGGAAGTTCCAGCCAAGATGGCGGAGAGAAGGCAGGCACAGTTCTAATGTCTCCTGATCTTTCCCCATCTATCATATGAAACAAGTCTCTTAACAGAAATCTGACCCACAAAACCCAGAAAGAAAAGCCAGGAGAAAGAACATCTACCTCAGGATTTGTCTGCCTCAGCAGCACTGGAAGAATTAGGGCTGGTGAGTCTGGGCTCATAGGGTGGAGCAGCCCTGGATCAGCCAGATTAGCAACTGAATTGGAGCCAGGGAGTCTGAGGGCTTGAGAGACAGACCTGCTGGATCAGCAGTGGGGCTAGAAGGCAGGGGCTTGAGTCAACTAGAGAGCAGGAGCATGCTGTCCCTCTGAAGCTTGCCTACAGTGCTGGGGGGAGAGTTCTTGTGCAGGAGAGCTGCTGAGACCATCCCTGTTCTACATATTATATGCATATATTTTTAGTATATATTTATTTCAATTGTATGCAGAACATGTATGTATATACACATATATATGTGTATATGCTTTATGATATGGCAATTGACATATTTAATCTTCTGCAAAGTTATGCAAATTAAGAAGGATTTTCTGTTTCATTAATTAATAGTCTAAGTGGAGAACTTTCCACTCAATTAATCCATTACACAGTTCAAGGAATTATGGGAATGTTTTGTAACAATGTCTTTCATAGATTTCATAGATTGGGGGAGAAATATTTCCAATTCACATGCATTCTACATACTGACCTAAGTTGTATAATATTTAAGATGTCAGAAAATAAATGTCCCCATTTGGTCTAGTGCCCTAAAGATGGATTGCACAGAGATCTCTGAAATAAATTATTATTTTTGATCTCCCGTAATTGACAACCAAAATTTTTTTTTGTTGTGGTAGTTGAAATCTGAAAACAACTTCCAATAGGGGCAGCTAGGTGGTGCAGTGGATAAAGCACCGGCCCTGGAGTCAGGAGTACCTGGGTTCAAATCTGGTCTCAGACACTTAATAATTACCTAGTCGTGTGGCCTTGGGCAAGCCACTTAACCCCATTTGCCTTGCAAAAAAAAAAAAACTAAAAAAAAACCAACTTCCAATAAATAAAAACTGATGTTGACTTTGTGGATGTTTTGGGGGATATTCTTGTATGCAGGGACAATGAAGTGAACTGTAAGAAAATTATAGAAAATAAATTTTCCTCTTCTTCATGAGGAGAATATATATTGGTAATCTTACAGCATACTCAAGTTACAGAATTATTTTAGTATAATGTTTATACATGAAAAATCCAAAGATGACTTGGATTTTTCAAGGGGCATAGAAAACCTAGAGGAAAATATCATTAAGTATAATATTTGTTACCGACTTTTCAATATTTTCACTTTTATTATCTGTGCTAAACCAAACCTTCTACATTCATATTATCATTGTCTTTCCCATTTCAACAATCTTGACATCATATTAAAGCTGAAAGTATTATTGCTGTCTACTTGATCCAAACCCCTCATTGTACAGTTCAGGAAAATTAGACCTCCTGATATTAAACAGGATGCTTATGATGTCACAGGTTATTATGTTGACAGAGCAGGATTTTAAGCACCCATTCTTTTACCAGAGTTTAAATAGAGCATACTATCTTACCTCTCCTTTAATCTCATTTTATTCTTTGGTTGTAAAGGTAAAAATTTATCTGAAAGAGACTTCAGGGTCATTTATACAAGATTGCTTTACCTTGGACTTTCTTGGGTGAATATATATTTTATCTGAGAGCTAACTCTCAAAGGAAATTCTACTATTGATAAGATGATTCCTATAGAGGTGGAAGAGTTTGTACTTGATCATACTTGGGAAATAGTAATCTCAAGGTTCTTGTGGTTAATACCACATGAACCTGAATTGTGGCAAATCACAATTATAAACATTAAGCAGTCAAGCTAAAGAGAAAAAATTAAGAAAGATTAATAAGAAAAAATATGTAGAGAGAGCTAGTTTTGGAGTCAAGAAGAAATCAATCAAAGTCTCATCTCTGAAATATATTGGTTCAGGAACCGGGATCCACAGTGCTCAAAAGACATTATAACTACAGAGGTGTTAGAAGATATTTTTGGAAACTGTAAGTTGAAGGAAAGAGAAGCTAATGTGCATTGGTAGAGGGAGCTTCCTTATTCAGTATTAAGCTATAACAGTAAAATCACAGGTCCTTATATTGACCCAATAGTGAAGTTTGGTCCTTTTAAGTATGAATTTTAATTCCAATAAGTACTTGCATTATTCAAATGTGCATTACATATTCTCAATGGTTTGGAACCAATTACAATTTTATATTATTATGAATTTTAATAGTGTTATTTAAAATGCATATGGTCTCTTCACATCATTTATTAATTACATATGTCAAGACCCATTTCTATTAGCAATAATCATATTTGATAAAGGAGTGTGAGAAATATATTAGTTATCAAGTTTGTGTATGAAGTAGAAATTGAATTGTTCATATTATGAGATTGAGACAACAAATGAAAAAAACATATTGATATCTTGACTTCCCTGATATATTGAAAAATGGAGACAATGATTGTCACTTCTTTGAGGGAATCATTGATAGAATGTTTATGAGACAATACAATCAATAATCAATGGAGTATACATTTACCACCTCTCATGTTCAAAGTAATGAATGTATGAAGGCAAAAAGATTTAAAAAATATATATTTTCATGAATCCATTCATGAAATGTTCCATTGACAGATAAGAATCTCACAGGATAAAAAAAATATGGAGTAGCTATGATCCTTTAGTAAAATGAATACCAATACCTTTGGAATAATTGACATTTCAAAATGTTAATATGTTTGGTGAAAACCATTCTAAATCAAATGTATATTACCTAGGAATATCTTTGGAAGAGTTTTAAAAGCATTATTATTATTTCCTTAATTTTATATTTTAATCTGACAGGAATTCATTGGGAATCTGTTAGGGTCTAGAAAATCATAAATTAAAAACTTTTTTGATAAGAAATTGCTCAATCATAGGACCACCTGATATAATACAGAGTAAGATAGAGAGTTGACTACTAAGCCAAGAAAACCTGGTTATGGATAAGATCATTTAAACTCTTGTTTACTCTAGGCAATTATCTGAGTTGAAAAACTGCAATTAACTTGCTTTACTTATGTCTGTTTGTGTTTGTGTGTGTGTGTTTGTGTGTGTGTGTGTGTGTGTGTGTGTGTGTTTTCTTTCCAAGAAACTCCCTGTAGCAATCCTATTCCTTAGTAAAGGCAAGTTTTAAACTATTTGTGTTATATAGTATGTAGAGATAGATATATGATCCCATTACCAAGGAATAATATTCCATTATCATATATCTGATAATGATTATTTCTCTTTTCCAGGGAATGTGCAATAGAAGAATTTGATGCAGTCTACTTAGGAATATAATCAGAAATATGAAGGCAAGGTCAAGATAAGATCTCTGAAATTTTTCTTAATTTTATATCAAATCTAGGATGTCAAACAACTATAGACAGACAAACATTTGTTCTATATGTAAATGAACTTCTAATTGTTATTTTTAAATTCAGTGAGGTTAACAGAATTATATTAAATGTGTTACTGTAGAATGCAAGTGTGATGTCTTTTTATGGTGGTGTAGTTAACATTAAGATTAGCATCTAACAGGGCATATGGCTTAGATGACTATCCTGCTTTGGATCCCAGGTAAGTCAATATTTCTTTCTAGTCTTCTGTTGAGTCCCTTTTATGGACTCCCTCAATCTTCCCCAGATGAACACTGGACAGGTGGGAGTTAAGGAAGACATGTTTCTCCCTATACACCAAGATCTCCATTTATTCACAAAAACACAAGTGAATAAATATCCTTTCCAGTCTCTAATCCACTCCCACTCCCATAGCACTTAGAAAAATAAGACTCTGGTGCTCAAGGACAACAGCTGATGATAGTTTACAGTGTTCCCACATACAACAGTTCCAACAGTCCTCAGGTTCTTCATCTGTCAAATGGAAGAGTTGGACTATATGATTTCTGAATTCTTTACCAATCTAATTACTGTTTTATTGACCCTACGGTTTCATTAAATAGTATAAAAGAACACTTTCCTCCTATTGATCATTTGAAAGATTTTGAAATAATGTGGATTAAATCATTCCCCCAAAAGAAAACAAGCATTTTCATTAAAAAAATGTCAAAATAAGATATTCTCAAGAGGAAAAGTAAATTCCATAGATCAGCATCTCACACCCTTTACCAAAATTGGGTCAAAATTGCGTACACAATTTAGATATAAAGAGTGACACCATAGATAAAGTAATAGACCAAGAAATAATCTATCTATCATATCTATGGAAAGGGGATAAATTTATGACCAAATAAGAATAAGAGCATATTATAAAAAAGCAGAATGAAGGATTTTGACTATATTAAATTAAAAAAGTTTTTGCACTTATTAATAAATCAATGCTGCCAAAATTGGAAGGAAAGGAGAAACCTAAGAAATAATCTTCAGAACTAGGATTTCTATAAAAAGGTCTCATTTAATTGCATAAAATTTATAAGGTCACAAATCATTCCTTAATTGATAGATGGTCAAAGTTATGAACAGACCGGGAAAATAATGAATTGGAGAGGTTGTGGGTCAATTGGGACATTGATGTATTGTTGGTGGAGTTGAGAATGGATGTAACCATTCTGGAGAGGAATATGGAATTATGCCCAACAGGCAATAAAACTGTTCATAAACTTTGATCCAGCAATTCCATTTCTAGGTCTATATCCAGAAGAAATTATAAAGAAGTGTGGAAAGTCCTGCATGTTCCAAAATATTTGTAGCAACCCTTTTTGTAGTGGAAAAAAACTGGAAATTGATAGGATGCTTATCAATTAGAGAATAGCAAAACAAATTATGGTATATGAATACTCTGAAATACTAATGCTTTATAAGAACCCATAAAAGGTCAGACTCTAGAGAAGCATGAAATGAATTATGGGATCTGCTGCTGAGCAAAGGGAGTAGAACCAAGAGCACATATCAACAACAACATGGTGAGATGAACTTAATGGAAACAGCTGTTGTCAGCACTTCAGAAAGGTAGGATAACTGTATTAGACCTGTACGGACAATGTTATCCCCATCTAGAGGAAAAAAATAAGACAAAACAAAATCAAAATAAAATATACACACACACAAACATACACACACACACACACACACACACACACCTTTCAGAATCTGATGAATACTTTATAAAAATTATCTATTATGTATATCTTTTCCTTAATCCTAATTACTCATATTGAAAATAACTAAACTATAAACATGTTTATCAAAATATTTATGCACATACATATGTATATACTGTTTTCCTCTGTGGGCAGGGGGTGGGAAGGTAGGGTGAATGGAAATTTTATAACTCAAAAATGTGCATGTGCATATGGAGGAAAATAAATTAAAAAATAAAAAATAAATCTTCTAGGAAATACAGAACCACAAGTTCATAATGGAAGTAGAATCACTGTACCATAAGGACAAGTGCAAACTTTTGAAAAAAAAGAAAAAAGTAAAAAGCAAATGCATCTATGTAACTGTATGCAATGTAAAATACAGCATTTTTGCAGAAATAACTCCAAGGTAGACTTAGTTATCATTCTACCCATTGTGAAGATTAAGAAATAAATTCTGTGAGATGGAGATTTGACAGGACTAGGAATTCTCCAATGGATATTACTGATCATTAATGATAGAACCAAAAGAATTACTTAAGTCATCTCATTCCAAGTGCAAATTATCCCAAATTAGACATAATGGTCTGCATTTTACTTAAATGAAACAAAGAAAAAATAAATCACTTTATATCTTTATATTTGTCTTTATTTTTTTTCAATCCCTAAAGACTTATGTTTTATTCTATACACTGATCTGACCCAGTGATTTCATTAGAAATGAGAATGGAATTCTTGGTGTGTAAGGAGACTCTTATCTACTAAAACATGTTATTTACAGTTTTAAGACTATAATCTCTTTTGCATGAAGAGGTTATATTATTCATATTGCGTCACTCAAAAAACAAGTTCAGAAGCAACAATTGAACGTACACATCCCTATTGCAAATGCTAATTCTGAAATAAACCATTGTTATTTCTTATCCATAAAGTTTTGGTATTTTGATTTCCTGTTGACTTGTATAAGAAATAGATGACTACTTTATGCTACATCAAAAATAAGATTATCATTCTCTTGTTCCACCATAAAATTAAAAACTTAAAGACCATTTAGTAAACGTCTTTCATTTTTTAGGGAAAGAAATTTGGGCCTATAGTGTTTATGTGTCTTCTTCAAGGAAATTAGTAGCAGTTACTAAGATCAGAATTTAGAGTCTTTGACTCTAAATACAGATCCCTGCTCCCTGCATCAAAGAGGGCATCTGGAGCATAACCCTGTAGAAAACTCAATGAATTAACATTGGAACAAACATGGAAGATGATAATGGAAAAGAGTATCTCTCTTCCTGTCTTTGAAAATTAAGTAAGGGAAGAAGGAGGAAATCAGTTATTTCTCGAATTTAGCAACTAACTGATATGTTTTCTTTTCATATCACTTTTACCTATCCTAAAATACTGAATAAATATTTGATACTCTAAAATTGCACTGAACAGAAGATTGTAGTGAGGAATAAAATTTTCCTTCACTTCTTTGGTTTACAGCTTTGAAATATAGATGCTGTTAATCAGTCAGGGAATGTGAATTAGGTAAACTTTAAATAATAAGACTGGATGAGAATGAATCAGATCGAAACTAATAGAATTTGTGATGTCTTTTTACCAATAACAGTGATCACAAACTGATCATGGTACCATTCCTTAATGCCTGACTTTTTAAAGACTGTTTCATTCATTTTTCTCCCCTCTGAACCTTTACTTCTTAGGGAGATTTCTTCATATACGCCTGGAGGAAACCAAGACACAAGGCACCAGCTGGCAGAGGCTGAAAAGTATCTTTAATCAGAAATGTTATTATGTATAACTTAGGACAAGAAAGAATAATGTAATCTTCAAATGTACAATATTTTGGTTATGGACATTTACATAAGAAGAGTCTGAAAATTAAAGAAACTAAGGTCATTCAGGAAACAATCAATCATAGAGCATGAAATCATTGCAGGATGGGCTAAGGCAGACAGTGCCCAGAACTAAAGTTAAAGAGGAGACAAAAACCATTATAGAAAAGACACAGTAACAAAATCAACAATGAACATGAACATTTCTAGAATGAATACAGTCTGACTATTTCAGTACAGATATCTCAGGTCCCAGGTATTCATTTCTTTTTATTTTTTCAAAAGCTGTCTACCTACAGTGACTTGAGGAAAGCTCAATGTTATCAACACTTGAAAGTGAAAATCTGTGTCTTATGTCTATTGGACTATTTTTTCAACAGTGGTCATAGCAAAACTAAGATTAAAAGAGAACAACCTAGGAAAAAAGACTTTCTTATCAATTATCTTTCTCCAATTACCATTGTGCAAATCTTAATGCCTCTAACATGTATTATTGCAATAGAGTCCTGACTGACTTCCAAATCTCAAGTCTATTAATTCATTCATCTTTAAATTAGTTTTCAAAATAAAATTTTCAAACTATTTATCTGAGCATATCACTCTCTCATCTAAAGGTCTCCATTGGCTCTTTGTTACTTAAATATGGTTAAAAAGCATCATTTTCTTTTCAGTCTTCCACTCAAGCCAACTTACTATCACCAGAAAGTCATGACCTAAGGTCCAAAATTATTAGTGATTATTTATTAAATATATGCAAACTAGTCTTACTTAGCCCTCTATATTTACTGACTGGATATATGACATTAAATCAAGCCACAGCTCCATATTCTGTCTAGTTAATGAACGATATTGTCAAACACCTGTCACCTAGTGTGAATCTGAACAAAAATATTTGCCTGGTCCTCATTTCCTCATTGTCCTTTATGTATACATAGATACATATGAATATATGTATATATATATATATATATATATATATATATATATATAATCTGTGTATAGATAGAAAGACAGATAAATGGATAAATAGATTTATTTTCATATATGTATTTATGAATGTATGTATTATCTGTCCATAATTACAACTTATGGAGATATGTAGGTCATATATATATATATATATATATATATATATATATAATATATATATATATATATATATATATATATATGTATGCACGAACAAATATTTTCTTCATTTTTCTATCTCTCTCATTGTCTCTCTTTGTGCCTCTTCTATCTCCCTAGTATTTAGCACAGTTCTGGCACATAGTAAGATCTTAGTAAATGAAGTTTTCTTTTTTAAATTAATTCTTTAATTCATATTATTCATTTATTTTCAATTTTAAATAATTCTGTGGCTTGGATGCTAATTATCTTTCTAGAATTGTTGAATTTTACTTCCCTTCACATATTTTCCTCATATAACCAGATTGACGTTTTTGTTCTTCCCAATCAATGGCATTATTTCTACCTTCTCTCTGCATTTGCATAGCCCTCTTCATCTATACCTTTTAGATTCCTTCAAAGTTTGTGCTTTACAATATTTAAAGCTATACCTGATCATCCTAACTGAAAGTATCTCTCTCTTTTGAAATCATTGTGTATTGCATATTGCTAGATATTATATTTATTCATACTATAACACATAGCATAAATATAACATGCTGTAATATCTATGCTAGATACTATATTCAATATTAATGAATATGATTTACATCTACTAATATATTTATATGTTGTCTCTTCAAAGAAACTATACTCTTGAAAGCAGAAACTGTTTGACTTTTGTATATTTCTATTGTCAGTGCCTACCATATTATTTGATATAAAATAGGTGATTAATCAGAATTGATATTTGATAATTCAAAGAGGGGAAGTATAGTAAGGTTGTTTTTGCTGTCAGGGATAAATATAATAACACTTGCTTAGTGAGCAGAGGAAGGGGTGATGGGAAGCATGGGAAGAAAATGGAATTAGACTGAAAGGTATAATTCAAAATAAATACATAATATTATACATTTTTCTCTCCAAATTTTGATAATATTTTTCTATATTTAGGCAGGCAGAGGATTTTATAGTCAAGGAAATATTTAGGGGTCAATTAAGATTAAAAAAAATCAGCTCAGAGACAGGGTTTCCCATTGTTTGAGTAGTTCCCTTACAAAGCTGCCAAGATAAGGAAGGAAGTAGAGAAAAAGAAAAATGCACTTCTTTCTCCCCTTGCAGAAGTCTCACCACAGTAATTCTGAATTGTTGAATCTGTCAGGGCTTAGCTTTTTGTAATCTTGCAAAGTTATACAGAATATTTCTGGTCCAGCGATGCCACTTTCTTCACTTCATCAGAGACATGTTTATACTTTGAAAAGATATCACACAATGTTGACTCATTTTTAACAGAGCAATATGTCCCTTTCTCTCATTTCTACCTTTTATTTTTGATACTCTTATTGATTATAGGCAACGGGAAAATTCCTTTCCTTTTTAGATATATTGTCATTGTGAGGAGTTTTAAAGGCCAGATGAAGGAGTTTATATTTAATTCTCATGATAATGTTGATCTACTGGAATTTTCTGAGCAAGGGAGTTATATAATCAGACTTTAGTGATTTAGTAAGAATGAAAATTCCTGAAGAAATGTTTTATATTGAATTCACATATGTTAAAGATACTAAGGTACCATAGTTATTATTTTAGCTAGTTAAAATGAAATATTAATTTTTATTCACACTTATGATTTTATGTTTTCTACAGTATTTATTGGGAAATTTATAGTGTAAATAAAGGTTTAATGATTTTTGGATGGCAGGAGAATATTGTTGTAACCTACAATGTATTTCAATGTATTTATTTCTCCTATAACCAAGTGACTTAACTATGAGCAAAGTACAGGAGATAAAATGGGTGGAGGAATAGTTCTCCCCCTCTAGGTTAGCAACATGTCACTTAACAGTATGGGAGAAGATATTTATGTGAAACTTGGTCTTTGTCATGGGTAAAGGAGGGTAAAAAAATTGACACAGAGAAGGAAGTTATTAACAAACAAATCACTGAAGCCCAGTAATAGAATAGACATGAAGCTCTTCCCAAAGAAGAGGCAATTTGGTCCTCTGAAGAGGAAAAAAAAAAAGCTTTTATTTTTATCCATAGAAATGATAATACTGATAACTGTCACTAATAGTAACTTGAATATATTCATACATACATAGATATATGTGTAAATTCAGAGGTTCAACATTTGATTTAATTTATTCCTCTCATTTTATTCTCAAAATAATCCTGGGAAATAGGTGCTAACCTTATCCTCATTTAACATAAATTAAAATTGAGATAGGCAGAGATATAACACTTAAGTACAAAACTAATAAGTAACTGAGGCAAGATTTGAATTCAGTTCTCCTTGACTCCAAATCTAGGGCTCTATATGCTTTGCAATGATGTACCCACACATTGATATTATTCTACCATCTTGAGACTCAATTATCCATTAATTTCTTAACTTTTTTAACTCCAGGTTTCTCACTGACTGAATGTATTATTTGATTCTAACTCTTTAGTGGCCAATTTTTAAAATAATTATAATCTTATCATCAGTGTCTAGGCTTCTTATTTTCCCATAATTGGCTTATTAAGACAAGCTTGAGAATTTTCAAGTACTCTTTACTCTTTCTACATAACTCTTGATTACTTGAAACTTGCCCTAACCTTTGCCAATTGCTTGTCTCAATCCTTTTTTTAAAATTTAAGATCCTGGGATATTTATTTATATTTTGTCTGACCATACCCATTTTTACCAAATTATTTTTCTCCTACTAATGTATACAGGTTTGCTGTCTACCTATACAATAAAGTTTTATAACTATTAAATTTTATATTTTCAAAATACTTATATTATTACAATTCCATTCATCCTTTTAATGAAGACATCTTTATTTTTAAGCTCAAATAAGAAATCTTTGTCTGACTTATGGTTTCCATTTGGCTGATCTAAATACCACCTGAGCTCAGACAAAGATAACCAGTTTTTTTTTGTTTGTTTGTTTCTATGTATGTGCTCAAAATGCTTAATGAATCAATAGTCTTTCATAATATCACATTTTAAATAATCAATTTTTATATATTTCTGAATTTAGGATATGAATTTTCAGGTTTAAGTTAAACAGGTATCTATTATATTGTAAATAAATCATGAACTCATTTTGATTTCTATAGCACTACTGAATAGATAATTTTCAGATTGAATTGATCGTCAATTATTGTGAAAACAATCATTTATTCAGTGATTAGATTAGATAGAAGACAACTGTTAATCGATATGTCTTTATTTTCTTCATCTCTCTACAAATTTATTATAAGAATGGAATAGATCAAGACCAAGATGATGGTATATGTCCCTGAATTAAATGAAGCATATTGAGAGCAGTAACTGATGATCCATAGTAAAAGATAAACCAACTCTCACCACTTAATATCAATAAGTAGATTATATACTTTGGTATGTCTCCTTCCCTGTCAAGCTCCTTGGATTTTGCGAAACTAATGAAATAGTAAGTTTAGTCTCTAATCAGTTGGTTTCTGGTTGAAATAATGAAACAATAAGTTTAGTCTCTAATCAGTATGCTTTCTGGTTTTGAATCTATTTCATTGCCTATTAAACCTTTAGTCATCATATAAATTCTCTCAATACTCATTGTTTTGGGTTACAAAGGGGAAAATTTCCCTTGTTTCAGTGGTGTCATGATTAACCAAGAAAAGGAATAAGTGTTCACATGTGTTTGTGTGTTCACATAAGCATCTTCGCCTTTTCCCCTCTTTCATTTTTCTGTGTTCTTTGTCTTTTAATTTTAAAGCTTCTTGCTTTATCCCCAACTTTAAACAGCAATGTCATTTGGGTATTGTATGCTCTATTAACTACAACCTTTTTCCAAAGGTGTTCTTCTGGGCTGCCCAAGCTCAAAGTATACTAATCACTTTCTTCTATCTTCTTCACATTTGATTATTCCTTTTTCCCCTTTTCGATGAACTTTTCCATCAACTATTGACTTCAGTTCGACAATATCTCTCTTTTAAGTGGAAAACAGAAAGAGATAATACCATTGTTATCTCTCTATACTTTTGAATACCACTTGTTCCTTGTTTTAAAGTTACTTTTCTTTTTGTTGTCCTTTAAAGAATTATATAGTAGAGATTTTTAGGGACAAATTTGGACCTGGTGTATGTTGTATATAATTGACTGTTTCTGTCACTTATTCTAACATGTACAATTTATATTTTTGAATAGTCTCACCAAAACAGTAGAACAATTCTGTTACCATTCTGTTGCTGCCTTCATAGAATCTCTCTTTCCCTCTCTTGAGAAAAAGTCCTTCTTATTGACATCAATTGAAATAAACTACTACAAGAGATAGCTCATTTCTACAAGACCTAACAATGGGTGAGTGGCATTTGTAAGTACATATGTATGTATATGAGTTATTGTGCATCATCATTTACTTTATTTTTTTTAGGTTTTTTTTGCAAGGCAATGGGGTTAAGTGGCTTTACTTTATTCTTTAAAAGAATAAAAGCTACTCTTGGAATAAATAAGACTAAAGAAAGCTGCTTATGATTATGGTACTACTTCCTATCATTAAATATTTAACAAAGTTTTATAGCAAGACTACATTTTCAGGGATTTATTGTTCTGATCTAAAATTCTCTAGGATTAAGATAGGAAAATAGCCACTTTTTGTTTTCTAAATCTAGTTTAAATTGGTTTTCCTGTTTTATGATATGAGAGTTTAAAGGGAAAAAGTGTTTCATTTCTAATCTTCAATTACATCTGAAGTCTTTTTATTTAGAACCTCTGTGATTAAGGGAATAAAAAGGAGTTGGGGGGGACCCTTTGAAAACCTTTATGCCATAATAGAGAACAGAAACTTGAAACTACCGTGACTCGTAACTGGAACAAAGTCTTCTGCAAAAATGTTGTATCATGTGGAAACTGGGATTTAAGGGTGTAGTTTAGAGTAATTAGTGATAAGAAGTAGACTGGTGAAGAAAATGAATAGAAGACCATCCTTAGAGTCAGATGAACATACATTAAGTTTTATATCTTAAATATATTTGCTTTTTTCCATACTCTCCACATTTAAACTCTAGTATATCTCCAGACTTATAAATAATGAAAGAATCAATACGCTTCATTGTTCCAAGTAATTTCCTAATGATAACTTGAGATAGTTTTGAAATATAAGGTCAAGACTTCCATTCCACTTCTGCAAAAAACAATAAAAAGTAGTTTTCTTGTCTCTGTTTAGCAAATATCTATATACATCAATTATGGCTTAGATGTAGTAATCAAAAATTAAGTTTATTGAACTTTTTCATGTGGTTTATTATAAATAGGAGCTTTGAATTTGACTACGTAAAAATTCATTTTGAAAGGAAAATTCTGGGGCAGCTAGGTGGCACAGTGGCTAAAGCACCAGCCATGGAGTCAGGAGTACCTGGGTTCAAATCCAGACTCAGACACTTAATAATTACCTAGCTGGGTGGCCTTGGGCAAGCCACTTAACCCCATTTGCCATGCAAAAACCTTAAAAAAAAAGGAAAGTTCTTTTCCCCCAAATATTGCCACCTCCTTCGGCCTCTTTGAAGATTTAATATTTCTGCCTCAGAGGATGAGAAAAATATTTAATAGTATCATATCTTGGAATGAATGAGAATTGTGCAGACCAATTAAAAAAAAAAAGCAGTGTTTAAGTGTCTAACTAAAAAAAAGCAAATTACATGAAATTTTTTTAAAAGCAAACACTAAAATGTGAATGCCCAAAATGGGCATGAAATTATTAATGATATGGCTATTATGAACCCAGACTTACTTACCAAATTTCAATAAAGTGGATTTAAGTGAGTGATTTTAAAATTTGAGATGGATGTTTAAGATAAATGAAAATACAACTTTACATAGTAGAAAATATGAAACTCTAAAAGTGGCAAAAATAATTTATTCTGCAATGGCATGGTTGATTTTCATTCTTAATGAGAATGCTTTTACTTCCTAATGGTGATGCTTTATATATCCAAAAGTCAGATTACTGATTTTTTTCCAAGTTTAAATTTCTAAATTACTATGATCCTAAAATCTCCCTTCCATTCATACATTGATCAAATCTATAACTATGTGTATGTGTATATATATATATATATATATATATATCATCTTACATCTTTAATTTATTAGATAATTCAATTAAATTCAAATCTATCCAATTCAGAAAACATTTAAGTGCCTGTGAATAGCAAAGCAATCTTCTAGATCCTATCTTTGAAAAGTCAAAAATGAAACAGTTCTTTTTCTTCAAGAAAATGTCACAATGCAGATAGCATCTTTCTTCATATATCCTTCCTACTTAATTTAGGAATTTATAATATTCAAAATAGCATATTAATTCAGTTTCTTAAAACAATAATGTTGAATTCTTGGGTGGATCCATGATGGTGGTGCAAAACTAGAAACTTCCTGGACCTTTCCCTAAAAAGTTATGGGGGAAAAAAGCATTCTGATTAGTATCTATAACAAAGTGATGAAATATGGAATTATTATTTGTTGTTTTTGTTGTTGAAAGTGGTCCCAGAGATGAACCATTATATATACCAAAGACTGTAGGAGGAGAAAGTGAAAAGAGGGAGATGGTGGGAAATATAGACCCTGTCTTTGTACCACACTATCTACCTAGCAGTTAACTTTGTCTGAAATATAGGGCTCTGGCTGTAACTTGAACTAAGTAATAGGAAGAAAAACAGAAAAGTATGGGTTTGTATTTAGAATTTCATAATAAAGCTTTAGACAGTGATGGGTTAATAAAGTTTTAAAAACAAAACATCATATATGTGTGTGTATGTGTGTGTGTATCTATGTGTATGTGTATATGTATGTGTATGCATACAAGATCATGGAGAAAAGGCAAGGACTTGCCTGAGTTCTCCCCCAAATCTTTCTAAAGAATTTTAAATAATATCTTAAAAAAATTCTAGAGAATCAGAAGTCAAAAAAGGGCGGAATGAAACCATTTTCCAATCTAAGATATCTTAGAAGGTCAGAAGGTCTATTTCACCAGGATTAGAGTGGAGTATAGTCTCGTTCAGGCCACATCAATATAGATCAGAACCCAGTCAACCAGGATCTGGTCTTAGGGGCAACTGAATCATTGGCTTTTCTCCCCTTTCAGTTCACAAATAGTAAGGGGAGTCAATCAACTGGTCAGATGAAGATTAGGGGGTCCCTTTTCTGGAACCACTGTGACTGACTATACTTAGATTTGAATCCCAGTCCTCGGTTCTGGTCCTGGGTCTTAGTCCTAGTCCAAGGGCAAGAAGAACTAGCACACCAAAGTTTGCTACCAAGGGGAACCTGACATCTTCTTAATAGTTCCAGGTTGGAAAAGGTGCTTAAGATCACTTACATATCAGCATAGGAAAGAAGTCAACACACCTCTCCTTAAATCAAGTCAACTTATAAGATCTGAAAACTTATGTGTCACTAGAATGATCCCAGAAAACAGCTGCACAAAAAAACCATGATGTGCCTTCACCACTCTGAAAGCAGAGTTGCACTTCATTTTTTCATTATTATATTTTATTTTTAATTCTTGGAGAAAACAAAATATTTGAATAAAAAGATCATTGTACATGAAATTGTAAATCTTCTTTACACAATTTGCTATTTATTTTAAATATATATATATATATATATATATATATAATTATTAGGTGAATTTTTCCCTTCCTCCTCCCTAGAGATGGCTATCATTAGACACAAATAGGTCAATATATGTAAAACTCCTTTTACATACTTCTATTTATCAATTTTTTGTCACAATGCAGATAGCATCTTTCTTCATATATCCTTCCTACTTAATTTGAGAATTTATAATACTCAAAATAGCATATTCATTCAGTTTCTTAAAGCAATATTGTTGACTTCTGGGGTGGAGCCATGATGGTGGTGCAAAACTAGAAACTTCCTGGACCTTTCCTAAAACAACTTTAAATGAGACCTCTAAACTTATCCTAAAGTGACAAACCCCCTCAAAAACATTGAAACAATGATTAAGTGAGATATCTTAGAGGAACTTCAGGAAAAGGTCTGTTATGTGGGTCAAAGTTTAAGTGGAAGAGTTGGGAAGTCAGCAAGAAACCATTAACCACAGCAGCTCAGGTCCAGTGAAGCTCTGTTAGCAGTGAGGGTCCCAAACCCAGCTCAAAGAGCAAGGTTTTGAGAGTCCTATCAAACTGGTGCTGCTTTGGGCTATCCCAGCTCAGGGGTTAAAACACAAATACCAGAATTGCCAGAGGAGAAATTCAGGAATCAGAAACCTGACCCCAGCAAAAACAAAACAAAACAAAACAAAACAAAACAAAACAAAGCAAAGCAAATCAAAAACACAATTTGGAGCTAAACACCTGTATCACAGAAACAGAGCTCAACTAACAAAATGAGAAGAAAAACAATAAAATGCTAACCATTGACAACTGCTATTCTGAAACAACACTCCAGAAGAAGATACTTATAAAAGATGTACATATGAAGGTTTTAAGAGTTAATGAACTGATCTGAATTCCAAAAAGACTTCTTAGAAAATGGATTTTAATAACTTAAGAAGAGAGGAAGAGGGAAAAATGAGTCATGCAGGAGAATATGAAAAAAAACTGAAGAAAACAATAAAATTTTTAAAGTAAAACTGATCAACTAGAAATAAAATTAACCAATTATAAAATGAAATTAAATAGCTAGTTGAAGAAAATAAAACCTTAAATGTTAAATTGTACCAATTGAAATAAATTACTCTGTGAGACACTAAAATTCCATACAACAAAACCAAAAGACTGAAAAAAATAGAAGAAAATATAAAGTATCTCTTGGGGAAAATGATCTAACTGGGAAAATATATACTGGAGAGAGATAATTAATATATTATTGGTGTACCTAAAAGTCATGATTAGAAAAAGAGCCTGGAAAATAACATGTAGGAAATTATCATGGAAAACTACCCTAAAACAAGAAGATAAAATAATCTTGGAGAAAAGCCATTGATCACCCCAGAAAGAGATGAAAAGTAAAATCTCCAAGTAATGTTATGGACAAATTTCAAAATACTCAGTTAAAGCAGAAAATACTGCAAGCAGTCAAAAAGAAGCAAATTAAATCACAGGAATCCACAGTTGAGATTGCATAGGACATGGGGGCGTTTAGGTGGCATAGTGGATAGAGCACTGGCCCTGGAGTCAGGAGTACCTGAGTTCAAATCTGGTCTCACACATAATATTAATGACCTAGGTGTGTGGCCTCGGGCAAGCCACTTAAACCCATTGCCTTGCACAAACAAAAAAAAATGATTACACAGCACATATCAGTTCAACATTAAAACATTAGAGGACATGGAATATGATATTCTGGAGGACAAAGGAACTTGGATTACTTCTAATAATCAACTACCTTGCAAAATTCAGCATATTTCTTCAGGGTAAAGGTTGGGTTTTCAATTAAATAGATCATTTTCAAACTTTTTTGATAAAACATCCAGAACTAAAAAGAAAATTTGATTTTCAAATACTAGACTCAAGAAGAATATAAAGGTAAATGGGGGGGGGGGGATTTTAGTTAATTCTTGAGAACTGTAATTCTATTAGGACAAAAACTGTGAGTCTAAATTTACTGTGATTTCATCAAACTTTTAGCTCTTGAGTGATTTTAAGGTACAGAATATTTTAATTCATTAAGATTGCATTTCTATAGAAGATAATTGGGGAAAGGTTGTGGTATAAGTTGTTTCTAATTTAATGGTGTTTATAGCTTTTGAAAATTGTATTTCTAATGGAATAGGATACTAGAACAGAGACTGGCTATGAATTGACTATGAGATGTTGTTATAAATCAGTCAATCAACACTTGAGGATTATTACATTTATCAGGGCAGATAAAAGGATTATAACAAGACATGAAAAGAAGAATTATACTAGGAGAAGACAATACAATAGAGGGAAAATAGCATTACCTGAAGAAGCACAAAGATGTAATAAAGTAGTGGGAAAGAAGGGAGGATGTGAGCCTGGGGTAAATATTACGCTCAACAGATCTGAACAAAGAGGGGATAACATACATCCCAATTTGTATTAAAAATTTTATCCTACCCTTCAGGTAAATGGGATGGAGGGGGTGGGGAGGGGAAGGGAAAGAAAGAGGAAGAATGGATTGATTATAGTGAGGGCAAAAGTAAAAGTTAAGTTAAATATAAAATTAAATTCAAAGTTAAAAAGAAAAGTTAAGGGAAGAAAAAGGGAAAGAAATGGTAGAAAGGGACTGAAGTAGAAGAAGCAATCAGAAGCAAATCCTTATAAATGGGGGAAATAGCCTGGAGTGAAATGGAATTGATAATCATAACTGCAAATGTAAATGGGATTTTGTTTCCTTTCTCATGCCCCCCACTTTAGTTCTACTTCTTTCACAACATGACTAATTTGGAAATATGTTAAACAAAAGTTTGCTTGAAACTTTTTTTACCAGATTGTCCACTGCCATAGAGAGGAGGAGGAAAAGAAAGGACGGTGGGAGAAAAATGCAGAAATCATAAATTTACAAATGGATAATGTTGAAAACTACCTTTATATCTAATTGGGAAAATTAAACTAAAAGAAATCATGAGTAATGGAACATCATAAAAATTGGAAATGAAAATGGTACTTTTGCAAGAAAATCATAAAAAAGAATCATAAAATTATTAAAATTTTGGTAAAAGATATGCAAAAATACTCAAGAAAGCAACACATTAAGAAACAAAATAGGTCAAAAGGTTAGAAGTGCACAAAAATCCAATGATAAGAATAGTATTTTGAAAGACAGAAATAACCAAATGGAAAAAGAGATTAAAAAAATTCAAAAAAACTGAAGAAATGAACTTCTTAAAAGGTAGATTTGGACAAATTGAAAAAAATGTGCAAAAGTTCACCCAAAAATATTCCTTAAAAATTACTATTGAACACATGAGAACTAATAACTTAATAAGACATCAGGAAACAATAACCACAATCAAAAGAATGAAAAAAGAAATAAATGTGATATATATATATATATAAATATATACATACATATATATATATACAGAATCCCACAGAGATAGATAATTTATGAATTATTGAACTATTTGAAAGCCATAATAAAGAAAAAGTGCCTAGATATCATCTTTCAAGAAGTTATCAATAGAAAATGAACTGATAAATACTGCCAGAGGATGAAATGGAAATTGAAATTCATCAAATACTTCTTGAAAGAGATACTCAAATAAAATCTTCCAGGAATATTGCAACCAAATTCCAGATCTTCCAGATCAAGAAGAAAATTATTCAATCAGTCAAAAATTAAAAAAAGTTCAATATGGTGAAGCCACACAAAAATTTGTGAGGTTCACAACACTATTGGTGAAGTTGTATAATAAATCAGTCACTCTGGAGAGTAATTTGGTACTATACCCAAAGTGCTTATAAAATGATGTATACCCTTTTGGCCAAGCAGTAACTACTCCTAGTTCTGCATCCAAAGAGAATAAAGAGAAAGGACCTTTGGGTATTGCATAGCAACACTTTTCATTATGACAAAGATTTGGAAATTTAGAGGATTTCCATCAATCAGGGAATGACTGAACAAGAATTTCTATATAGTTGTAAGGGAATCCTATATTGCTATAAAAAATGTTGATCAAGATGATCTGAAAAAACAGAAGACTTACATGAACTGTTCAAAGTGAAATGAACTGAACCAAGACAATATTGTTCAAATTAACAGCAATGTTGTTTGATAATCTACTATGAAAAACTTAGCTCTACTCAGCAATACAATAATCCAAAACAATTCTGAAGGTCCTAATGGTGAAAGCTGCTATCCATCTCAAGAAGAACTAGTAGAGTTTGAATGAATATCTACAACACTTCTTTCCTTTCCTTTTTTCCCCTTTTTCTATGAATTCACAGAATAAGTTAAATTGAAATGTATATTATTTCATGACTACAGATTCACATCAAATTTCTTTCCTTCCCAATGAGTTGAGGAGAGAAAGAAGCTGAAATTCAGAATTTGAAAAAAAAGAATGCTATTTTTTATATTGTGGCTGGGAAAATACAATTAAATGGAAAAACAAAAGATATGAATTTAATCTATTTTACTATTTTACTATTTTTGTTATCTTTTCCTTTAGTCTAGAAATCAATAAAATTTCTGATATTATATTTGATGATTGCTGATTTCCAAGTTGCAAATATTTCCACTGGAAATTTAGCCATTAACTCTTAAAAGCATGTATAACCTATATCCATTACATTCATGTCTTTATAGATCATTTAGTACAGTTATATAAGGCAACACATAAGATGTTAATTGATTCACCTAAAAGCAAACTCAGAAAAAGTAAAATTGAGTGGAAACACAGATAATTTTTTAAACTACTGATTCAGTGGTCTTTCCATATAAACAAAATTGCTGAATTTGCCTCACTTCACATTAATATATCTACTTGAAAAGTAAAAAAAAAAATCTATTGCTTAATGTATAATTTGTCAACTTCTGGTCAAACGTCATATAGGAAAATTTATTGGTTCTAGACTTCTAGGTTATCACTGCTATATGATGCCCATCTAGAAAGAAGAATAAATATTTAATACTGCATTTCTAATTTCTTATGAAAGAGTAAATATAATAGATTAATATTCATTTTCAGCATCACAGGTGATATATTCTAATGAATAAATATTGTGGGATTTATTAGAGTGAGTGCTGGACTTGAAGACAAGAAGACCCAAGTTCAAATCTTTTATAAGATTATAGTAGCTATGTGACTCGGGGGTTGATTAGAAGTTTTCAACCTAAGTTTTCTCATTTTGTAAAACAAGAATAAATAATATCAACCTCAAAAAGTCTCTATGATCAGATGAAACAGAACAAAGAAACAGTTCTTTGCAAACTTCAAAATACTATATAAATGTTAGTTATTTGAAAGTATAGTAATTCATTTGATCAACTCCCAATTATTTAAAGATGCTAGAAAACTGACTGACTGAAAAAAAATTTATCATTCTACAGAGTTCAAATTTCTCTGGCTTTGCCAATTCTAATCTTGTACAGCAGATTACCAGGTACAGGATCAAAAGGAAACTACCGAGATGCAATGACTCCCCCCAAATCACAGAAAATGTAAATTGCAAAACTAGGATTTGAGTTCAGATTAACCTAAACAATCCTTTTTTCCTACTATAATACATATCTATTAAGAAATATACCTGATTCCTCAAAGTAATTCTGAGTCTTCTTGTGTATTTCAGAATGTGTGTTCTCCTCAGATAACCTTAAAACACCAAAGATAAACTCCATATTATTATGAAACATTGAAGAGAATCTGGAAGTAGAACAGGCCATGAACATTTATTGTTCAGTTACATTTAGTTATGACCTCATTTTGGGTTTTATAGGCAAAGATATTAGAAGAATTTGCCATTTTCTTCTAAGTTCATTTACAGATAAGGAAATGAAGTCAAATAGTGTAAAGTGACATACTTGGAATCACAGATTTTGTAAATGTCTGAGGAAAAATTTGAAATCAGGAGGTTATGTCTTTTTGGTTCCAGGCTTAACAGGCTCTTTATTTTGCCACTTTGTATGTATGTATTTATTTATTTTTGGTGGAGGAAGGGCGGGGGGGAAGAAGCCTTTATTCCAATAAATAAATCCATCAGGTTATGGTCTTTCAAAGTTCAGTTGGTAAGGCTAAGAAGAACTTCTACTACTTTGCCCACATATTCCTGCAAATTCCATTCTGCTATTACATGTCATTATTAGTTCCTGATCTTCTCTTTGACTGTAATGTTTGTCACTTTTTTCTCCCATTCCTGTTTGGCCTTCTGCTGCTCTCTGGATCGACTATCTTCAAGCACTGACATCACTATCTCCAGGTTTCTGCTCTGGATCTGCTTATCTTCTGTGTAATTGGTCCTTCATTTGAGGTCAACACATATACTGTCATGTGTCCATGATAGCTCTGGACCACTGGATTCAATTTCCAGTTCCACTTCTAATTGCCCTCGATTGCCTTCTGGTCTCCACCATGCTGTTTCCTCTGAGTAAACATATTTATAATGTTAATATTCAAGGAAATGATGAATGGTGAATTGCTAATGACAAATAATGAGGTTTATTAATATAACATAACCATATACATGTGTAAATATGCATATATTATAAAAATTATATATTATAATACATAATTTATTAAATTAGAAAAATAATATATGTTAAAGATGTTTGTATATAAAATTAATGAAAGAAATGAAAAAGAATTCAGTAAATATTTACTAAGTATATAGCAATGTGTGAAGGCTTGGGAATAGAAGTAGAAAATTGAAAACAGGTATTGCTCTCAATTTCTAATTAAGTAAAACATAAAATATGTAACACAATTGGAAAAGTAAAAGTTCAGTGATATGTTGAATGGCAAGACCCAAGGGTCATTAGGTGACATCAATAGGTTAGATAAGAGTGTTGCATGTTAACTTGAAGAACACATAATATCTCAGACATTGTTTTCAATTATTCCTTCCATGAATCTTGTGAAGTTGCTTAATTTTTGTATAGCAATTTAACGTGGTATTCTAATCTGTTGAGTTCTTCTGGGATTCTTACTATAGCATTCACCAAATTACTTATTCCTCTTAGTTGTCTATATTGAATAAAGAAAAACTAAAGGATGCATTGCGTATTAATAAATTAATCTACAAATGTTTATTAAGTGCCTACTAAGGGATAAGTACTTAATTAGACCCAAAGAATAGAAATATATATATATATATATATATATACATATATATATATATATATATAGTCTTTTTCTTTAAGAATACATTCGTATAAGCGGGATTCTTAAGCATATCAATTTGCTATATTAACTTATCCTTATTATCATATTAAGAATATATGTCAGTGGGAAAAAAATTCACAAAATTAGGTGGAAAGCATTTGGAAAGAGGAATAGATAGGAAATTGTGTGAGTTCATTCAGGCATAAGACAAAATAAAAAGAGGGTTTATGGAGATAAGAGATATTTACCCTGTTTTTTTACATGAGAATTGTTCTAAATATTCTGGAAAAGAGTTGGGTTCTATTTCCAAAGGACTTGTTCTTGAATCATCAGTGTCATCTCTAAGTCTATATTCCAAGGAGATCAAATAAAAAAAGGAAAAAAAAAAGAATCTCTTTGCACAAAATATTATATAAGCTCTGTTTGAGTTAGCAAGGATTTTGGAATAAATATGATGTCTATTAGAGAATTTTTGAACAACTTATGGTATACTATTATGATGGAATATCTTTGTGCTATAAGAAATGAGAAGCAGAAAGATAAAAAAAGTTTGAGGGCTTAAATGAACTAAAGAAGAAAGAAGTGAGTAGAACCAAGGACACATTGTATATAAGAATGATACTGTAATGATAATCAAATCTAAAAGTTACCCTAATCAAGACAATGATCCAAGACAATTCTAAAAGACCCATGATGAAAAATGCTATCAGCTCTAAAGAGATGCAAACTTCAAGCAGAAGTATCCTTTTTTCTTTATTTTGTTGAGTTTTTTCCTATATCACTAATATGGAAATTTGGGTTGCATATTTTCACATTTATTGTTAATGTCACAGTGCTTGTGTGTATGTGTCTAATACATATATTATACACATAGACAATGCATGCATATAATATATCTGTATATATGTATAAAAGCACCCCTATATAAAAATATTTGACTAATTTTTCTTTTAGTAAATGTCAAAGATCAACTTTCCATTTGACTTTCTGGAAGATAAATGAATGAAGAGATTAGTTAAACTCTAAGGGAAATTAACATCTTATTTAATTCAGTCTATTCTGGAGCTTGGGTGATTAGACTATCACTTAACAGGAGTATATACTTGGGATATGCAGGGGATCCATGCACCTGTTATCACTTCAGCTGGTTTGCAAATGTCACCACTGCTTCATATAAATAAATCAATGAAGTGAATAAACAGTATTTCAGTAATACATTTTATGGGTGTTTCAACTATTTCCACATTTTCTTTATAAATTAATGTAGAATTTTTATAAAGATTTGGTAACATTTCAAGAAAAAATGTTTTATAAGTTGCATAGTCATCCTTAAATCTAATATTCTTCCACAAATAAAACTATTTTGCCTTTCTGCAAGAAAGATAAACTCAGTCACTCAGAAAGAAAAGGAAGTGAACAAACTGGGGGAGAAATGAACACTCAATTGTAGTGTAAAGATGTTATCTACAGAAATGTTTCTAATGAAGTCAGTCAATTGGTTCCTCTGGAAAATGAAAAAAGGCACATAAGTAAATCCATCAAAATAATTCTTTTTGATGAAAGTTCTGTACAGGGTAAATTATGATTTATATAATCTATAATTAATATATATGGAATACAAATTGAATGATACCTGCCACAAACAAATATTACTTAAATATCAGTGTTTTTTCTATGACAAAGTGTAGGATATACATATATATATATATATATATACATATATATATATATATGTATATCCTAAACTTGAACATATATATACATATATGTTCTTCTGACCTGTATTATATTAAAAATAATTTAAAAAAAAACAAATATGTCAAAGAATTTTCTGGTTTTTTTCTCATTTTAACTTGGCATTTTATTTAACATAGCATAGTAATATTGAAGAAATTGTAAAGCAAAAAGGTTGCATTATAACAATGGTGCGTATGAGTAAGCAAATGGTATCAGAAAGCAAAATGGATCAATATGTTGTTTAAAAGAAATATACTTGAAACAGAGACATATAAATAGGAAAAATAAGGAGCAATATCTATTATATTCAGCTAAGGTTAAAAAAACTCAAAACATGGTTAGTAATAGTGATATTAAAGAATGCAAAAACAAAAATGGACCTAACTAAAGAAATAAATGGGGAAACTGCAATTTTTACTTTGAGATATCTTTCAAGTGATGATTAGTGAATTCTCTGATTTTATGATATGGGGACAAATTTTTCTTGATACTTTTTTGTTTTTTAGCAAAACACTGTCAATTTTCTTTCTTTGATCACAGCTATCAGGTAATTCAGTAATTTTTAATTTAACTCACCTTGATCTATTTTCAGGTCTGCTATTTTTCCAAATAAATATTTCAGACTTTCTTCCTTTTATCTTCTGACTTTGTTTCATTGTTTCTTGATTTTTTTGTGAAGTAATTAGCTTCTAGTTGCAGGATTCTACTTTTTTTTTTTTTAGTTTTTTTGCAAGACAATAGGGTTAAGTTGCTTGCCCAAGGTAACACACCCAGGTAATTATTAAGTGTCTGAGGTCAGATTTGAACTCAGGTACTCCTGATTACAGGGCGGGTGCTCCATCCACTGCACCACCTAGCTGTACCCATCCTACTTTTGAAAAGAATTAATTTCTTCTTGTACATTTTTTACCATTTGCAAAATTGTACTTTTTAATGAGCTATGCTAAACAGTTTATTTTTTGTATTTTCTCTCTCTTTTTCATCAATTCTGATTGGAAGATATTATCTTCATTGGTATTTTTAGTGCCTCTTTTAATAGCTGTTGCTATTTTAAAATATTTTCTTTCTTTTTTTCATTTTATTAACTGTTTTTTTTCCTCTACCATCTAATTTTTGATTTTGAAGTGATTTTGAAAATCATTTTTAAGTTATTCCAGGAATTTGTGTTGGGCTTGTGTCCAAAGCACATTTTTTTTCTTCAGGCTTTGCTAGCAGATGTTTTGACTTCATTGTTTTCTTCTTAGCTAGAGTTCCCTGTCATTATGGTAGGTAGCTCCTTATGCTCAGTTTCTTTTGCTATTTTTATTTTTTTTATCATTTTGCACACTATTTCTTGATATAAAACTTTATATTAATGTGGGCTCTGTTCCCAGCATTGGCAGTGGGGAAGAACTCTCTCAGTCTTCATGCTTTCCCCACCCCCTTAAATTTTAGAGATAGTTCTGAGGTTTTGAAAGGTTTCTGTGCTTTCTAGATGTGGGGAAAAGGTGTGGTCACTCTTCTCGTAGTCTATTTTTGACCAAGAAAGGTTCTTGATGCCTGGTATTGCAATTATTCCAGCTTACAAGATCAATTAGAACCTGTTGTGATACTCTCCTTTTGGGTCTTTCATTCCTTCTTGATTGAAAGTACTACTCCCAAAACTGTGACTGTGACAGCTTCTATCATCAACACTTAATCCCACCATAGGTATTTCATACATGAAGTCTCCAGAGGAGCCTCCATTCCCATGTCATAGATCTCCCTTTACATTGTTGAAAGTTGTTTTGGGCAGGGAGAATGCCTTACTCTAAACAATTTTGGCTTTACTACTATGCAATATTATTTAAGGCAAAACTTTAAATTTCTTTGGAATGAAATGTTCGCAGGGCTCAGTAAAACACTGTCTCTATTCCACCAAGGACTCCACTCCCAAAACTCCCTCTCACTATTTTTCATATGAGAATCTACTTTTCTTTTCCCTGGCAGAATTTCCATTAGCAAACTCTTACAAATTATAATTGTACTTAAAATAATTCTACCCATTAATATGAAGAGCAATTCCCTTTAAACCAGAAAATGACACATTTCATCAGAATGTTTATCTCTGAGCTATGATAGATCGACTTGGACAGCTAGTCACTTACCTAGATGTATTGATAAATCAGAATGGAGATCACAACAACACAGTCTAGGATGACACTTAAATCAAAGTAAACAAATCTAACCAGCTCACTAGGATGCAAATCATCTGTACTATCAACTCTGATTCTTTTTTCTTTTAATCAAAGCTACTAAAATGAAGCAACAATTATTTATAGGAAGCTTCATGCTTCTCTAGCTTTGAGAGATATGGAAGAGCAATAGTTATCTCTGAATGTCTTGAATAATTTAATCTATTTTTCTTCCAGCAATCACTCAATTTAAACCTTTTGAAAACTACATTTAACTTCATCCCAATATAGCAGCACAAATTTCCAACCCCCTGATACCTTTAATTTTTGCAATAGACTCTTCTTATCACTATACTGTTATATCAGTTGTCTCTCTTGGATTACTGTAGCATCAGTGCCTTTAATGAAAGCCTTTATATACTGAATGTTTCATTTTTTGCATCCAGGATAAGATCTTATAAGAATTTCCACATGAAATCAATAGCATTTAAAAAAAACATGCTAGTTTCTACACAGAATTATATCATTCCTCATTTTTTTTAGTTTTAATCTTCTTAGTCATCAAATCTACATGCAAATGACATCAATTTTCTTCATGTCCTCCATCTCTAAAGTGTTCAATATGATCCTTCAACCCATTTCAAATCTATGGAAAATGTTATACTCATTCAAAACATTTAAAAATTTTTCTATGACACATTATTCACACCAAGTATTTCACAGATAAGTACATCATTTTATAATATTCACAGAGGTATTAAATTTTTTATGTTCATAATACTTCATTTTCTGTTTGAATTTTGTCAGACCCCAACTGAAATCAGTGTTTATATAGTTTGGTATTGTTTATTTTACTTATATTTTATTTATTGACTTGCTTAATATTGTTTATATTGATTATATGTGAGTTGATGACTTGAGCTTTTTAAAAATCAAAATTATCATCCACAATAGAAAGAAAGAAGAAAAGGTTACAATCATTTAAACACTGATAAATTCAGATTTTTTTTTACTTTAAATGGTATTTCCTTTTTTAAGCTTTAACTACTTTATAAGAAAATAGTAAGCTACAGGGAGAATACGTTGTACCAGCAAATAGAAAGTATCTTTTCATAGGAACATACCATTAATTGAAGTTCTGTCTTCGTTCTAGCATGATAATTGAATCTTAAGATATTTTAATAAATATTTTTTTCAATTAAAATTTAAGAGAATAAACATTTAAAATCATCAAGAATTGAGAATCCATAAATGAGACAATCAATTGTAATTATTTTAAAGTTTAAGAGAGTTCCAAAAAATGTCTCAATGTTCCCATTAAATTGATTCTTCTTTAATGTTGAAGAATATAAGTATCTTGAGAAAAGAGACTGTTTTTGTCTTTCCAACATCAATCCTTAGAATTAGCATCATTCCATGTTCATAGTAGGTCCTTTTTAAATGTTATTGGATTGAATGTAAAATTCAGTTGACTTTTGATTTATGGATATGAATATTCTCTCCATTATTGCAGATTCAGTGCAACCTCTGCTGGTTGAATGAATTTTCTCCATGCTTCCCATCAAATATTTACCCAATGAAATAGAATATTTTCTGATCATTTAATATGTTATATGTATAAATTGCAAAAATCCATCATTTGTTCTATTTCTGGAATCTGTCTATATCAAAACCTCAATAATGTCTTTCATATTAAATTCTCATTATCTGTGTAGTTAAGTCTGCTTACTTTCTTCTCAGATGCCCTAATAGAGAATTTGAATATCTAATTATTCTGAAATCAGAATTCTAGGATTCAAAGTCACATAAAATCACCAAGAAAATGTTAAAAATTTTGAGAAAGTAAGAAATTTTAGATCATTGAAAGTGTCATTCAGCTCATCATAGAATCTTATATATTCCCTCTTTGCATATGATTTTGCTCCCAATTTATTATCTCAATTTATTGCAAGAAGTCTCCAATGTCTCTACCAAATCTCAAAATTTCAGGTGCAAAAACTGGGAGCATCTTATATAGTGGTTGTATAATTTTACTTTCATTTCTTCCTTTTTCATGCTTGCTGTCTTTACTCTCATTATTTCACATTTGTTACTGGTATATTAGGTTACATTTTGCCATATTTTGTTTAGAAATGGCTCAGAAAAGATTTTTGTACAATGCTGAATTGAAGTTAAAATTGATCCAGTTTGCAAAAGTGAATGGGATTTGTGCTGCTGACTGCAAATTTAGTTGTCCTCCAACTGAGAAAACAATTCAAGACTGACTACAGGAAGAAGAAAATTGACTGAAAACACCCTGGCAGAAGAAGGTCATGAGAAGCAAGTCAGCCAAATGGTCTGATATGAAAGGAATTGAAGAGATAGATTGAAGAGCAAAATACTCGGAATCCTGTGTCCACAAAGATGGTTCAGCATGAAGCAAGAAGGATAACTAAAGGAAAAGAAGTTATTGATTGGAAAGGAGAAAACAATTGGTCCTTCTGGTTCATGAAATGGAATGGACTAAGCATGAGTCCGTGCACCAGACTGCCCCAGGGAGTGCTTGTGGTCAACCACAGACCAGAGCACAGACAGGAGAGCAGTCATAGTCTTTGCTAAGGCAGTGATTTGTCATCAAACTCAGACATTAACAAGCTAATAGATGGGAGTTTTGATAGTGAGGAGGAATTATATGAATTTTATGATGAATAAAGCTTGAGTTCTATAATTTTTATATAATTTTTTTTTCAAATTTCAGGCTCCAAAATTAAGACACCTCTTATACATGAGGAAATATGACTACATAGTGCTTTATTAAATTATGGGAGATCATTTGGTTCCCATGACTTACAAGACAATGCTACTATTTCTTAGTCTCTCATTCAAACTGCACATGAATTCCATATTAACTATGTAGGCTTTACCTCATAACTCCCCAATGTGATCTCTTTTCTAATTATTTAGGCCTATTCAATATTTCCTAAATATATCAGCTACATATTTAACTCCAAAGCATAGTCTCTATCTAGAATTTCCCCTTTTTTTCCTTCTACCTTCTTACTTAAACTCGATCAGTCTTGCAGGTGAAAAATTAAGTTCCTCCATATAGATCATTGATTAAAATATGGAAAGAAGGCTAGGTGGTACAATGAATAGAGCACCAGGCCTGGAGACAGGAGTTCAAATCTGGCCTCAGACACTTAATAATTACATATCTATGTGGCCTTGGGCAAGCCATTTAACCTCATTGACTTGCAACTCCCCCCTCCACAAAATATGGAAAGAACTTCAAAGTTATGTTCAATTTCACCATTTTGCTGGTGAGGGAACTGACACCCAGAGAAAAATTTTTTTACTGCAGGTTACAGATTTAGTGCCAAAAACCATAATTCAAACTCTGATCTACTAATGCAGAATGAATATTTTTTCCATTTTAGGGTCCCTTTTCTATTTTTTTCATACTGAGTAAAACATAAATTTTGACAGTCTTAAAAACATCCTTCTATTGTTTCATAATTGTAAAATTCAATTCTAATCAACAGATATGATTCTTGACTTCTGAACTAGTTTTAAGTATTGAAAAAGAAAGTACTAAAATGGAACCCGTTAGCCTTTCTCTACTTATTATATGGAAATTGAATAGGTTTTTATAGTGTCTATATGAAAATTTGAATTATCTCTTCCCTGAGACATTTTAGGAATATGTAGATGATGTGTTATAATACTAAATATCATTAAATTGCTGGTTTCTTTAATTTTTTAAAGGGTTTCATCTCATTAGCATAGATTGATCTAAGAAAGATCTACCAAGAATATATATTGTATGGGCTTAGAAAATCCAACTGAAGTTAGGGTTAATTATTAATCACCTGGTCAGCTTAAAAACAAAGAGGGAAAGATCTTGTGTTGGTATTGAGATAAGCCTAGGTTCCTCAATTTCATCCCATTATGGATCTTTTTACCTAGTGGAAAAATGTTCAATTATTGAGTTTGCATGGTAGTTCAAAGAAGAGGTAAGCACAAGACACATGATTTGTTTGAAAAGACCACAGAAGGAAAACATTAGAAGCTTTGATGAAAGAAGGGATTTCAATAAGTTATCAAAGATAGGTACAATATAATCATGAAGTAAAATGGCCCTCTAAGAAGAATGACATAACTGATCGCCTAAATCATTTCTCAAAGTACAAAAGAATAAGACAAAGTATACAATTTGATAAACTATGCTTATTTGGTAATACAATGACTAGATTGAACAGGATGAGAACATGATGATTGATTTTTGAAAGTATCAGAGCACATATTTTGTCTAATTCCCACCTTTTATAGATAAAATTTATTCCAGAAACTTTATTAAATGACTTCTGTGTCTTATAATTAATAAATGTTTGAGAAGGGATTTAAACTGTGGTCTCCCAACTTCCAAGCTAGCATGCTATCTTATGCTACTTATATCAAGACATTAGAAGTATTATAATTTACTTGGGTTGGAAAACTACTCAGCATAATAGAATAGAAGATATTTGAAGTTAACAATTAAGCAACTAAAAGCAACTCCTTTACCTAAAAATGTGGAATTTTCCTGTCATTATTTAGATATTTAAATGAATAATAGTGACAACTCAAGTTAGGGTTTCTAGTTTGATTATTATTTTTACAGAATTTATCTTTCTAGTAAAACAATCCTAATATTTTTGGTAAAGTTAAAATATGCCATTTCTAGAGACTTCCAGCCAAGATGGCAAAGAGAAGACAGGCACTGTGTTAAGTACTCCTGGTGTCCCCTCAAAAATAACAAGAAAGAAACCTCTTAACAGAAACTCTATCGACAAAATTCAGAAAAAAAGAAGCTAAGAGAACACCTACCCACAAGGACTCTCTAAGGTGACCTTGGGTGAACCAGGAAAGGAGATAAGAGGCCCAGGACAGAGCAGAGGATGAGCAAAGGAACAGTGGGGGGGGGGGGGGGGGCAAAAGACCTGCCTCAGCTTCAGAGGCTTTGGAGAATGGCTAGTCCAAGAATCAAATTAGCCTCAAAGTCTTTGTGGGGGGGGGGAGGGGAGGACTGCATTCCTGGATATCCGCCAGCTTGGTTCAGGACCTGAATTCCATACTTTTAGTGGAACATTGTTCCAGGAAGAAATGGCAGTCTATTGTTCAAGGTCAACTCAAGCGCTGCCATCCATCCTCACTCCCTTCCTAACCCCTTCCTCACTACCTCTAGGACTGGGAGAAGGTTTCATGCACTCCAGAGAAAGCAACCAGCGCCCTTACTGGCCAGCCCTTGGAATTACTAAGCCAAGTGAACAAAGCCACTAGAGTTTAAAAAAAAAAAAAACTCTGAGAGGAACTCCCTCCCCCCAACACAAGATCCTAGGAAAATGAAGAAAAGACATTGAAAGTGAGACCCAAGAAGAAATAGAAGTAACCAGATTCTAACCCAGAGAGATGTAGCACTTCTGAACAGAATGTGAATTTCTTCTTCCTTGAAGAAATCAGGAAGGAGTTTAAAAATCAACTGGAAAAGTTGGGGAAAGAAACTCAAGAGAAAATTAATATGCCGAAAGAGAAAATTAACATTTTGTAACAAGAAAATAAATCCTTGGAAAATATAATTGGACAAATATAAAAAGAAAATAATACTCTCAAAACAACTCTCAGGCAAATGGAAAACTCTTTCAAAAATAGAGTTGACCAATTGCGAAAGGAGTTGCAAAAGGAAAATGAAGAAAATTCTTCTCCAAAAACACAGAATGGAATCTGTGGAAACTAATGACTTCATGAGACTAAAAGATTCTGTTAAATAAAACCAAAGGATCAAAAATATAGAAGAAAGTGCAAAATATCTGATCAGCAAAACAACTCACCTTGAGAACAGATTGGGAAGGAACAACCTGAGAATTATAAGACTTCTTGAAACCATTGAAAGATTACATTAATCCCCTCTGCAACAAAATTAAAAAATGGAAACACCAAGAAATGCTGTGGCTAAATTCCAGAACTATCAAATAAAAGAGAAAATACTGAAAGCAGCCAGAAAGAAACAATTTAAGTACCATGCAGCCACGGTAAGAATCATGCAGGACCTGCCAATTTCTAAATTAATGAATCAAAGAGCCTGGAAGGAATTATTCTGAAGAGCAAGGGAGGTAGGGTTGTAGCCACAAGTCAACTATCAGGCAAAAATTTGCCTTATCTTCCACGGAAAAGATGGACATGGACAGTTTGGATATGGCTCAAGATAAACATGAAAAGGTTAAAAAAAAGGTTAAAGAAAAAAAGATTGGTGAAGATGAAACTGGCTATATCTCTACCTGGGAGAAAGATTCTCATAACTCTTGAGAACTGAAATTCTATAAATGAGAATATACTTAGCCAGAAGTGATGGACAGTCGTGACTTTTCTGTGACTCAGACACTTAAAAAGGCAAAACAGTAAGGAGGCAAGAGGATGGAGAAAGTTGAAGGGGGGTAAATCACATTACATTAAGAGGTACAAAAGACCTATTGAAATAGACAGGAAGAAAGGAGAGGGTTACAACCACCTGAATCTCTTCTTTTCAGATTTGACTTAAAGTTAGTCTACACACACTTAGTTAATTTAAGAACCTTATCTTACCTTTCAAGTAGTTAAAGGGGAAAAGGAGAAGGAGGATGGGAAGGGGGAGGAAAAAAAAAGGGCAATAACAGAAGGAAGGGAAAATAGAAAGGTGAAAGAAAGGGAAGTGAATTGATATAAGAAGACAAATACACTGAAGGTGGCAGTATTCAGAAACAAAATACTGGGGAATATGGACAAAGGGAAAAAAGGGGAAAATACAAACTAAAGTTCGATAGCATAGAGGACATTAAAGAGTTAGTAATTATAATTTTGAATGTGAATGACAGAATTCTCCCTTAAAATGTCAGTGAATAGCAGAGTGGATTAAAAACCAGAATCTTACAATATTCTGCTTACAAAAAACTCATTTGAAGCAAGCAGATAAATACATATAGAGTAAAATTAAAAGGTTGGAGAAAATATATTTTGCTTCAGTTGAAGTGAAAAAAAGCAGGGGTTGCAATACCTGTCTTAGTCAAAACAGCTGAAAAATTAGTTATCATTAAAAGAGATAAGGAATAAAACTATATCCTCTGAAAAGTAAACTTAGTCAATAAAGTAATTTCATTATTAAATGTGTATGCACCAAGTTGTATAGTATCCAAATTCATAGAGGAGAAAATGAAAGAGGAACAGGAAGACATAGACAGCAAATTACTAGTGGGAGACCTCAACCTCCTCCTTTCAGATTTAGATAAATCTAATCACAAAATAAACAAGAAGGAAGTTAAGGAGGTAAATAAATTGTTAGCAAACCTAGATGTGAGAGACTTATGGAGGAAATCAAATGTGGATGGAAAGGAAGATAATTTTTTTTTTCTGAAGTACATGGCACTTTCACAAAAATTGACCATGTACTGGGGCATAAAGAAGTAATGATAAATTGCAGAAATGCAGAAATAGTGAAAACATCTTTCTCAGATAATTATGCAATAAAAATCACATGCAATATTGTTGCCATGGAGATATGAACCCAGAGCTAATGGGAAACTAAATAACCTCATTTTAAAGAATGAATGAATCAAGAAACAGATTATAGAAAAAATTAATTATTTCATCATAGGTAATGACAATAATAAACCAACATACCAAAACTTATGGGATTCAATCAAGGTGACTATAGAGGGGGTATATTATATCTTTACAAGATTTCCTGAATTAATTTGAGAAAGAGGAAATCAATGAACTAAATATACACTAAATATGCAACTAAAAAATTGGAGTAAGAACAAATTAAACCCCTCAATTAAATACCAAATTAGAATTTTAAAAATTAAAGGATAAATTAGTAAAATCAAAGAAATGAAACTGTTGAACTAATAAATAAAACTAGGTTGGCTTTATGAAGAAACAAATAAAATTGATGAACCTCTGTTCAATTTGATTAATAAAAAAGAAAGAAAACAAAATTCTAGTGTCATAAATGAAAAAGGTGCACTCACCACTAATAAGGAGGAAATTAATTTAATAATTCCCAATTATTTTGCACAACTCCATGCCAAGGAAATTGATGATATAAGTGAAATAGACAAATATCTATAAAAATTTAAATTTCCCAGTATAAATGAAGTGGAAATTAAATACCTAAATAACCCTAACTCAGAAAAAGAAATTCAACAAGCCATTATTGAACTCCTTAAGAAAAAATCTCCAGGGCCAGATGGATTCACAAGTGAATTTTGTCAAACATTTAAGGAATAATTGATTCCAATTTTACATAAACTCTTAGGAAAATAGGTGAAGGCAGAACTCTGCAAGAAAGTAAGATTGGAATCAAGATAAAAACCTAAAGACTTTAATGTTAGAGAAAATTAGGAGACAAAGAAAGGGATGAATTATCCTTCTGAAGGTTTAGATTAGGACCTATTCAATTTTGGTTTTAGAGGATTTACTAAAAGGATTTTCTCTCTTAAAGTAAAAGACTGAAGCAAAACATATTATGCTTTAGGTAAAGTAAAACAATGAGGGCTAGCAATCCTGATCTCAGCCAAAGAAAAAGCAAAAAAAATAGATCTTTTTAAAAGTCATGAAGAAGGAATCTACATCTACTTCAATCAACATAGCTAATGGACTTATATCATTATTAAACACATATGCACCAAATGTTATAGCATCCAAACCCTTAGAGGAAAAACTGAACTAATTTCAAGGAGACATAGAGATCAAGACTTAATAATGGGGAACTCAATCTCCTTCTCTCAGAATTAGTAAAATTCAACCACAAAATCAAAAACAAGGAAGTTAAGAGGGTGAATAAAATCTTAGAAACTTAGATATGATTGTACTCTAGAGAAAATTGAATGAGAAAAGCAAAGAATATATATTTTTCTTTGTATTATGTGGTACCTATACCAATACTGTCCATGTACTAGGGCATTAAAGAATTACAATCAAATTCAGAAAGGTATAAATAATAACTACATACTTTAAGACCATGATCCAATTAAAATTATATGTAACAAAGAACCAGGGAGGGATAAACCAAAAATTTAATTACAAATTATACTTAATTTTAAAGAATGAGTGAATCAATCAACAAATCAGAACTAGTCAATAATTTCATTCAAGTAAATGATAATAATGAGATATCCTACCAAAATTTAATGGATGAAATCAAAGTCAAATTTTACATTTCTAAGTGCTTATATGAATGAAATAGAAAAAAATATGACTGAATCTCATATACAAATAAATAAAAAGCTCTAGAAAAAGACAAAATTAATGTTCCCCAATAAAACACCAATTTAAAAATTCTGAAAATCAAATGAGAGATTAAAAAAATTGAAATTAAGAATATCATTAATTTACTAAGTAAAATCAAAAATTGGATTTATGAAAAAAACAAAAATACAAAAAAAGACATTTGGCTAATGTGATTCAAAAAGAGAAAGAAGAGAGCCACATTATCAGTATGAAAGATGAAAAGGGTAAACTCAGCACAAATGAAAAGGAAATTTAAGAGAAAGTTTGGAATTATTTTCCACAAGTGTATGTCAATAAATTTGAGAACCGGAATGAAATGGATGAATATTTGCAAAAAATCAAACTATCAAGAATAACAGAAGAGGAAAGGAAAACTTAAATGGTCTAGATTCAAAAAAAAAAAGAAACTGAAGTAACCAACATGCTTAGATCCAGATGAATTTACAAGTAAATTCTGCCAAATATTTTAGGAACAATTAATTCAAACTACATAAAATAACTTTAAAAATAGGAGTCGTTCTGAAAAATTATGATATCAATATATTTCTGCTAATCTAAATCAGGAAGAGTCTAAACAAAGAAAATCATAGACCAGCCTCTATAGTGATCATTGATGCAAAAATATTAAATAAAATTTAACCAAAATATTTCAACCAGTTATTATTAGGATAATACATCAGGGTCAGATAGGCCGGGATGGTCCAGTATATTAGGAAATTCTCAACAAAATTGAACATATCAGTAAGAAAATCAATAGAAATCATATGAACATCTCAATAGATGTTGAAAAAGCCTTTGACCAAATAGAACACACATTCTGGAAAAAAAAAAACACTAGAGTTTAGGCATACACAAAGTTTTCCTTAAATATTAAGCAATATAAATCTAAAACCTAAACAAATATTATATGTAATGGGCATAAACTAGGACCATTTCCAATAAAATCAGGGGTGAAACAGGATGCCCATTGTCACCATTATGATGCAACATAGTTTTAGAAATGTTAGCATTTAACAATAAGAGAGAAAAGAAATTGAAGGAACTACAAGTGGCCATGAGGAAGCAAAGCTTTCCCTCCTTGCAGATGATAGTATGATATATTTAGAGAATCCAAGAAAATCATCTAAAAACTACCTGAAATAATTAACAACTTTAGAAAAGGAGCAGGATACAAAATAACCCCATTTAAATAATCAGCATATCCAAATATTAACAACTAGGTCCAAGGGCAAGAGATAGAAAAAGAAATTCATTTAAAGTACTGCAGACAATATGAAATACTTTGTAATATTCCTCCCAAGACAAAAGCAGAAAATGTATGAAAAAAATTACAAAAACCCTTTTCATACAAATAAAATTAGTTCTAAACAATTGTAGAAATAAATTATCTATTCTGTACAATACGAATTAAACTACCAAACCACTATCTTATTGAATTATAACAAAGAGTAACAAAATTCTTCTGGAGCAACAAAAAGGTCGAGAATATGAAGGAAACTGATGAAAAAGAAATGTAACAGAAGATGGTCATCTAGAACTATATGATAAAGCAGCAGTCATCAGATTTGCCTAGTACTGGTTATGAAATAGAATAATGCATCAATGGATTAGAATAAGTACAAAACAACTATAGCAAATGATTATAGTAATCATTTGTTTGACAAACCTAAAGATATTAGCTGCTGGGAAAAGAACTTTTCAACAACAAATATTGGGAAAACTGGAAAATAATATGACAAAATACAGACATTGATTGAGAACTCACATCTAATATCACAATAAGTTTGAAATTGGTTTAGGATTCAGACATAAAGTCCAATATCATAGTTCTATTAACAGAACAAGAAATGCTCTATCTCTCTGATCTATTGAAAAGGAAGAAATTCATAACCATACAAAAAGTAGAGTTCATTATAAAATGATTAATGGATGATTTTGACAATATTAAATTAAAACATTTTTGCAACAATAAATTCAATGCTGCTAAGATTAGAAAGAAAACAGATAGGTGGGAAATATTTTTCACATTTAAGGATTTTGATAAAGATCTCATTTCCAACATAGAGAATTGAATAAAATTTATAGGGTTGAATGATAAATGGTCAAAGGAAATGAACAGGGGAATTTTCAAATGAAGAGATGAAAGTTAGATATAATCACATGGAAAAAAATGCTCCAAATCAATATTAGAGAAATACAAATTAGAACAACTATGAGGTATCACACAAACTTAACAGATTGCCTAAAATTACAAAAAAAAGGGAAGGAGATCAATGTTGTAGAAAGTGTGGAAGGATTGAGACATCAATACATTGTTGGTAGAGTATTCTGCATTTCAAAAATCAAGAAAACTTCAAATGCCTTTCACCCAATAATACCAATACTAACCTCATATCCAGAAGAAATCATAAAAATGGGAAAAGCCTCATATTTTCCAAAATGCTTGTAGTAGCTCTTTTTGCAGTGACAAAAAAGTGGAAATTGAGGAGGTGATGACCATCAATTAGGTGAGGTGATGACCATCAATTGGGTAATGTCTTAAAAATTAGGATATGTGAATATAATGGAGCACTATTGTTCTTTAAGAAACCTTGAATGGTCAGACTAGAGTATTGTGAAAAGAATTATAGGAACTGATGCTATGTCAAGAAAGGAGAAGTAGAATTCTAAAATATGCTATTTACAGAAACACATTTGAAGCAGAGAGTTTCAAGTGGAGTAAAGGAAAACCAAATTAGTAGTATCAAAAATGAAAAAAGATACTGTTTCATCATGAGTGAGTGGGAAATTAAAATAATTATTCATCTATTTTGCCCAACTGAATGACAATAAATTTGACAATATAAGGGAATTGGATTCATATTTACAAAAATATAAATTGCACAATTAAATAATGCATCAATTAAACACTTAAATGATCTGATGACAGAAAAAAAGAAAATGAACAAAGAAGTCATCAATGGATTCCCTTAGGAAAAAAAAAAACTTCTAAAACTAAATCAATTTACAAATAAATTCTACCAAACATAGAAAGAATAATTAATTCCAAATATATATGGATTATTTGAAAAATGAAGGAGTTCTGTCAATTAATTCTATGACAACAACATGGTACTGATATCTAAACCAGGAAGAGTCAGATCACAGAAGGAAAATATAGACCAGTTTTCCTAAAAAAAAAGGTTAATGCAAAAATTTAAAATAAAATATTAACAAAGCAATTACTGTCAGTTATCATTAGGATAATACATTGTGATCAAATAGGAAGTACATCAGAAAGGCAGAGTTGGTTCAATATTAGGAAAACTATCAAAATAATTGAACAAATCAAATAAAAAATTAGCAGAAATCCTATGACCATTTCAATACATGTTAATAAAGGATTTGACAAACTGCAGCACCCATTTCTATTAAAACTGCTAGAGAAAAGATGAATAAATGAAGTGTTGCTTTCAACAATAACCAGCATTTATCAAAATCATAAATAATCATTCTATGTAATGGTGATAAACTGGAAGTATTCCTAATAAGAAATAAGGGATAAATAAGGATGGACATTATCATCACTATTATTCAACTTTGAATTAGAAATGATAGTTTTAGTAACAAGAGATGAAAATTAGAGGACCTAGAATAGATCATGAAAAAATAAAACTGTCATTCTTTGTAGGTGATAGGATGGCACACTTAGAGAAGTCTAGAAAATCATCAAATATCTACTTGAAATAATTAGCAACTTTAGCAAAGTTCCAGGATATAAAATAAACTCAGATAAATCATCAGCATTTCCATATATTGCCCTCTGAATGCAACAACAAGAGATAGAGAAATTCCATTTAAGGCAAATATAGATAACATAAAATATTTGGGAGTCTACCTGCCAAGATAAAATTAGAAACTACATGAAAAAAAGTATAAAATACTTTTTCCCCCACAAAAAAATCAGATCTCAATAACTGGACATATGTCAGTTACTGATGGACAGGTCAAGCTAATATAAAGAAGAAAAAGACCATCTTATGCAAATTAAATTACTAATTCTATGCTATACCAATCAAACTACCAAAAATTTACCTTACTGGACTAGAAAAAAACAGGAGCAAAAATAGTAGTAGTAAAATAAAAAGGAAAAATGAAAAGGACTGTGGACTAGCCATACCACATTTGGAATTATATTGTAAATCAAAAATGTTTGGTATTTGCTAGGAAATAGAGTGGTAGATCCGTGAAATTGATTCTGTGCAAAAAAAAAAAAATAGTAAATGATTATAGTAATCTATTGTTTAATAAGCTAAAGATTCCAGCTTCTGGAATGAGATATTTTTGATTAAAAATTGTTGGGAAAATTGGAAGATAGGTTTGCAGATATTTTACTTAGATCTGCATCTCACACCTATACCAAGATAAAGTTCAAATAGATACAAGATTTCCACACAAAAGGTGAAATCTAAGCTAAAGATTAGTTCATTTTTCATATATATGGAAAGTGGAGTAGTTTATGACAAAAGAAGAGATAGAGGATATTATAAAATGAAAAATAAATGATTTTGATTGCATTTAATTAAAAAGTTTCTGTATAAATAAAACTAGGGCTACCAAGGTTAAAAGGAATGCAAGAAAGTGGGAACCAATTTTTGTAGCTAGCATTGATGATAAAGGATTCACTTCCAAAATATAGAGAACTGAGTCAAATTTATATGAATACATGATATTCCCCAACTGATAAATGGTCTAAAGATATAGACAGACAGTTCTTATATGAAGAAATAAAAATTGTCTAAAGTCATATGATAAAATACTCTAAATCATTACTGAGTTGAGAAATGCTCAGGAAAACAACTCTGAGGTACCATGTTATACCTATCAGATTGGTTAATATGATAAAAATAGAAAATGATAAGTCATAGAGGGGATGTGAGAAAACTGGTACAATAATGAATTTATGGTAAAATTTTGAACTGATCCAAATTTTCTGAAGAGCAATTTGGAACTACATCCAAAAGGCAATAAACTGCACATATTTTTTAGCCAGCAAAACAACTACTAAATCTATATCCCAAAGAGTTACAAAAAGGCTAAAAATCCACATGTACAAAAATATTTATTAGCAGCTCTTTCTATAGTGGCAAAGAACTACAAATTTCCATCAATTGAGGAATGACTGAACAAATTGTGGTATTTGAATATGATTGAGTACTATTTTTCTCTAAGAAATCATGAAGGACAGGACTTGAGAAAGTATGAACTGATGTTGAATGAAGTGAGCTGAAACAGAACATTTTACACAGTCAGCAATATTGTGTGATGATCAATTATGATCATCTTGTTCATTTCAGCAGTGCAATAATAAAAGACAATTCTAAAGGGTTTATAATGGACATTATCATCCATACTCAGAGAAGGAACTCTGGAGTCTGAATGCAGACCAAAGTTTACTATTTTTAATTTTTGGAATTTCCTTTATGTATCATGTTTTCCCCACTCCCATTTTTTAATTTTCTTTTTGATTCTGCTTTCCCAACATGATTTTTATGTATATATTTTTAACAGAATTGTATATTTACAATCTATATTAGATTGATTTCTGTAAGGGAGCAGGGGTTGGAGGGGAAGGGAGGGATGGAAGGAGAAAAATGTGAAACAATTCCATATAAAAAAAATTGATCATTGGAAACAATCTTTGCATGTAATTAGAAAAATAAATCATAAAAGAGATATAAAATAAGTTTATGTAACTTTGAGAGATGAAAACTCTGTCCCTTAATCCAACAATTTTGTTGGGTAAAATGCTATTCATATTCTTCAAGGAATATGATATTGTGACCTAATCCATTTTGATTCTTTGGACATTTAGTCATACCCACTAAGACACATTTCATTCCTTCCTTTACTACTGAGATTCAGTTAAAAACAATGAAATTAGATAATATGTGTATAATGCTTAGCAAAACCTAAAGTACAATATAAAGTTGATTTTTCCTTGATGTTGCTTTTAATAATGTTGATGACAATGATGATTTCATGCAGAGATATGGTATAATAAAATAAATCAGAAATGTATACATTCCTTTACTTACAATTATAAAAGCTATAGTAATGCCAGTCAAATGCAGTAAAATCACAGGCACTCAAGCTAAGCAGCTATCATTTCTCATGGAACTGGGCATTTCTACACCAAACTACAGTGATCTAACAAACTCTGGAGTTCTTAAGAACATAGTTTAGTGGCTTAGACTCGAACCTCACCACCAAATCTACCTTACAGAAGAAGGTAGGAAGTATTTACTGGTTCTGTTCTTTAAACCTTATCATCAAGACATTATTTAGAATAATTAGAAGGATATTTTGGATTAGTTTTAGAATTTTTTTGTTGTTTTGTATTTTATTTTTTTGCAGGGCAATGGGATTAAGTGACTTGCCCAAGGGATCTGTATTAATCCTGTAAAAATATTTTGAAGGCATTTGTATTCTATCTTAATAATGCCAATAAACCACTAGAGTAAATTTGAGTGTGGAAGTGACAATGAGTAGTCATTAGGGAGAAAAGATTCTTTCAGGTAGTTTTTTTTTTTTTTTCTCATTTACTATACCATTCACATCAGGAATTTCTTTGCTGTATTTTTTATGATTGGTTAATCAACTGAAGCACAAAAGTTTTCAATAAACCTTTAAGACATATTCTTTAATAATGAAGTTGTAGAATCAGGCTCAAGCGCAGATATAGATATGAATACTGAATGTTTCTTAAGAGCCTGGATTATTGTTATTATTATTGTTACTACCATTGCCATAACTTCATTAATATTTTTATTGTCTTTATCATTTTTTACCTATCTTTACTCCCCTTTGTCCAAGATATGTGCATAGATAGTAGTTGCTTACTGCCTGAATGAAGAATTTTTTTTTTCATAATGTTTCTTCTTCTCCTCATCCTTCAATAACTAATATCTTCCCACCTGTCTCTCGTATAGTCTACTTCTTCCTTAGGTTCTCTTTCAAAATCCTTTCTTTTTTGAAACTTACTTACCCATACCTTCTGGACATCACATCTCCTCCAAATTGCCTCCTGCATTGCCTGCTGCATTAGTAATGAAAATGAGGTTTCAAAATAAAGTCAAGAAAAGGAGAAAAGGAGGTACATATGTATTACCACAATATTGGAATTGTAAGATTTTTATTGATGTATTTTTATTATTTTCAAAAATCTTGTTAATACTAAGGTAAAATTTATCCTACTAAAAACTGAAGCAAGTTAATGAAAAAAATAACTTCACAATATATCTTTATTGCATGGGAATAGATCCTAAGCATTCACTTCTCAGGTGTCACTACTTATTTTAAATTTTATATTCACTGCAATCCATTTATAAATGTCCAAATGGTCCAGTCCTCCAAATCAGCAAAGATCAAATTGATTTGTTGTGAATACATTTTATGTATTATCATTTCTCTTCATGTCTTTGCTTATTAATAATTATATACTTTTCTATTTAGGATGAGTCTTTGACAACAGAGAAATCAAATGGAAGAATTCATATACAATAAATGATCTATCTCTTGCCAAAATTAAAATTGACATATAACCTTAAAATATATACCCCCAAACAATTTTTTCAAGCAATCTATTCATCTTATATCCATTTTTAGTATCTGACTACATGGATAAAATGAATTATTTAATTCAGGGAAGTGAAAGAATGAGAAAAAAAGAGGATTTCTCAGGGTGCAAAGGGTACAAATTATTTTCAGTAAATGCAAAACAGTAGCAAAAATATTCTACAAAAGTTGCTTTCTCACTGCCAAAATCCATAATGGGGCAGCTACGTGGTGCAGTGAAAATAGCACTGACCCTGGAGTCAAGAGAATTCAAATTCAATCTCAGAAACTTAAAATTACCTAGCAGTGTGACCTTGGGCGAGTCACTTAAACCCACTGCCTTGCAAAAATAAAAAAGAAAACTTAATAGTGTGATCAGTTCACTGAGACAGAAAAGCAATGTTCATGTAAATAAAGAATTATTCAAAAGCCCACAAAGTGGGTATCTAGGTGGTACAATAGACAGAATACTGATCTTGGAGTCAGGAGGACCTGAGCTCAAATCCATCCATAGAAGCCTAATTGTTTTACCTTGGGCAAATCACTTTAATCCCATTGCCTTGCTAAAGTAAGAAAATGAATGAATGAATAAATAAATGAATAAAAAAATAAAAATCTCACAAGTATATGCCAATATATGTTTTTCCAATACCTGGATTTATTGGGAGACATAAAAATTCTAGGTTAAACATATTGCTTCCCCTCACTGAACTTGCACAGGGACATTGACAATTTTATTTTTCTTTTCTCTATGAACACTCTAGTTTTTTCCAGGAAAAAACAAGAACAGACCAAAACCATTAATCTCATTTTCTTGCCAGTTATTGAACTGACTAAGCTGGAGAGATATTTACATTCTGTTGAGCAAAGATTAAACAATATGATATAAATTTCAGGAAGAAAATTATCTATAGGATAACTTAAAAGTTATCATTTAATAACTTCAATGACCTGGGACATTTTAAAATGCTGTCATTTTTAGTGACTTCATGTGAATCAAAAATTATATACTTGGTCATTTAGGGTTCAATAGAGATGATATTTATTTAAGTTCAATTTTAAATAAATTTATGATGATATGGTAGTGGTTAAAAAACAATTATACCAGAGTTTAGAAAGTTCATATATAGTTCCATTCCATTCCATTTTTTATTTGATTTTAGAAGAACTTCTCTGATATTGTAATAAATTAGATAAATGTAGTCTCATTCTGCATTTTCTTTCATCAGGGATTTCTAGTTTTTGTTTGTCTAGTTATGGAGTTGCTTTGATCTAGGTCACAGATAGCATGTGTCTTTTCTTTAGGAACATGCTAGCAAATTTCAGAAGTTTACCACTAGAGCACTGACCATCAGGTGAATATTTTTGCTTATTTCACCTTTTTAAACTATTGGATCAGTCATGATTTGCAACAGTATTGAAATTGTAGAACTCCAGTGATATGAACTATGCATTCTTAAAGTGTTTGAATGATTATCGTCAATTGTGTCTTCCTGTGAAAGTATACCTGGGGTTAAGTTCACCTTTTCCTAAAATATCATGAATAGCAAAAGAAACAACATTTGATAGGGATGAAGATGATACCAAGTTAAGAGGTAGAATTAGTAGCCCAAAAAGAAAGAATTCAAGATTCTCAATAATATTTTATTAGGCAGAGAAAAGAACTATGACACTAATACTTCAGAATGAAACTCTATTGTCTATGTGTTTGCTTGTCTCTTAGGTATGAGTTAAGATTATTTTGAGTTTATTTTTACAAAAGTGTTCATCTATAATATTTTGGATGCAACAATTATATTCTTTAAAAAAGTTATGCTTTCTTGGTAAAATAATGTCTTTTTTCATTGAATTATGTAATTATTTCAGAATGTTTCAAATATTAATTTATGGCTCATATTCATTTCTCAATGCTTCTTAACTACAAGCTGCTTCCCCCAGTAGCTATACCCACTTCAGTAACTTATGTGAACATGCATTATTTTTTTTAAAGAAAGCCCCACCTATATTGTCAAAACTTAGTGCTATAAAACAGTGATAAAATTCATTTCACAACCCTTACTTCTCTTTATTTAGACTCAGTTAGTTTCATCCAATCAAAAGGATTGCTCAGGTGTACATAAATCCAATTCATTACCAGCTAGACCAACCAAATTCACCTCATATTCTCTTCCATTTTAGTTGAAAAGTTAGGACAACTTTATATACTCTGATTTATCTTGTCTTTTCTCCCCATTCCTTCTCTGCCTCTCCCTAAGAAAAGATCCATCAAATTTCAAAGACATTACCTCACTTACTTTCTCAACATTTCTGTGGAAGTGACAAGATATTTTTACATTTTCTTTCTCAGGCCTATTCCCACAGAAATTTACAAGGTCTCAGCAATTGAGAGCATTTGTTTTTCTCAAAGTGAGAAAAAAAGTTCACAACACATTTTCAAATATGAAAAACAAATGTTAAAAGAAAACAAAACAAAGCAAAACAAATGTACACTAATACTAGTCTCCAGAAATTCATATTAGTGGTTTCATGCTATCCCACCAATTAGTATGTGAGCTCCTTGACAGTAGAAATTATCTTTTTTTTGCCTTTTTTTGTACCCAAACACTGATTAAAGTTATGGACTTGTAGTAAGCAGTTAATAATTTTTTTTTTATTTACACTGATTTCCAGTTTTGTTTTATTTTCCTTTCTGAGTGATACAGGTCTAAGCAGAAAACTGATTTAGAAACTAAGTGAAACTTAAGACAACAATAACACTTTATCATAAGGTCAATCTTTTGCTGATGAATTAGGAGAGGATAAAATATTATAGGATTAAAATGTAAGAAAGTTGATGTTGGCCATGAATAAGCTAGGGGAAAAATTTAGGGATAGGAATGCTTTGATGATAGAATGAGAGTCTAATGTGGATTTGATTCAGGAGTTATCTGTTACAGGAGTCATGTACTGCAATTCCAATCAAGAATGGAATTTACAAATGCTTACTATAAGACACATGAAATAGCATGGATTTAAGAATAAGAATAGTAACATCCTATTGCTAATACCAAAAAAAGCTCCCATTTAGATTTCATGTTTTACTTTCTGGTTCAGCGCCATAGTCTCTGTAATGAAAATATATTCCTTTTAAAGTCATAAGTCCTGGCTCCACAGTTTCATCTCTGCTATTTAATAGCCGTGATCTACTCTCAGCAGTTCAGATAGCTAGGACCTCCCTTTTATACCAACTATGGACAATGCTATGCCCATCCAGAGGAAGAAAAGAAAAACAAAAAGCAAAAGCCAAAAACAAAATCCTTCAGAATCTAATGAACACATTCACCCAAAAATCTCCCTTATGTGTTTCTTTTCCTCAATCCTAATTCTTCATATGGAAAATATCTAATCTGTAAACATATTTAACATCATTGTGTGTGTACAATAATTAACCTGACTGTTAACCTCTGATTGGAGGGGGAGAGGGGGAAAGGAAAATTTGTAACTTAAAAATGTACATAGGCATATGGATGAATGCTGAAAATCTTTCATAACATGTAATCTTGGCAAAGGTCAGAAGAATATTGAGTAGTATTACTATGACCTACTAATACACTTCCCTTATGAGTGTAAGGAAATTATTAATAGTTATTGCTTACAGGATCTACTTTATCCCTTTGCCAAGATTTCAGATTTGATTCCAGATTTCAACTAAGCTGAAGAGAAATCTTTTATATTTCCTCTGAAATATAGAGTCATAAGTGGAATAGTTAGCTGGTACAAAATTGTAAAATGTTCATTGACTTATATGTGTGACTATCAGCCTTATTTTGTCCAATGAAATGAGAAACAGATAACTTGGGATTCAAGGTAATTGAGGTGGTTACAATTTGAAAGCGGGATTGAGATACAAATGAACAAAATCATTTTCTATCTGGAAGTTGCATGGGAAGATTGGACTCAGGAATTATGGGCAACCATTATTGATCTTAGTAAACAGATAATCAAAATTCCACCTCAAATATCTTATATGCATGAGCAGATGTCTTCATACATAGAGATACATATGTATTTATGTTGTGTATCTCTGTGCATGTATAAACATTTGTAAGTATATACAAAACAAATGTAAATAGAGCTGTATATACATAGCAGTATAAACATGTATTTATACTTCTGTAGGGTATAGAGATATCCACCCGCTACACAAAAATACATACATACTGTTCAATTTAATTTTTTCTTTTTATCTTATATATTTTATTTTTATGAATTTAAAAATATTATTCTAAGAAGGAGTACCGAGGCTTCGTTGGACTTCCACTCATTCATGAAACACAAAAAGAAGTTTAGAACCTTTGCTCTATACTTATGAATAAAAATTCTAATCCTTAATAAGGAAAAACCATGCATATTCTATTGAGTGAAAAAATATGAAAATATATAACAATTATAAAAAAGTTACATATTTGAAAGTGTGTCATTTTTTTATTCACTGATATTTTGAAAAATCAAGCATATGAATATCATTTAAAATCTGTTCTTATTTGATTGTCCTGAAATACACCTTCAATTATTCTACTCTAATTAAAAAGCATAGTATAAAATTCTCACAAACTTCAGATATTTGAACTCAAAAAATTGGTATTTATATTTATCTTCCATAATTGTCTCATGAAAAATTTGGATTCTTTTTTCTTGAAGGCACACTTACACTAGAACAGTGTTTAGGATAACTATGATAAAGCAGCTAATTCAGTGAGTCATGATAGCCAGTATGGGAATGAAGGTCTTCCATTTCTGGCATTTTCTCCTTTACGTTGATGTTGTGTCTGCTGCTCATCAGATTTTCTTCTATAGCCAATCTATTTTTAATTCAGACTACAAAGTAAGTCTTTCTGACTCTATGGTCAGTTTTCTAGCCACTATGAAACACTACCTCTCTCATACATAATAGTATGAGCAGTTAATTAACTTATGGAAGACATTTGAATTCATAAAAATTCATAATAAAGAAAAAAGTATGACTATTTTATACATAAAAACAGACTTCTGTGCTCAGTGCAGCATTTACTGTCAGTGCAGAATTACTATGTATCAAATAATATTCAAAATTATATACTTTCAATAAGTGTAAATTCAAATGAAGACCTGTATTCCATAGACTAGAGGAAACATTAGTGCTTCAAATTGGCCACATGGCTGATTATTAGATAGGTTCAGCAACAGCAGTTGAGAATAGCAAAAGAAATGAGTTTTATTTAAAGTTTTTCTTTATCCTTCATTTCTTGGAATTTTATCACACTCAGAAACTCAACTATCATGTCTATATATATTTAAAAGAAAAATAGTCATGAGAGTTTTAAATTATCTTGACCATTTATTGGTATAATCATGTATACATACATATGCATATAAATTTTGTATATGTATATATGTGGATTGTGCAATGCATGAATATAATTCATGTCTACTTATCTGTATACACTTATTTACATGCATATACACATGAAAATGTATTATATATAATATAGAAATGAAACTATATTACATATATACCAATATCTATATAACATCTCTATCTATATGTATATCTTTATTTAATTTCTATATATGTATATATTGATATCTCTATCTGTATCTGTACTCTATGTTTCAATATCACCTAGCTACATCTAGTAGCTTCCCACTATTAATTATTTAATATTTATCCCAATGTGTAGTTTGTTTGTACATAGTTGTTTATATGTGCTTTTCCCCCCTTTAGATTTTGAGCTTCTCAAGGGTAGGCACTGTCTTTTACCTATTTTTGTATCTCTAACACATAATAGTATGTAGAACACATCAGTTATTTAAAAAATAATTTCTAATTGAGTAACTGAAATAATTAGAACACTATCAGTTGGATCTGAATGTATTTTTGGAAGCCTAAGTCTAGATAACCCCAATTGTAAGTTCCAGAAGAGCCTCAAGAATTTTAGGTAATAGGTCCAGGGTAGATAGTAATTACATCCATCTATTCATCCATCAATCCATCCATCCATCCATCCATCCATCCATCCATCCATCCACCCATCTATCTATCTGAAGATCTATATTTTTCATTACTGATCATCAGTCAAAATTGTCTCTCCAATTTCTACCTGTTGCTCTTACCATGCTCCTAAAGAGTCAGAGTGGTATGAAGCAATGTATACAAACTGAAGACATACACACATGTGTGTAGATGTTTATGTATGGGTATGTAGTTCAAGCTTTAACATCTACATAAAACTTTCTTGAATTCTCTATTACTGCTGTCTCACAAGATTTTGTCTCTAATTAGCTTGTACTTAGTTAATCTATACACTTCTTTACAAAGAGTTTATATTTAGACCTTAGAAGAAACACACACGGATAGCTTAGTTAGATAGATAGATAGATAGATAGATAGATAGATAGATAGATAGATAGAAATATAGATAGATAGATAGAGAGAGAGAGAGAGAGATAGAGAGATAGAGAGATGATAGAATGATAGATAGATAGATAGATAGATAGATAGATAGATAGATAGATGGATGGATGGTTGGATGGATGGATGTAGATGTGTTTCAGGGACTTCAAGAATAACAGGTTATTTCATTGTTTTAGACTTTGTATCTTCAACACCTGGAAAAGTATCTGGTAAGTATGGAATGCTTAATAACTGTTTGTTGCTTGGGAACTTAAGTCATAGCTATTCTCCAGCAGCAATTGTCTTAAATATCCTTTTATTTTTTATTTTAATTTTTTTTATTTATACTTTGACAAGTCAATAGGGTTAAGTGACTTGCCCACGGTCTCATAGATAAGTAAGATTAAGTGTGTGTGTCTGAGACTGGATTTAAACTCTGGTCTTCCTGACTCCATGGTTGCTGCTCTATCCACTGTGAAACTTAGCTGCCCCTGTCTATGATGTTCTTAACATGTATTATAAAGACTTTGCTTAAAAACCACCTGTAATGAAGACTTCAAAATTTCTAGATAAAATTCCTTTCACTAATTAATTTGCATATTTTTAAAGTTATCTTCAATCAAAATCTGCATGTATGCATGTATGGATTTATGTATTCACACATACACACACACACACATATATATATATAATCATAAATATCTAAAAACATAGCATGTGTGCATGTATGTGTGATATCACTCATTAGCTGCACTCTGTGATAATAACAAAACAAATCTAATCATCTATCTTTTCAAAAATATTTAATACAATATCATGCCCTTTTCTTTACTCTCCTCTGTAAATTTTCACAAAGCAATATTTATCAATTGTTTTGAATTTTTTTTCTTATTGTTTCTGTTAGTAAGGAGATGGTAAATTTTTTTATCATTGCAATTTTTCCAAGTTGTAATGATGCCACAGGATACGGAATGTAAAGTAAATTAAGACATGATTAAATTCAAGCATCTCATTCTATAGAAAAGCAAATTGAGCATCAAAAATTGTTAAATGGCTTCTCTAATGGAGATTCAAACCTATAGGCATAGTTCAGTGTTCCAAGTACTTTCTAACCCATTCTACAATCCATCAACATACTCCTAACATTACAGTTTTACAAAAAAATCTTGGTTATCATAACTTTTAGAAATCCTTTTCCTGGAGATAATAAATTCCATAAATATATATATATATATATATATATATATATATATATATATATATGTATATATATATACATATATATATACTTATAACTACATATATACATATATTCAATCACATATATAAATATATGAATACATAAATACTTATATGTGCACATAGGTATATATGTGCATATAGATATATTGTGTATAAATGCATATAATACAAATATATAAAATATATTCTTCATCACTATTATTCTAGGAGGTGCTAAGGAGAAAATATATGGTGAACATTGCTTCCTCGAATTACTTGCTGTGAATAATTAAATCTACTATTTCTAATTTTAAAAATAGTAGATATTTTGATACCAGTGTCAATCTGTGATATAGACTACTACACATAATGTGATTCTAAACACTAAAGAAAAGACTACAAGAAATTTCATATGGAAAATTCAACTAACTTGAATTGTAAATAAAATGAATCATTTTCTCCCCTTACCTTAATTGTAGTAATCTAAATATTGGCTATTTTGCTTTTTTAACATTAATCTAGGTGGCAACTCTTTACATGGTCTAGTGTGAATAAATCCAGGTAGCCTACATTCTTCCAGATACTAACATTTTCAGCTTGAATGGAAGCTAAATTTTATCAAGCTGATATCATAGTAATAATCAATCAACATTAATGTATTAAATATTTACTCTGATGCAGATACTGTACCAAACCCTGTGCCAAGCATACAAAATGACAATAGATTCTTGAGACCCTCTGGAACTTACAATTTAATAATGGAGACAGCAAGCAAACCGATATGTAATGGGGAAAAGTTCTATACAGGGTCAATAAACAAACAAACAAACAAACAAATAAATAAATAAATAAATAAGTAAGTAAGTAAATAAGTAAATAAATAAACATAGAAATAAATAAATAAATAAATGAAGCCAACACCAACAACTGAAAAATGAAAGCCTGAGAAGGAAGCAATATTGGGAAAAGCTTCTTGCATAAGGTAGGATTTAAATTGTGACTTTTACATAGTGACTTAAAGAAAGCTAGGGAGGTCAGGAGGAAAGGTAGAACATCCCAGATAGAGGGGGTAGCCAAAGAAGATGTCCATTTTATTGAGAAGGAAGGAAACAAGTTAGCAGGGTTTTTGTTTGCTTCCTCATTATCATAATTGTAAATCCCTTCTCTTTTCCCTACTAATGATGGAAAAGGTTATTTTGAAGGATTCATTATTTTAGAAAGAAGTTAGTACTTGGGGGGTTTGAGTTTGGTGTATGAAGGAAGAGAATTGGAGTAGAAAAGAGGTACAAGAGTTGCTGAAATGAAATCTTTTATTCCAAAGTTGCATCTCAGACTGGCCAAGGATTCATTCACTACCCCTCTGTTGTACTCAAAAATGTTCATGATAAAACCCTCAATTTGAATAGGCTAATCAAGAAATTACCCCACCCTCAAATTCCCAAGCCTTGTCACCTTCAATCTCTTGTTAGTTATTGAAGCTCTTCTTGTCTGTTAGAATTTTAGTAGATTAGAGCTTGCTTTTACCCATGATTAAATCCTTTACTTTTATCCTCTGCCAATACAGTTTTGGCAAGAAACAAGAAGGAACCATTTCAAGATTAAACTTCCTGTTTCCTGAGAATGATATCATTAATTTGTGTCCTTTAGACTACAAACCTTTCTCACATTCCCTGCAGAAATATAGCTGCTTAAGTGTGAGATAGAGATTGGTATTCTTGAAACACCATTGCATAGTTCTTTCCCCTGAGATAACATTAACTTGAGAGAAAAATTTTTATCTTCATATTCATATTCTTGTTGCCTCACTCTACTGTATTTTAGTTTTTAGAGAATTGGTATTGGTCTTTAGAGAAGTGACTTTTATAGCTTAATTGAGTAGAAGATATGCTGGACTGGGAAGAAATTTAAGACAGTGTCCGAATAAGATAATATTGAAATTGTCCTTGTATGAGATGATGAGGGTCTGCACCAGCATAGGGGAAATATCAGAGAAAAGAAGAGGATATATGTGAGAGATATTTGAAAATAAAAATAAGTTTTTTTTAAAGGTAATGGATATAGAAGTAGGAGAAGAGAGATTGAGGATACATCAATGACACTTATGTTGTGAGCCGGGATGAGTAAGAGACTGATCTTACTTTAAAAGTAATAGGGAAGTTAAAAAGAGGAGCAAGGTAATGGGGCTGGAGATAATTTAGTTTTGGATATGTTAAGTTTAAGAAACCTAGAAGTCATTCAATTTCAGAAGGTTAATAGTTAGTTTGAATATCAGCAAAGTGGTTGAAGATGAATCAGTAAATTTCAGAATCATTAGCATAGATAAGATCATACAATTCATGGAAGCAGATAAGATTACTAAATAATAGTATAGACAAAGAGGAGAGGAAGACTGAGGACTGAGACCTGTTGGGACCCCCATATTTGGAGCACAATATCTGGAAGGAAAAAACAATTTAAAGATATTAGGAAGAAGCAATCTGACAATGGGCAAGAGAATCAGGAATTTGTATCCAATATTCTTATTATAAGTCTCAAAAAATAAGTTTCACTTTTCTCACAAGAAAATAACAAAATGTTTTCCAGAATACTTCAACCAATTATTATAGTAGTGTCTCTCTCATTATTTATAGTAGTCATATGCTTTGAAGATCAGTTCAAATGCCATTACAACAACAATAAAATCTACTATAAGTATTTTTTCTACAAATAGGTCTCTTCTCTTTACTTTCATGGTTTTAGGATATAAACAAAATAATAATATTTCTGGGTCAAAAGTAGATCTCTGTACAGTGTTCCAATTTGTTTTTCAGAACAGTTTTACTAGTTCACAAATATACCAACAGTACATTATTGTTCCAATTTTTCTGCATCCCCATCAGCATTAGTAATTTTCTTTTTCTCTCATATTATCCATTCTTATAGGTGTGAAGAGGTATCTCAGGATTGATACAATTATGAATAATGTTTTAGAACAATTTTTCTTATGTCTATTGAAAGTTCTGATATCTCCTCAAAACTGCCTGATCAGATCATTTGCCCATTTATCAATTAATAAATCCATCTTACTTTTCTAAATTTCCCTATATATTTCAGAAATGAAGTCTTCATCAAATGCTGTAACTTTCCTAATTTCCTATTTCCTTCTAATTTTAACTGAATTAGTTTTATTAATTTAAAAATTCTTGTTATTTGCTCTACAAATTCTTTGGGTTTAGAGTTTCTCAATTCCATTTAATTTTATAATCAAATTTTTGATGACCCTTCATTACATGTAGTTTTTATTGCATCATACTCTGAGAAAGATTCATTAATATTCTGCCTGTCTACATTTTATTGTGAGCTCTCTGCCCTAATAATGTCATATTTTTGTGGTGAATAACATATACCACTGACCAAAAACTTTCTTTCTATCCCCATTCAATACCCTGTAGAAGTCTATCACATCTAACTTTTTAAAAATTCTATTTACCTCTTAAACTTCTTTCTTTTTCATCTTGTATTAAATTTATCTAGTTTTCACACACACACATACAGAGAGAGAGAGAGAGACAAGACAGAGACAGAGTTTGAGATCATATACTCATTTAGTTTTTGCTCTCTATTTCTTCCTTTAACTTCTCCTCTAAGAATTTCGATGAATTATCATTTGATGGTTATATGTTCAGAACTGATATTATTACATTATCTTTGGTACCTTTTTGCCAAATGTGATTGCCTTCATTATCTCTTGGAAACAATGGGGCAAAAGACTGGACTGGGTTGGGAACAAACCACTGCTAAGTCAGAACATGGCCATAAAGGTGGAAACAAACTCTGCAAAGGCAAGGCCTGAAAAATTATAGAAAATGTAAAACACATTTTAGGAAAAGCAAGCAACCTGGAAAATAAATACAGCAGAGATTATCCACAAATCATAGCACCAGAATGCCAGATCAAAAAAAAAAAAAAAAAGAGCCTGGGAAACATCATGCAGGAAATTATTAGGGTAAACTGTTCAAATCTGCTGGGACAAGAAATACACAGCGTCCCTCCAGAAAAAGACACGGGGATTAAAATGCCAAGGGCCAAATTCCAGAACTCTCAAATAAAAGAGAGAATACTGCAAGCAGCAAAAAGAAAACAACTTGATTACAAAGGAAACAGAGAGTAAAACAGAACCTATCAGCCTCAACAATGAAGGATCAGAAGACCTGGAATATGATATATGAGAGAATAAATAACTTACAATTATGAATTTACTACCCTGCAAAATTTAGCATATATTACCAGGGGAAAAGATGGATTGTCAATAAAATAGAGAATTTCCAGAATTTTCTAACACAAGTACCAAAATGGAACAGAGAAGAGTTGCATAAAAAGGTAAATGAAAAGGGGAAGAAAAATCAAAAATAAAACAAAACAAAGGTTGGTCAAGATTGCCAAATTGTATACAATCATTAAAGGGAAGATATACCACTTCTAATTCTTGAGAAATTTACTTCTATTAAAATAATTAAAGGACTGAATATAATTAAAGTGATTGGACATATAGGATATAGGAGATTTAGGCCTTATTTCTTTATTTAAGAGGTCCCAGCATTCATGACTGTTTGCAACAAAAAGCCCAGAAGAAAAGAAGGAATGTTAACGCTAAACTTAGTGTCTCATTTTCCTTTGACCCACTTTAATTCTACTGTGCTGAGAAAGCTTAATACTTTCTCTGATGAGGACATCATAAACTGAGTAGTCAGTTCACAGTTTCCTTTATAATCATTTGTAATGTTCTCAAGTGACACCTTCAGAATCTCCTGGTATTTAGAGCTCTTTAAGATTCCTGTAGTTAAATAAATCCAGGTTTTATTAAATCCTTGCTTCCCTTAACAAGGCATTAAGTACCCCTGTGGGGAGGAGAAGGGTGGGAAGAGGGGGGTAAAGTGTGAGAGGAAATAGGCCTGGGGGGAGGAGTAAAAGTAGTTCAAGAAATGATTTGCTTTGGATGATACTTTTGCTCTTGAGGAGGAGTCTGTCCTTAGAGGTTACTTGAAAACAGGATAAGGTTAAAAAAAAAGAATTAGTATAATTTGATGCAATTTGAGACAATGCTGTTTATCAAGCAAGCAAGCAATCTGAAATGATACTTTGATAATAATTTGGTCTAATCAAGCAATAAAATATTCTGTGATTGATGATGCCAGATTAAGAGAACTTGAGAGGTAAATAACATTAGGTGAAGAGCCACACAGATTTTTTTGGTTTTGTTTTTTTTTTAGGTTTTTTCAAGGCAAACAGGGTTAAGTGGCTTGCCCAAGGCCACACAGCTAGGTAATTATTAAGTGTCTGAAACTGGATTTGAACCCAGGTACTCCTGACTCCAGGGCCGGTGCTTTATCCACTACGCCACCTAGCTGCCCCCAGAGGCACACAGATTTTTATAATTTTAGAGGGAAAGAAGGGAGAGTGTGAACCTTGAGTAAATTCTACTCAATAGATTTGACCCAGAAAGGTAAAAAAATAATTCCCATTTAGGTTTAAAAATTAATCCTAATCTAGGGGAAAGGGAGTTATGGGGGGAGAAAAAAAATAAGAGAAGAAGTGACTGATAAACAGGAAGTCGATGGTATAAATCAAAATTAACTGAAAGTTAAATTTTAAAAGAACAGTTAAGGGGGAAAGGGAATAAAACTTTGTTTAGGAGAAATAAGATGAAAGAAAGATATAATGAAAGGAAATACAGAATTAGTCATAAATGAGAATGAGATGAAGTATCCTATTAAAAGGAAGAGGACAGCAGAATGGATTAAAAACCAGAATGCTACAATATATTGTTTACAAGAAACATATCTGAAAAAGAGAGATAAACACAGCATAAAGGCAAAAGGATGGAGCAAAATATTTTATGCTTCAGCTGAAGTAAAATATCAGGGATTGTGGTCTTGATTTCAGAAAGAGTAAAAGCAAAAAGCAAGCTCACTAGAAGAGATAAGGAAGGAAAGTACATCTTAAAAACACCATAAGTAATGAAACAATATCATTACTAAACATGTATGAGCCTAGTGGGAAAGCATCCAAATTCCTAGAGAAAAAGCTGAGTGAATTACAAGGAGACATAGACAGCAAAATGTTAAAAATGGCAGACCTCAAACTCCCTCTGTCAGAATTACATAAATCTTACACCAAAATTAATAAGAAGGATGTTAAGAAGTTGAATGAAATCTAAAAAAACTTAGATGTGATCGATGTCTGCATAAAACTTAAGGGAGATAGAAAAGAATAGATCTTTCTTTTTAGTAGTACATGGCACCTACACCAAACTTGACCATGTACAAAAAGCATAATCAAATGCAAAAAGGCAAAAACAATAAATATACCCTTCTCAGACCATGAGGCAATAAAAATTATGTGTAATTAACTCTTGGAAAGCTAAACCAAAAATTACTTGGAAACTAAATAATATACTTTAAATAATGGGTAGATCAAATAGCAAATAATAGAAATAATCTATTATTATATCCAAGAAAACCTAAAAAAAAATAGTCATGGGATGCAGTAAGGCAGTTTGAAGGGGATATTTTATAGCTCCAAAATCTATATGAGTAAAATAGAGGAAATGGAGATCAATAAATTGGATATGCAACTAAAAAAATACTAGAAAAAGAAAAAATTTAAGATGCTCAAATAAATACCAAATTAGAAATTCTGAAAATCAAAGGAGACATTAATAAAAATTGAGGGGGCGGCTAGGTGGCATAGTAGATTGAGCACCAGCCCTGGAGTCAGGAGACCTGAGTTCAAATCCATCTTCAGACACTTAATAATTGCCTAGCTGTGTGGCCTTGGGCAAGCGACTTACCCCACTGCCTTGCAAAAACTAAAAAAAAAAAAAAAAAAATTGAAAGCAAGAAATCATTGATTGCAAATATAAAACTAAGAGTTAATTTTATGAAAAATCCTATGAAATAGACAAAGTGTTGGTTAATATGATTTTTTTAAAAAAGAAAAAATCAAATTACTACTATCAAAAACAAAAATGTGAACCAACCAACTTTGAGGAGGAAATTAAAGAAATAATTAGGAGTTACTCTGTTGAACTGTGTGTCAAAAATTGGATAACTTCAGTGAAATGTATGAATATTTCCAAAAATCTAAATAACCCAGATTAACAGAAGAGTAAATAAAATATTTAAATAACCCCCATTTCAGAAAAGAAATTGAAGAATTCATCAAGAAACTCCATAAGAAAAGGTCTCAAGGTCCAGATAGATTTACAAGTGAATTCTACCAAACATTTAAGGGGCAGTTAATTACTATTCTGCATAAATAATTTAAAAAACTAGGAGGAGTTCTGTCAAATTCCTTTTGTGAGACCAACATGGTGATTATACCTAAACCAGGAAGAAGCAAAACAGACAAAGAAAATTTTAGACCAACTTCCTAATGAATATTGGTGCAAAAATATTAAATAAAATTTTAAATGAGACTACAAGTTATTACTGGGATAAGACACAATGATCAGTTGATATTTATATCGTGTAGGCAGGGACGTCTCAATATTAGAAAAACTGTCAACATAAAGGAGCATATAAATAGCAAAAGAAACAGAAATCATATAATTATCTCAATAGATGCTGGCAAAGCTTCTTTTTAATGAAATATATAATTTATTTTGAGTTTTACAATTTTTCCTCCTATTCTTGCATCCGCCCCCCATCCGCAACAAAAGGCAATCTATTATTCGTTACATTGCTTCCATGGCATAATTTGTTTTAAGTTGAAGAGGATGTGGGAGAAATATTCTTAAGGAAGAAAAATAAATAAGAAGAGATAGGATAATTACTAAATAAGATAACTTTCCCCCCCTAAATTGAAGGTAATAGTCTTTAGTCTTTGTTCAAACTCCACAATTCTTTCTCTGTATACAGCTGGTATTCTCCATTGCAGATACCCTGAAATTGTTCCTGATTGTTGCACTGATGGAATGAACAAGTCCATCAAGGTTGATCATCACTCCCATGTTGCTATTAGGGTATACAAAGTTTTTTGGTTCTGCTCATCTTGATCAGCATCAGTTCATGCAAAACCTTCCAGGATTCCTTGACTTTCCATCCCTCCTGGTTTCTAAAAGAACAAGTGTTCCATGACATATGTGTAATACAGTTTGTTGAGCCATTCCTCAGTTGAAGGACATTCACTTAATTTCCAATTCTTTGCTACCACAAACAGGGCTACTATGAATATTTTTGTACGAGTGATGTTTTTACCCTTTTCTATAATCTGTTCAGGGTATAGACCCTGTATTGGCATTGCTGGATCAAAGGGTATGCATATTTTTGTTGCCCTTTGGGTGTAATTCCAAATTGCTCTGCAGAAAGATTGAATGAGTTCACAACTCCACCAGCAATGCATTAGTGTCCCGGATTTCCCACATCCCTTCCATCATTGATCACTGTCTTTCTGGTCATATTGGTCAGTCTGAAAGGTGTGCAGTGGTTCTAAGGAGATACTTTCATTTGCATTTCTCTAATATGTAGTGATTTGGAGCAATTTTTCATATGACTATTGATCACTTTAATTTCCTCATCTGTAAATTACCTTTGCATATCCTTTGACCATTTGTCAACTGGGGAATTTTTTTTTAATATTTTAATCAGTTCTCTAAATATTTTAGTAGTGAGTCCTTTGTTAGAAACTCTAGTTATAAAAATTGTTTCCCAATTTACTGCATTTCTTTTGATCTTGGTTACAGTGGTTCTGTCTGTGCAAAAGCTTCTTAATTTAAGGTCATCAAAATTATCAAGTTTGCTTTTAATGATGTTCTCAATCTCTTTTTTTGGTCATAAACTGCTCCCCTTTCCATAGATCTGACAGTTATACTTGACAGGTATCCTTGAAGTTCTAGTTGGCTTCTAATTTTTTTTTTTATTTCTGAATCCCGTATCTATTTTGATCTTATCTTGGTATAGGGTGTGACATATTGGTCTAATCCAAGTTTCTTCCATTCTTCCATACTAACTCCCAATTTTACAAACAGTTTTTCTCAAATAAGTTTTTTTCCCAATAGCTGGACACTTTGGGTTTATCAAATAGCAGATTACTATAATCATTTTGCTATTGCATCATCTATTCCACTGATCCATCACTCCATTTCTTTTTTTTTAATGCTAAAAGTCAATACCTTTATTTTTATATGTCACAATAAAAAAATAAGCTCCATTTCTGCCCCACTCTTCCTTTTAAATCATTTCTTCATTGTCAGGAAGTGGGAAGTCTTCTTACATATTTGGAAACTACCCCTGGGGCAGTTTGCAAAAAAAAACAAACTACAAACTATTAACAATCATGACAAAAAGCTCTAAAAATGGAATGCAAATTAAAATGATTCTGAAGCTTCACTTTACACTGATAAGATTTGAGAAAAATGACAAAAGATGAAAATGGTCAATGTCAGAGGGACCCTGGAAAGGTAGGCACTCTAATGCACTTTTGGTGGAGCTGTGAATTTGTCCAACAGTTCTGAAAATGGTTTGGAATTACTCTAAGTCACTAAAACAAACAGATCTTTGACTCAGTGATACCACCATTGGCATAGAACCCAAGGAGGACAAAGATAGAGGAAAAGGTCCCATATATACAAAAATATTTATAGCAGCACTTTTTTGTAGTAGCAAAGAACTGCAAACAACAATACGCATCAATTGAGAAACAGCAAATGAACATACAGGATATGAAAGCAGTGGGATATCATGTGCTCTAAGAAATGAAGACGTCAAGAGCAATTTGCAAAACCTTGCATGTACTGATGGTAGCAGAAAAAGAAGCAGAAACAAGGAAACAATTTACACAATCACCACAATATAAAAGAACACAACACTGAGACTTCAAAACTCTGATCAATGCTTATGCAACTGTGACTCCAGAGGACCGGTAAAATGTTTCCTTTCCTCTGGCAGAGAGGTGTTAAATTATAGGTAAAGAACAAGGAATAATTTTTAGACATTTCCATTGTGTTGATTTTTCACTGTGATTATTTATCACAGGGGAGGGATACTGAGGGGAGAGGAGGACATAGTGGGGGGGAAGGAGAATCATGGGAAAGTGATGGTGATGTAAAAGTATCAGCGTTTTGAAAGGGGAAGAGGCAAAAAAAAAATACCCCATGTCTGAGACCCAGAACCATGTTGTTCTGGTGCAAGAGAAAAAATAATAGAAAACTGAGGAATGGGTTTCATCACGTTTTTTCCTATTTTATCTGTCTGGTCTAGGCATTGCTGGGCACGTAGGCACCATCATAGCATGAGGAAGGGGCCTCATCATTGGAGGACCAGGCATCACAGGTATGTGGCCTCCCATGGGCATCCTCATGTCAGGATGTGGCCCTACAGGAATCATTCCAGGAGGAGGGGGTCCTATCATGCTTCTGTAAGGTGGTGGGATCATAGGCCCTCCTAGTGGAGGAGTAGAGAAGAGGTTGGGAGGAATTCTTCTTTGTTGAAATGCAGTGGTTGTTTTATCAATCTGGCTCTGGGCTTGTTCTTCCATCCATTTTTGGTAATAGTCTCTCACATTTTCTTTGTGCTTCCTCCCACTGCAGTGTATCTTCCTCACCAATGGAGAATCATGAGTGAGATACGTATCAAAGTAATCACAATAAAACTTGGGCATGTTGCACTGTTGTCCAAGGTATCTTCAGAAGAGGCTGGCTAGGCTCCTCCCCCTCTTCACATATAAGGTTAACTCTGGAATGCTGATAAAAGAGACTCTAGTTCTTCAGATAGATACTCAATAGGGATCTTAGAACGATGACCTGTACCCCCGCCAGCAAAGCCTGGGAGCACCGTGCGCTGCCGTCCTCTGGAAACGCGGGGTCCACCTGCGGGGACAGGGGGAGGCAAGAAAGAAGTTGGGGCAGAAAGCCTACAAAACCAAGGAGAGAGCCACCCCGCCTAGTGCACTCTGAGTGTGGAGGGCGCCGACTCCATCACTCTATTTTTTAGCCAATACCAGACAGTTTTGATGACTGATGCTTTATAATATAATTTAGATCTGGTAAGGTCAAACCACCTTCTTTTGTACATTTTGCACTCAATCCCTGGAAATTCTTGATTTTTTTATTACTCCATATGAATTTATTTATAATTATTCTAATTCATTTAGGTGATTTTTTTGGAATTTTGGTTCCTAGAGCAATAAACAAGCAGTTTAGTTTTGGTAGAATTATTATCTTTAGTATTTTACCTTGACCTAATCATGAACAGTTGATGTTTGTCTAGTTATTTAAATCTGATTTTATTTTTTGTGAGAAGTGTTTCGTAATTGTTTTTAAAAAGTTTTTGAGTCTACCTTTGAAAGTAGACCTCATGTATTTTATAGTGTCTCAGGCTACTTTGAATGGGATTTCACGTTCTAACTTTCTGCTGTATCTTGTTAGTCATGTATAGAAATAGTGAGGGGTTATGAAGGTTTATTTTATATCCTGCGACTTTGCTAAAGTTGCTAATTATTTCTAGAAGTTTTTTAGATGCTTTTTTGGGGGATTCTCTAGGTATACCATCATTTCATCTGGAAAGAGTGAGAGTTTTGTCTCTTCCTTCCCTATTCAAATTCCTTCAATTTCTTTTTCTTTTATTCTTGCTGAAATTAACATGTCTAATACAATACTGAATATTAAGAGTGATAATGGGCATCCTTGTTTCACCCCTGATCTTATTGGGAATGCCTCTAGCCTATCCCCATTACATATAATGCTTGTTGATGATTTCAGAAAAATGCTGCTTATTATTCTAAGCCACAATTCATTCAATCTTGCACTCTCTAGCATTTTTAATAGGAATGGACACTGTGTTTTGTTGAAAGCCTTTACAGCTTCTATTCAGATAATCACATATTTTCTGATAGATTTGTTACTGATATAATTAATTATACCAACAGTTTTCCTAATATTGGACAACCCTGCATTCCTGAGATAAATCCTACTTGGTCATAATGTATTATCCTAGTGATGTTGTTGTAATCATATTGGTAAGATTTTAATTAAGTTTTTTTGCATCTATATTCATCGGGGAGATAAGTCTATAATTTTCTTTCTTTGTTTTAACTTTTCCTGGTAAAGGTACCAGCACCATATTGGTATTGTAGAAAGAGTTAGGCAGAGTTCTGTCTTCACCTATTTTTTCAAAGAGTATAAATAGAATTGCAATCAATTGTTCCTTAAATGCTTGATAGAATTCATTTTTGAATCCATCTGACCCTGGAAATTTTTTATTAGGGAGTTTAATAATGGATTGTAGAATTTCTTTTTTTGAGATAGTGTTGATTAGGTGTATAATTTTCTCTTCACTTAACCTGGGCAACTTAGGGTTTTGTAAATATTCATCCATTTCTCTTAGATTGTCAAATTTATTGGCATAGAGTTGGGCAAAATAATTCTGAATTGTTATTTTAATTTCCTCCTTATTGGTGGTGAATTCACCTTTTTCCTTTATGGTATTAGTAATCTGGTTTTCTTCTTTCTTTTTTTTAAACAAATTGCTCAGAGGTTTTACCAATTTTATTGGCCTTTTGATAAAAATCAAATCTTGGTTTTATTAATTAATTCAATATTGTTCTTGCTTTCTAATTTATTAATTTCTTTTTTAATTTTTAGAATTTTTAAATTGGTATTTAATTTGGGGTTTTAATTATTCTTTATCTAATTTTTTTAGTTCCTTATTTAGTTCATTGATTTCCTCTTTCTCTAATTTATTCATGTAAGCATTTAAAGATATAATATATACCCTGAAAGCTACCTTGAGTATATCCCATAGGCCTGGTATGTTGCTTCATTATTTTCAGTGTCTAGGATGAAATATTTAATTCTTTCTATAATATGTTGCTTGATCCACTCAATTCTTTAAGATGAGGTTATTTAGTTTCCATTTAGTTATGAGTAACTCCATGGCCCAATCTTGCTACTCTGTATCTCTCTGCTTCCAATGAGTTTCTTGTAAGCAGCACATTGTAAGATTCTGTTTTTTAATCCACTCTGCTAGTTGCTTACGTTTTAATGGAGAGTTCATTCCATTCACATTCAAAGTTATAATTACTAACTTTATATTGCCCTCTGTTTGTATTTTTCCCCCTTTTCAGTTAAGCCATATTCCCCAGGATTTTATTTTTGAATACCACCTCTTCCAGTGTATCTCCCCGCCTATATCAATCCTATATCCTCCTTTCTTTCCCCTTTACCTTTTTCCATTTTTCCTTCCCTTCCTTCTGTTAGTTCCCCCTTTTCTCCCCCTCCTTCTCCCTTCCCCTCCCCTTTTCCCTTTTTAATGCTTGAAAGATAAGATAAGTTTCTTAACAGAGTGTGTGTAATTTAACTTTAAGCCAAGTCTGCTAAGATGAAGATTCAGGTGATTTTCACCTGCTCCCTTCTTTATGTCTAATACAGTAGGTCTTTTGTACCTCTTAATATAATGAGGTTTACCCCATTCATTCTCCTCCATCCTCCCTCCTCCTTACTGTCCACTTTTTAAAGGCGTTACTGTTTTTAAATCATTCTATCTGAGTCACAGAAATGTAATGAGTGTCCATCACTTCTGGCTACGTATATTTTCTCTAATAGAATTATAGTTCTCAAACACTATGAGAATATTTTTCCCATGTAGGGTAATTGCTAATTTCATCTTATTGGATAACTGTCTCTTGGATAAGTAATGAGTGATCATCACTTCTGGCTAAGTATATTCTCTCTAATGGAGTTACAGTTCTCCAGAGTTATAACAATCTCCCAGTTGAGGATATAGCCGGTTTCACATTATTGGATAGTAATTTTTTTTACCCTTTTTCTTACCTTTTCATGTGTCTCTTGAGCCTCCTATTTCATGTTCAAATTTTCTATTTAGCTCTGGACTTTTCATCAGGAAATGTTGGAAGTCTCCCATTTCATGAGATGTCCATCTTTACCTCTGGAAGAGAAAGCTCAGATTTGCTAGATCCTGGATTCCTGGCAGCACTCCAAGCTCTGTTGCTCTTTGGAATATTTTATTCCCAGCCCTTTGTTCCTTTAATGGTGATGCAGCTAGATTCCTGCATAATCCTTACTGTTGCTCCTTAGTATTTAAATTGTTTCTTTCTGGCTGCTTGCAGGATTTTCTCTTTCATCTGTTAGTTTTGATATTTGGCCACAATATTTCTTTTAGTGTTTTCATTTTCAGACCATGTGTCAGAGAAGATTGATATTTTTTTTTCAATAACTATTTTGCCTTCTGGTTCCATGATATCAGGGCATTTTTCCATCACTAAATCCTGTAATATTAAATCCGGGCTTTTTTGGTCTTCAATGTTTTAGGAAGACCTATAATTCTCAGGTTGTCCCTTCTTCATCTGTTCTCAATGTCAGTGGTTTTTTGATGAGGTATTTTATATTTTCTTGTATTTTTTATCTTTTGGTTTTGTTTAAAAAGAATCTTGTTATCTCATGAAGTCATTATTTTCCACTGATTCCATTCTTTCTTTTAGAGAATAATTTTCTTCATTTACCTTTTGCATCTCTTTTTCCATTTAGTCAATTCCATTTTTGAAGGATTTTTCCATTTGCCAATAGAGGATTTGAAAGAATTATTTTATTTTTGCTTTTGCCCAATTGAGGATCTGATAGAATTGTTCTCATTTTGTATTTATCAAATTGTATTATCCAAGAACTTGTTTTCTTATTGAGAGAGGTTAATTTTCTCTTGCAACATGCTAAATTTCTCTTGAATCCCCCCCCTTTTCCCAATTGATTTTTTAACTCCTTCCTGATTTCTTCAAGGAAGTCTTTTTAGGCTGGAGACCAATTCATACTCCTCTCAGAAGTGCTATATCTCTCTGAGTTAGAATCTATTATCTTCTAAGCATTTCTTCATGGGTCCCCTCTTTTTAGCTGGATTTTCTTCATTTTCCTAGGATCTTGTGTTGGTGGAAGGGTTGGCTCTCAGAGATTTGCTTTAAAAAACCCTATTGGCTTTCTCCACTTGAGTTAGTAATTATATGGGTCTTCCAGTAGGTGGTGTTGGTTGCTTTCTCTGGAGTGTTTGAGGCCCTAAACTGCAGGATCTGTGTTGACTTTGAACAATGAGTTCAGCTCTAGGGGTGTTAGTTAATTTCCCTTTCAGCTGCTTGTACTCTGTTGCTCATACCTGAGCCCGAGGGGGCAGGGGGCCATTTCCAGTTCATTCTGGGCAGAATATTCTGCAAAAAACTATGGAGCTCAGGTCCCTTCACAACTGGATTGATTTCCAGGCATGTTCTGTAGTTCTCTGTGCTGCAACTCACTCTTCAGTGGACTGGGGCTCACCAGATCTCTTCAAACCCTTGACAAAAATTTCACTGCTAAATTTGGTCCTGAGACCCACCACTCACCAAAACCTCTGTGGCTGAAGCCTCTGGCTTCACCCTTTTGCTGTCCCTGTCTTGGTCCTCTGCTCTCCACTCATGGTTCACCCATGGTCCCCTGAGACAGACCTTGTTGGTAGATATTCCTCTCCTAGCTTTTCATTCTGGGTTTTGTGGATTGAATTTCTGTTAAGAGGCTTCTTTCATATTATTTTTGAGGGGGAACCTGGAGCATTTAGAACAGTGCTTGTCTTCTCTCTGCCATCTTGGCCAGAAGTGTCTGAAGAAAGCTTTGATAAAATATACCATCCATTCCTATTAGAAACCCAGCAATTTGGGAATAAATGGAGTTTTCCTTAAAATATTAAATAGTATCACTCTAAAATAATCAACAAATTTTATATGTGAAGGCAATAACCTCAGAGCATTCCCAGTGAAATCAGGGGTGGGACAAGGACTGTCCATTATCATCATTAGTTTTCAATATAGTATTAATAATGCTAGCTTTAGCAATAAGAGAGAAAAAATGCAATTGAAGGAATCAGAATTTGGAATTTGGAAGCAAAGATTTCACTTTTTGCAGATGATATTATGATATATTTAGAAAATATAAGAAATAATCTTAAAAAAACTACTTGAAACAATTAACAAATTCAGCAAAGTAGAAAGTTTTAAAATAAACCCACATAAATCATCAGTATTTAAATTTATGAAAAATAAAGACCAAGAGCAAGAGATAAAAAGAGAAATTCCATTTAAACTTATTATGGAATCATTAAATACTTGGGAATCTACCTACCAAGACAAACACAGAAACTGTATGAGCACAATTATAAAGCACTTCTCATCCAAATAAAATCATATTTAAATAATTGGAAACAAAGTCAATTGTGTAATGGTTAGGTCAGACTAATATAAAATAAATAATAATTATACCACATATTAAATTTCTTATTCAGTGCCATACCAATAAAACTTCTAAATACATATTTTATTCAGCTAGAACAAATAGTAATAAAATTCACCTGGAGCAACAAAAGGTAAATAATATCAAGGGAACTGATAAAAATGTAAAAGAAGGTGAAAGAGTTCTATGAACTAAAACTATAATATAAAGGGACAATCATAAAAATTGTCTTGTACAGTTGAGAAATAGATTAATCTGTCAGTGTTATAAGATCAAAGACATGGCAACCAATGAATAAAGCAATCTACTGTTTGACAAACCCAAAGACATCAGCTTCTGGGATAAAAGTTAACTATCTGACAAAAATTTGGGGGGAAAAATGAAAAGTAAAATGGTAAAAACTAAGCATAGACCCAAATCACATGCTCCATCCCAAAATAAGGTAAAAATGGATAGAGGATTTAGACAAAAACAGTGACACCATAGATAAATTATTAGACCAAGAAATACTCTATCAGATCTATGGAAAGGGGGCAAATTAATGGCCAAAAAAGAATTAGAGTACATAATTATGAACTGCAAAATGAATGCTTTTAAAAACTATATCAAATTAAAAGGTTTTTACACTAATGTTGTTAATGCTGTTAAAATTAGAAGGTAAATTGAAAGCTGAGAATAATCAAAAATAGGAGTTTTATCAGAACTCCTTATATATATTCTGTAAAATATGTAGAGAATTCTTCAAATTCATAATGTTACAAGTCATTCCCCAATTGATAAATGGTCAAAAGATATGAATAGACTATTTTCAAATAAAGAAATTAAAACTTCATAATCATATGAAAAACATGCTTCAAATCTTTATTGAAATTAAAGCAAATATGAAGTATCACCTCATATCTATTAGGTAGGCTAAGATGAGAATAAAAGAGAGAAATGATCAATGGAAAAGTTGTGGGAAACAGACATTTATTCATTGCTGATGGAGTTGTGAACAGATCCAAATATTCTGGAGAGCAATGTGGAACTATGCCCAAAGAGTAACAAAACTTTTTATTCCCTTTATTCCAGCAATTCCAATTCTAAGCCTATATCCAGAAGAAATCATAAAATCTCACATTTTCCCAAAATTTTTGAGCATCTCTTTTTTGAAGTGACAAAGCATTGGGAAATGAGGGAATGACTATCAAATGGGGAACGTCCGAACATGTTATGATACATGAATACTGTGGAATATTACTGCTTTATAAGAAAACATAGTCAGACTCTAAAGAAGCACAGAATGAGTTAAAGTATCTGATGCTGAGCAAAGAGAACAGAACTAAGTGAACAATGTACACATTTACAAGGACATTGTGAGATGATCTGCCTTTATGAATGCAGTTCTTAGCAATTCAGAGAGAAAGAAACACTGCTTTAGATTAGCTATGGATAATGGTATCCTCATTCAGTGGAAGAAAATACAAAACAAATCAAAGCCCTTCAGAATCTGATAAACAGTTCATAAAACTTATCTCTTATGTATCTCTTTCCCTTAATCCTAATTCTTCATAGAAAAAATAACTAATGTGCAAAGGTGGTTATCATAAATATGTATGTGAAATGTGTACCTGGCTGTCTGCCTCTGAGGGAAGGGGAGTGGGAAGGGAAGTGGAAAGAAATTGTGTGACTTTAAAATATACATCTGGAAATGGAAAAAAAAACTAAAAATAAACCATGAATGATCAAATTCTAGAGAAGTATGGAATGAATTACAAGAACTGAAGCTGTGTGTGTAGGGAACAGAACTAAGAAAACACCTCACACATTAGCAACAACATTCTGAGTTGATCAACCTTATTGCAAGTAACACCTCTCAGCAGTTCAGAGAGCTAGGACTGTCCTGGGAGATCTGTAATGGACAATACTATCCACAACCAGATTAAAAGAAAAATAAAAAAAAGGAAAAGATACAGAATATAAATGAACACTATGTTCATGTGTTACAAAATTCTCTTATGTTTTTCTCTTCTATCTCATGGTTTTCTTTATTTTACATTATCTTAATTCCTCATTAAGAAAACAAATAATTTGTGAACAAGTTAAACATAAATGTATACCTACAATATTCACCAGACTGTTCACCATTGAGGGCAGGGATGGGGGAAGGGAGGGATGTAGTTATGGTATATGAATACTGTGTAATAATAATAATAATAAAAACAATATTAATACTATATATTATGTATTTATGCATTATGTAATAGGTATTATATAGCTTATACATTTTCATATGCATGTGGTTGAATGTTGAAAATCTTTCATAATATGAAATTGGAAAAAGTCAAGTAACAATTGGGTAAAAATAATTTCAAAATATATTAATTTGGTTTAGTTCTCACTACAGTTTAGAAATGAATCCTTTTTCAAGAATACTATCAAAATTTTTTCTCAATTTACTGCATTCATTTAATCTTGAATATATTGGTTTTATTTTTGAAAACCCTTTTTAATTTAATGTAATTAAAATTACCTATTTTGTATTTTGTGATGTTCTCTATCACTTCTTTGGTCAGAAATTCCTACCATTTCAATACATTTGATACATGAATTTTGCCTTGCTCTCCTAACTGGCATTTGAAATCACATTTATGTCTTAATTCTGGAGTCATACAGACCTTAGGATGGATTTATATTATTCTATGCCTAATTTGTGCCATTCTTGATTCCAGTTTTCTTAGCATAAAACTCAAGAGTGAGTTCTTATCTCAGAACCTGGAGTCTTTGGCGTTATCAAACATTAGATTACTATGGTCATTTGCTACTTCTTTTTTATGGCATAATTTCCACTGATTCACCACTCCAATTTTTTCTTAATTTGACTTTTATTTTGTTTAAACTAAATTCAAGGTAGTTTTTTTCCAATCATTTTTGGCAAGGTTTTGAGTTTTATAATTTTCTCTCTCCCTTACTTCCCACACTCCTCATCCTAACAGAAAGCCACCTGATACAAGCTCTATACTTATAACCAAGTTAAAAATCAATCAATATTGAACATGTAGGGAGACAAGAATCATATGCAAATGGTAGAAATAAAACATTAGAGAGAAAAATTTGCATTCCTAAGACACTTTTTAAAAATTGAACAAAAGTTTTCATCTTCATTTTTTAAAATTAATTTTTATTAAAGATATTATTTGAGTTTTACAATTTCCCTCCCAATCTTACTTACCTTCCCCCACCCCTCCATGGAAAGCAGTCTGTCAGTCTTTACTTTTTTTCCATGTTGTACCTTGATCCAAATTGGGTGTGATGAGAGAGAAATCATATACTTAGAGAAGAGACAAGAATTCTAAGAGGTAACAACATCAGACAATAAGATATCTGTGTTTTTTCTAAATTGAAGGGACTAGTCCTTGAACTTTGTTCAAACACCACAGCTCCTTATCTGGATACAGATGGCACTCTCCTTTTCACACAGCCCCAAATTGCTCCCCATTCTTGCACTGATGGGATGAGTGAGTCCTTCAAGGTTGATCATCACTCCCAAGTTGCTGTTAGGATATACAGTATTTTTCTGGTTCTGCTCAGCTCACTAAGCATCAGTTCATGCAAATCCCTCCAGGCTTCCCTGAAATCCCATCCCTACTGGTTTCTAATGAAACAATAGTGTTCCATGACATATATATGCCACAGTTTTCTAAGCCATTCCCCAATTGAAGGACATTTACTTGATTTCCAATCCTTTGACACAACAAACAAGGCTGCTATAAATATTTTTGTACAAGTGATGTTTTTACCCTTTTTCACAATCTCTTCAGGACATAGACACAGTAGTGGTACTGCTGGGTCAAAGGATATGCACATTTTGGTTGCCCTTTGGGCATAATTCCAAATAGCTCTCCTGAAAGGCTGGATGAGTTCACAGCTCCACCAACAGTGTAATAGTGTCCCAGAATTCCCACAAACCTTTCAACAATGATCATTATCCTTTCTGGTCATATTGGCCAATCTAAGAGGTGTGAGGTTGTCCCTCAGAGAAGCTTTAATTTGCATTTGTCTAATAATTAATGATTCAGAGCAATTTTTCATATGGCTGTGAATTGCTTTGATCTCCTCATCTGTAAATTGCCTTTGCATATCCTTTGACCATTTGTCAAATGGGGAATGGTTTTTGGTTTTAAAAATATGACTCAGTTCTCTGTATATTTTAGAAATGAGTCCTTCAGCAGAATTTTTAAAGCAGAAGTTTTAAAGATTTTTTCCCAATTTACAACATTTATTTTGATCTTGGTTACAGTGGTTTTATCTGTGCAAAATCTTTTCAATTTAATCAAAATTATCTAACTGATTTTTGGCGATGTTCTCCAACTCTTCCTTCATCATAAATTGCTCCCCTTTCCATAGATCTGACAGCTAAACTAGTCCTTGATCTTCTAATTGGCTTACAGTATTGTTTTTTATGTCTAAGTTCTGTAACCATTTGGATCTTATCTTGGTAAAGGGTGTTAGGTGTTGGTCTAATCTAAGTTTCTTCCATACTAACTTCCAATTATCCCCAGCAGTTTTTATTAAAGAGGGAGTTTTTATCCCAAAGGCTGGACTCTTTGGGTTTATCAAACAGCAGATTACTATAATCTTCTCCTGCTTTTATACCTAGTCTATTCCACTTGTCCACCACTCTATTTCTTAGCCAATACCAAACAGTTTTGATGACTGATGCTTTATAATATAATTTTAGATCAGGTAGGGCTAAGCTACCTTCTTTTGCACTTTTTTTCATTAAGCTCCTGGCAATTCTTGACTTTTTATTTCTCCATATCAATTTACTTACAATTTTTTCTAACTCATTAAAGTAATTTTTTTGGAATTTTGATTGGTAGGGCACTAAACAGATTGTTTAGTTTTGGTAGAATTGTCATTTTTATTATATTAGCTCTAACTTTCCATGAGCAGTTGATATTTCCCAGTTATTTAAATCTGATTTAATTTGTGTGAGAAGTGTTTTATAATTATTTTCAAAAAGATTCTGAGTCTGTGTTGGAAAATAGACTTCCAAGTATTTTATATTATCTAAGGTTACTTTGAATGGGATTTCTCTTTCTAACTCTTCCTGCTGTATCTTGCTAGACATATATAAAAAAGTTGAGGATTTATGAGGGTTTATTATATAACCTACAAATTGCTAAAATTGCTAATTATTTCCAGTAGTTTTTTGGATGATTTCTTGGGATTCTCTACGTAGACAGTCATGTCATCTGCAAAGAGTGAGAGTTTTGTCTCTTCCTTTACAATTCTAATTCCTTCAATTTCTTTTTCTTCTCTAATTACAGATGCTAAGATTTCTAATACAATATTGAATAGTAGTGGTGATAATGGGCACCCTTGTTTCACCCCTGATCTTATTGGGAATGCCTCTAGCCTCTCCCCATTGAATATAATGTTTTTTGATGGTTTCAGATGGATACTGCTAATTATTCTAAGGAGCAGTCCATGTATTCCTACACTCTCTAGTGTTTTTGGTAGGAATGGATGCTGTATTTTCTCAAAAGCTTTTTCAGCATCAATTGATATTATCATATGATTTCTGAAACATTTGTTGTTGACAAAATTGAGCATACTAACAGTTTTCCTAATATTGACCCAACCCTGCATTTCAGGAATAAATCCTACTTGATCATGATGTATTAACCTAGTCATAACTTGTAAACATTTTGTTGATTTTATTTAAGATTTTTGCATCTATATTCATCAGGGAAATGGGTCTATAATTTTTTTTCTGTTTTCACTCTTCCTGGTTTAGGTAAAAGCACCATATTAGTTTCATAGAAAGTGTTAGGCAGAGTTCTGTCTTTCCCTGTTTTTTTTCCAAAGAGTTCATATGGAATTGTAAGCAATTATTCCTTAAAGTTTTGGTAGAATTCACTTGTGCATCCATCAGGCCCTGGATATTTTTTTTCAGGTAGTTCAATGATTGATTGTTGAATTTCTTTTTTCTGAGGTAGGGTTGTTTAAGTATTCAATGTCTTCTTCATTTAACCTGGGCAAATTATGTTTTTTTGTAAATGTTCATCCATTTCACTTGGATTATTAAATTTATTGGCATAGAGTTGGGCAAAATAATTTCGAATTATTACTTTAATTTCCTCCTCATTGGTGGTGTATTCACCTTTTTCATTTATGATACTATCAATTTTGTTTTCTTCTTTCTTTTTTTTAATCAAATTGACCAGTGGTTTTTTCATAATACCAAATTTTGCTTTTATTTATTAATTCAATAGTTTTTTTGCTTTCAATTTTATTAATTTCTCCTTTAATTTTTAGAATGTCTAATTTGGCATTTAATTGGGGATTTTTGTTTTGTTCTTTCTCTAATTTTTTTTATTTGCATGTTTATTTCATTGATTTCCTCTTTCTCCAATTTATTCATGTAAGCAATTAGAGCTATAATATATCCCCTGAGAATCACTTTGAATGAATCCCATAAGTTTTGGTATGTTGTTTCATGATTATCATTATCTAGGATAAAATGGTTAATTGTTTCTATAATTTGTTTTTTGGTCCACTCATTATTTAAAATGAGGTTATTCAGTTTCTAATTTGTTCTGAGCCTATATCTCCTTGGCCCAATATTGCATATGACTTTTTTTGCATTGTGATATGAGAAAGATGTATTCACTATTTCTGCCTTTCTGCTGTTGATCATTAAGTTTTTATGTCCTAGTATTTGGTCACTTTTAGTATAAGTTCCATGTACTGCAGAGGAAAAAGTTGTATTCCTTACTATCCCTGTTCAGTTTCTTCCATAAGTCTACCATATCTAATTTTTCTAACAATCTATTTACCTCCTTAACTTCTTTCTTGTTTATTTTATGATTCAATTTATCTAGATCTGATAGCTGGAATTTGAGGTCTCCAACTTGTAGAGTTTTGCTGTCTCTGTCTTCCTGTAGGTCTTTCAGCTTCTCCTCTAATAATTGGGCTGCTGTCCCACTGGCTGCATATAAATTCAGTATTGAAATGATTTTATTGTCTATGGTAACTTTTAGGAGGAAAAGTTTCCTTCCTTATCTCTTTTAATGCTATCTATTTTTGCTGCTGCTTTGTCTGAGATAAGAATTGCTACTCCTCCTTTTTTTACTTCAGCTGAAGCAAAATATATTTTGCTCCAACCTTTTACCTTTACTCTATATGTATCTCTCTGCTTCAAATGACTTTCTTGTAAGCAGCGTATTGTAGATTCTGGTTTTTAATCCACTCTGCTATTTGCTTACATTTTAAGGGAGAGTTCATCCTATTCACATTTAAAGTTATTATTACTAATTCTTTATTGCCCTCCATGCTATCTTCCCTCTGTTTGTATTTTCCCCCTTTCCCCTTTTATCCATATTCCCGAGTAGTTTGTTTTTGAATATCACCCCCTTCAGTGTGTTTGTCCTCCTATATCTCACCCTCCCCTTTATTTCCCCTTTCCCTTTTTCACTTTTCCCTTTCCTTCCTTTTGTTATTTCCCCTCCCCCCACTCCACTTCCCATTCTCTGTCCCCACTTCCCTTTTCCCCTTTTAATACTTGAAAGGTTAGATGTTTTATAAGTTAACTGAGTATGTGCAGGTTGACTTTAAGCCAAGTCTGATGAGAAAAAGATTCAGGTGTTTCTCTTCTGCTTCCTTCTTCCCCTTTATTACCATCTCTTTCCTGTCCCCCTTTTTTAGGAGGTAGTGTTTTTTAGATCATTCTATCTAAGTCATAGAAAATTCTGAGTGTCTGCCCCTTCTAGTTCAGTTTATTCTGTTGAATAGAGTCAAAATTCCTGAGAGTTTTTAAAGTCTTTCTCCCAAGTGAGGTTAAGGTCATTTACATCTGATTAGATAGCAGTCTCATGGATAGGTCATAAATGTCCTTCATTTCTGGCTATGTATATTCTCTCTGTTAGAGTTACAATTCTCAAGATTTATGAGAATCTTTTTCCCCATGCAGTTTCAACTTACTGGATAGCATTTTTTCCCCTTTTACTGGCACCCCCCCCCTTTTTTTTCACTTTTCATGTGTCTCTTCACCCTTCTGTTTGATGTCCATATTTTCTGTTTAGCTCTGGTCTTTTCATCAGAAATTTTTGGAATTTTTCCATTTTGTTCAATGTCCATCTTTTTCTCTGGAAGACAAGGCTCAGCTTTGCAGGAAAGTAGATTCTTGGCTGCATTCCAAGCTCCATTGCTCTTCAATATATCTCATTCCAGGCCCTTTGATCCCTTAATGTTGATGCAGCCAGGTCTTGTGTGATCCTTACTGTGGCTCCTTGATATTTAAATTGTTTCTTTCTGGCTGCTTGCAGGTTTTTCTCTTTTATTTGATAGTTCATTGTATTTGGCCACAACATTCCTTGGTGTTTTCATTTTAGGATCTTTTTCTTGTGGGGATCGATGTACTCTTTCAATAACTACTTTGCCCTCTGATTCCATGATATCAACGCAGTTTTGCAACACTAAATCCTGTAATATTTAGTCCAGGCTTTTTTTCTCTTCAATGTTTTCAGGAAGTCCTATATTTTTCAGGTTGCCCCTCCTCGATCTATTCTCAAGGTCAGTGGTTTTGTTAATGAGGTATTTTACATTTTCTTCTATTTTTTTTCTATTTTTGGTTTTGTTTAACTGGCTCTTGCTGTCTCATGGAGTCATTAGTTTCTGCAGATTCCATTCTTTTTTAGAGGGGAGTTTTCTTCATTAACCTTTTGCAACTCCTTTTCCAATTGGTCCATCCTACTTTTGAAAGAGCTTTCCATTTGGCCAATTGAGGTTTTGAGAGAATTATTTTCTTGTTGCATTTGGCCAATTGAGGATCTGAGAGAATTATTCTCATTTTGTATTTGTCCAATTGATGATCTGAGAGATTTATTCTCATTTAGTATTTGTCCAATTGTATTTTTAAGGATTTTTTTTCTTGTTGCAAGGTATTAATTGTCTCTCCCAAATTTTCCAGTTGATTTTTGAGGTCCTCCCTTATTTCGTCAAGGAAGTCTTTCTGTGTTGAAGACCAGGTCATATTCTCCTCAGAGTTTCCAGGTCTTTCTGAGTTAGTATCTTTCCCTTCCAAGAATTTTTCTATGATTCCACCTTTCTGCTGACACTTCTTCATTTTGCTAACACGTTGATTTGGGGAGGGGCTGGTTCACAGGGATCACTAGAGGCTTTACTCACTGAGTGTAATTTCTCTGGCTGGCCATAGGAGGTGTTGGTCGCTTTCTCTGGAGTATCTGTGACCTTGATTGTGGCCTTCTCTCTTTGCTTGAAGGGAAGGGTTGAAGGTATTGAATCCTTTTGCCTTCAATCAATGGTAGGCTTTACCCGGGCCTGAGGTCATTCCTCAGGTGGAGTGGTTCTTCTGCTCACACACCTGGGCCTGAGGCAGAAGTAGTTTGCATTTGTTTGCTCTGAGAAGAGATCTGAGCTGTAATGGGACTCTGAGTTCCTCAGAACAGAAGACCCCAGGGATAGTCTCTGCAGCTCTTCTGCACCAGAACTCCCCCTCCCCCCAAACCTGTCTGCAATCTCCCAGGGGACAGCACCAACAGCTTTGCCTCTGCTCCCTAGTTGACTCAAGCCCCTGCCATCTAGCCCCACTGCTGATCCAGTAGGTCCAATTCTTGGGCCCTCAGATTCTGGGCTCCAATTCAGCTGTTAATCTGGTTGATCTGGTGCTAATCCTCCATCTGAGCTGAGACTCACCCTCCCATATTTGGCCAATGCTGCTGGGGGAGACAAATCTTGAGGTAAATGTTCTTTCTCCTGGTTTTTCTTTCTGGATTTGTGAGTCGGATTTCTTTTAAGAGGTTTGTTTCATGTGATAGATGGGGAAAGATCAGGAGACTTTAGAACTGTGCCTGTCTTCTCTCTGCCATATTGGCCAGAAGTCCTTCATCTTCATTTGAACTCTACTGTTCCTCCTCTGGACACAGATGGTATTTTACCATCATAAGTTGTTTAAATTTATCTTTTTATGCTGAAATGAATGAATCCATCATGACTGTCATTATGCTATATTGTTGTTAATGTGTATAATGTTCATCTGGTTTTGCCCATTTCATTCAGCATCAATTCATACAAGTCTTTCCAGGCTTTCCTGAAATCACATCACTCATTATTTCTTATAGAACAATAGTGTTACATCACCTACTCCAAAATTTAGTTAGCTATTACCCAAATGAGGATCATTTCCTCAATTTCCAATTATATGCACTACAATGATTATTTTTGTACATGTATGATTTTTACTCTTTTTCATGATCTCTCCAGGACAAAGATTCAGTCATGGTATGGCTGAATCAAATTATAAGAACATTTTTATTACCCATTGAGCATCACCACTTTATTTCTTGTCATTACCAAACATTTTTGATGGCAGCTGTTTTTTTTTTTTTTGCAAGGCAATGGGGTTAAGTGACTCATCCAAGACCACAGAGCTATGTAATTATTAAGTGTCTGAGGCCAGATCTGAACTCTAGTAATCCTGACTCCCGGGCCAGTGCTCTATCCACTGTACCACCTAGCCATCCCTGGTGGCTGTTTTATAATTTAATTTTAGATATGGTACAGATTGGTCATTTTTCATTAATTCCCTGATATTTTTTAACTTCAGTTACTATTTTTCCTAGGCAAATAAAATAAATTTTAGTAGATGTTTGGAATGGAACGGAATAAGTAATTTAATTTAGTTGGAATTGTAATATTTATTATATCAGTCGATCTAACCATGTTCTATTGACCTTTTGTGCAATTATTGAAATCTAATTATATTTGTAAGAAAATATCATGTAATTGTTTTCTTATAATTTCCAAACTTTTCTTGGCAATAGAATTACAAGTATTTTATGTTGTCTACAGTTACGTTAAAAGGAATTTCTCTTTCTACTTCTTATTACTGTGTCTTGTGGTAATTTATTAATAATAATAATAATGATAATAACAATAACAATAGTAATGATAATATTGATGATGATATTTGTCCTTAATTTCCAAAGGAGACCACAACATCAGAAGGTGATGTCATGATAAGCACATGAATTGGATTTGAGTGAGGGTGATATGTGCTAAATGACCTCTCACACATTCTCCTTCAGAGGCATCTCTTCAATGAGGAGTACTAGAGAGGACCCTGGATGTGAGGCATCTCAAGGTCACACAGCTAATATGTGGCAAGTGTCTGTGGTGGGATTCAAACTTCTGCCCATTTGACTACAAGGCCAGTATTCTATCCATTGTTCCACCTATTTGCCTTGTGATATTATATGGAAATGCTGATGATAGCTGTGAAAATATTTAATATTCCACAACTTTGCTAAAGTTCTCAAGTTTTAAGTAGCTTTTTTAGTTGATATTCCAGGATTCCCTAAACATAACATCATATAAGCTGCAAAGAGTGAGCGTTTTGTTTCCTCATTGTGGTTCTACGTCTTTCATTTTTTTTTTCTTATCTTATTGGTAATGTTAACATTTCTAAAACACAATTGAAAAATATTGATGATAATGGGCATTCTTGTTTTATCCTGATTTATTGTTTCTAACATAGCCATTACATATAATACTTGCTAATTATTTTAGATACTGCTAATCATTTTAAGGAAAACTCCTTTAATTTCTATGATCTTTAATAGAAATGAGTACTGTTTATTATCAAAAGTTGTTTCAGCATTTATTAAAATAATCTGATGATTTCTGTTAGGTTTTTTAATTTATATGGACAATTAAGTTGATAATTTTTCCATGTATTGCACCAACTCTACACTATAGAAATCTTACTAGATTCATAGTGTATAAACCTAGTGATGACTTGGTTTAATTGTTTTGCTAATATTTTATTTAATTGCATTAAATATTATTTGAGGGAAATTGTTCAATCATTAATTTTCTAGATCTGTTTTGATTCCATGTTTAGGCATTAGGTTCATAATGGTGTCATGGAAGAAATTTAGCAAAATTCCTTTTCTACACTTTTTCCAAATAATGTATCTAGAATTTTAATTAATTGGTCTTAGATGTTTAGTATAATACATATGTAAATCCCTCTTGTCCTAGAAATATTTTTTTCTTGGGGAGTTCCTTGATGATTTGCTCAATTTCTTTATTATTAAAACATTTAATTTCCTCTTAACATGGGCAGTTTCCATTTCACTTAGATTGACAAACATATTTGCATTAATTTGGGTTACATAGCTCCAAATTTTTACTTTAATTTCTTCCTCATTGGTGGTGAATTCACATTTTTCATTTTTGAACCTGATACTTTTTTTTTCTCCTTTATTTTGTTCCCTTGATCAAGTGCTATTTTTCATTGATACTTTATATATCCAGGTATATGATATGAAAGTTTTTCAACATTCATCCATATGCATATGCATATTTTTAAGTTAATAATTTCCTTCCACCCTCCCTTTCCACCCCACCTCCCCTCAGCTGTGAACAATCAGGTGAATATTGTACATAAATATTTGTGTAAACATGTTTACAGCTCAGTCATTTTTGCTATGAATAAATATGATGAAGAGAAAGAAGCAACTAAGAGAAATTGTTTTTAAAAAATGAATGTGGTTTTCATCAGATTTGGAAGGGAATTTTTGTTTTGTTTTGTTTTGCTTTGTTTTTCTTCCTCTGTATAAGAATATCATTGTCCAAAACCAATCTTACAGGTTGTCCTAGCTATCTGTATTTCTGAGGGAAGCTACATGTGTAGAATGTTCTCTTAGTTCTACTCCCTTCATTCAGCATCAGATTGTGTACTTCATTTCTTGTTAATCTAAGAAACCATTTATTATTTCTTATAGAACAATAGTATTCCATAATATTCACATACCATAACTTATTAAACATTCCCCAATTGATGGACATTTCAATTTCCAATTCTTTCCCACTACAACAAGAGCAACTATGAATATTTCGGAACATATGGGACTTTCCTATTTTTATAGTTTCTTCTAGATATAGGTCTAGTATTGGAATTGCTGGGTCAAAGGGTATGAACAGTTTTATTGCTCTTTGGGCATAGTTCCATATGCTCTCCAGAAAGGTTGGATCCATTCACAACTACAATATTATTTATATTTTAAATGTTATTAATATCTTCCTTGACTTTCAGAATTTCTAATTTGTTATTTAATTGGAGACTTTTAATTTGTTCTTTTATATCTCTTTTATTTGCAACCACAATTCATTGCTTGTTGGGGGCGGGGGGAAGAGGCTTGGCGGTCACTTAGAGGGGGAAACATAATCACCTTATAAGGGAATGTTACAGAACTCGGCCCCTCATTGAGTAAGAGTTCATGGGAGGGAGGACAGAGGGGATAAAAGTGTCTGCTGAGAGGTGGGGGGGAGCGGGAATGTGATCACAGAAGAATAAAGACTCATTACCCACCTCAGGCGCTCTGTCTGGTTCTTCCCCCATCAAAGAGTGGGGGCCGGAGGTACCCCGAAGACTCATCACGCGTTGGACTGGTGAGTAAGAGGACGGACTAGCATAAAGAAGCCGGCGTTGTAAATAAAAACCCGGCAAGTGGTGCCCGGAACAGGGACCTGATTTTGCTAGAGAACGTCTGAATCCGCTGGTCTGATTCTCCAGACAGCCTCGGTCGTTTCTGACGGGGAGGAAGGAGAGGGCGTTTACTCTCAGATATTGCCTGAGGGACATATCCCTATTGTGTTGACTATGCTTTCTTTCTCTCCCCTTTCTCCTTCTACTCTAATCACGCTCCTTGCCGTGCTGGCCTGTCTGATTGTGCCCTGCTGCCTCCTTCTCTTTTGCCGAACGGGAACTTTCCAGTTCTGCCACCTGTTAGGATTGCAGCCTCGGCTAGTAGACAGCATGGGGGGCCGGAATAGTATTCCCGCCTTTGAGCCGGAGGAAAAAGAGGTCGTTGCAGGGCAGCTTTATAAACTCTGCGCTAAGCATGGCCGTAAATTACCTATCAAGACGTGCCGTGCTTTTGTTGAGAATATCTGGAACATCTGCCCTTGGGTGCAACATAGTGGGATCCAACCAGATAAATGGAAGGTGGTAGGGCAGCAGATGGCCTCCTATAATGACACCTGCCCGGGAAAACTGACCCCCAAGGATTTTACAGTGTATAAGATAGTGGATGCAGCCCTGCATCCCCAGAAGGTGACTTTGGCACGACCAATCAGCACTCAGGTGGGTAGCTCGTTGGCGGGATCGGATTCAGAGAGCTCAGAGGAAGAGGGAAGGCCACCCCCTCCCCTGTATCCGTGGGAGGAACTTAGAAGAAACAATGGGGGAACAAGGGGCCCCCAGGGAGAAGAAAATGCCGCATGCCCCTCCTTACCGAGACAGAATGAAAAGGGGGAGGGCGATGAATGTGGCACACTTAGAGATTCAGGGCCAGAAGTTTCCGAGCGCGGGAAGGGAGGGGTGCAAACAGCCCTCAGGGGTGGCAGGAAGAGGAGCGTGAGTAGGTGGGACCGGGAGGCTGCTGACGAGGAGGGAGAAGTCCGCGCTGATTGGACAGCTGCCGCGCCCCAGGCTTGGCGGCCCAGCCAGGAAACAGAGGCAAAAAATCCCCCGTGTTCCTTGTCCGCCCTTCAGAGATCCCCTCAAGGGCTCCGCCCATCCGGCCTACTTGCCACCAGTGCCTCCATAGCAATAGAGAAAGGGGAGGAGGTGGACTGGGATGACTGGGGCCTCTACCCGGTATTTACGGACCCCCTTACCGGAGCCCGAGACTACCGCCCTGTCCCTTTTAAGATGCTTAAGGAACTTAAGGAGGCCGTGACTAAATACGGCCCAAGCTCCCCTTATGTAAAAAGACTGATGCAAAACCTCTTTGCTACGCACCCTTGGACCCCTGCTGACTTTGATGAAATTGCAGCCGCGTGCCTAGATGCCTCCTTATATTTAGCTTTTAAGGCTCAGGCCCGCAGAGAGGCCTCTAAGCTGGCAAAATCCCGGGGTTATACTCCCCTGGATTTAGCCATTGACCTCCTGTGTGGAACTGGAGCCTATACTGACCCTGCTGTTCAGGCCCAGTATGGCCAGTTTGAGCTAGAGACTGTTAAAGAAACACATGTTGCAGCTTGGGATAAGATTGGAGCCATGAAAGGGGGGAGAGCCACACAGAAGTTGGTTGGGCTGAAGCAGAGAGCAGATCAGACACCCCTCTCATTTGTGAACGAGGTTAAGGAGACAGTGACTCGTATAATGGGAGACACCCCGGGATCTGATCTACTTATGAGACAATTGATTAAAGAGGGTCTTCGCCCCAAAGGGATCGCAGCCATTAGCAGCCTTCCCCCCGACGCTTCATTAGAAGAAATTGTTGACAAATTGCTGGACATGCCCAGCGAGGATTCAATTCAAGCCTTAGTGACTGCCATGGAGAACCGGGAGGATAGCCTCCTGACCGCCCTTCACGGTATGCAGGTGAGACCCACCTGTTTTGGGTGCGGAAAGCCAGGGCACCTCAAAGCACAGTGCAGGCAGCGGCCCCCCTCCACTTCAGTTCCGACCTGTTATTCCTGTGGAAAGCCAGGTCACATAGCCAGGTTCTGCCGATCCAAAGGGAAGTCGGGAAAAGGGAAAGGGAGGGGCCCGGCCGCGGGCCCCCCCCCCCCCCCCCCCCCGTGCTCGAAGACAGCGGCCCCATTACTGTGACTATCCCCGTGAGGGTTGACTATAGAGAAGGGACACAGCAGAGAGAGATCGGGCCTTGGGAAACCTCGATGATTCCCATTGAGCTAAATATTTTCCCAGCGCTCATCACAGGGGCTGAGAGATGTGTGGACTTAGTCACCCATACCCAGGTCATTTTTGGTCCCGGAAGTCCCACATCCGTAAGGGTCACAAACCCCCACCCCTTTCCCACCTTGGTAAAACAGGGCCAAGAGGTAGGAAAGGCGCTGCCCTTGCGGGCCCCTCCCGCTCATGTGAACTGGGTCCACCCGGTCAGCTCTGGGCGACCACTGTTAACCGTCACGGTGGAAAATCAGAAGCTCGAAGGGATAATTGACACTGGAGCCGATTGCTCTGTCATAAATAGGGGACAGTGGAGGCGCAAGTGGCCACTCCTACAGAGCCCTCAAGCAGTGACGGGGGTGGGGGGCAATAGATCTGCCATGAAAGCAGCACACGCCTTACGGTGGTCAGCTTTGGAAGAATCTGGACTCTTCACCCCACTGTGCCTACCCGACCTCCCTTATGCATTATGGGGTAGAGATATCTTGAGCCAGCTTAACCTGACACTTGCCACCCCTGATAGCCTGCGGGGAAATTAATTGGGGCCACTCTAGAGATGAGCTTTTCCCCCAGAATAACATGGATTAATAAGAAACCTATTTGGGTTGAGCAGTGGCCCCTGACAAAAGAAAAGCTCATCGCCCTCACAGACATAGTAATGACCCTCCTGCACGAGAACAAAGTGGAACCGTCCCTTAGCCCGTATAACTCCCCCGTCTTTGTCATAAAAAAGAAAGGGGGGAGTTGGAGAATGTTGATTGATCTTCGGGCAGTAAATGCCAACATGGTACCCATGGGGACCCTCCAACCTGGTCTCCCTATGCCCACTGCAGTCCCGCAAGGGTGGACTATTATAGTGATTGATGTTAAAGACTGCTTCTATAGCATTCCCCTCCACCCGGAGGACAAAAGAAAAATTTGCCTTTTCCCTCCCCGCGATCAATTTCCAAGCCCCCAGTAAACGTTATCAGTTCACCGTCCTACCGCAGGGAATGGCCAATAGCCCCACCCTGTGCCAGCTTTACATGGATACTCTGCTACATCCTATCTTTTTAAACAGAAAGGGGGAGTTGGCAGGTCACTGACCCATTCAGACCTGTCTCAGGTACTATTTACCATGAATTTCCTACAAGTCAGGGATGACGGCACTACAGCCACCCAGAGATTTTTCTCCCCAAAAGGACATGCTAAGAAAGAACCAACGCTCCTGCCCTCTCCCACCAAGGCCCTACCAGGCTCTAAAGTCATGTGGAGAGATGAAGAGGGAGGTTGGCATGGCCCTGTAACGGTAAAGAACAGAAGACAGGGCCACCTGTCATTTCATCCCGAGGATAAGATAGAAGAGCCAGAAAGATGGCTCCCTGTTTACAAGATAAGAGACCTTGATTAATGCCCAACGCTACGGGGTGAGAGGAATTTCTTTCTTTTTCAGGCCTTCTGATCATCGTAGGGATCCTTGGAGGTGCTCCATCTGAAGGAAATCCGACATGGGGAATACTCCGAGTTATTCCCTCTCCCCTTCCGGTAGCACGGAACTCCCCGATCTACCCTCGCCTGCTAGTGACCAATACATCGATGGGGCTCCCTTCTGCCTCGGTGGGGCCCCTCATGTGTGGCCACAGGGGAAGACATCGAGGATCCCATACCATGGAGGGATTGCCAGATGGCGGGAGGATACCCCCTTGAGGGTGAACAAGGACGCTGATTCTGGGAATCACCCTACTTGTTGTCTGTTTCTGCCGCCTAGCTAGGCGACAGAGGGGCTATATGCTTCTTACTCAGAAAGCCTTCATGGCCATGGAGACGGGGGCGGATCCCCAAGTCTGGCTAGCCGCCATGCATGACATGTGACACCTAGGGGTAAGACGAGGTAAACCCCAAGACGGGCAACTTCTCCTGACCCAGCCACCTAAGACAGGCAAGGTCCTGGCTTGAAGGAGATGACCTAAGACAGGGTTCCTCGCCCCCGGCAGATCCCCAAGTCTGGCTAGCCGCCATGCATGACATGTGACACCTAGGGGTAAGACGAGGTAAACCCCAAGACGGGCAACTTCTCCTGACCCAGCCACCTAAGACAGGCCCTGAGGGTGTCGGGCGCCTAGGACGGGCAAGGTCCTGGGTTGAAGGAGATGACCTAAGACAGGGTTCCTCGCCCCCGGCTATCAGAGGCCAGTAGAAATGACACCGCTTAAGGCTAACCTCAGCACCGCTTAAGGTCACACCAAGTGATAACCTTGTAAAACAGAAAGGGGGAGATGTTGGGGGCGGGGGGAAGAGGCTTGGCGGTCGCTTAGAGGGGGAAACATAATCACCTTATAAGGGAATGTTACAGAACTCGGCCCCTCATTGAGTAAGAGTTCATGGGAGGGAGGACAGAGGGGATAAAAGTGTCTGCTGAGAGGTGGGGGGGAGCGGGAATGTGATCACAGAAGAATAAAGACTCATTACCCACCTCAGGCGCTCTGTCTGGTTCTTCCCCCATCAAAGAGTGGGGGCCGGAGGTACCCCGAAGACTCATCACGCGTTGGACTGGTGAGTAAGAGGACGGACTAGCATAAAGAAGCCGGCGTTGTAAATAAAAACCCGGCAATTGCTCTCTTCCTCTATTTAATCCATGTAAGGATTTATAGATGTATATTTCCCTAATAATGGTATTGACTGTAGACTACAAGTTTTAGCATGCTGTCTCCTTTTTGTCATTATCTTAGATGAAATTATTACTTATTTCTCTGATTTGTTGTTTGACCCACTTATTCTTTAAAATAAGGCTGTTCAGTTCTTAATTTTAGATCTATCTCTCTTTGACTCTTTATTGCAGATAACTTTTCTTCTCATGATCGAAAAAGGGTGCTTTTAACAGTTCTGCCTTTCTGCATTTGATTATAGGATTGTTATGCCCTAATCCATGATCAATTTTGGCATAGGTGCTATGTACCACAGGGGAAAAAAAGGAGTATATTCCTGTCTATCCTCTTTTACTTTTCTCCACAGGTTTATCATGTCTTATTTTTTAACATCCTTTTCACCTCCTTAACTTCTTTCTTGTTTATTTACTTATAGATTTATTTAATTCTAAGGGAGGGAAGTTGATATCTCCCACCAATAGAGGTTTGCTGTCTATGTCTTCCTGTAACTCAGTCAACTTCTCCTCTACGAATTTGAATGCTCTACCACTTGGTGCATATATATTTAGTACTGAAATTACTTCATTATCTATGGTATGCATTAGAAGAAGGTAATTTCCTTCTTTATCCTTTTGAATGATATTTATTTTGGCAGTTCCTTTGTCTGAGATAAGCATTGCTACCACTGCTTTTTCTCTTCACCTGAAGTATAATATATTCTGCTCCAGCCTTTTAACTTTACTCTGTGCCTATCTCTCTCTTCTTCAAACATGTTTCTTATAAGCAGCATATGGTAGAATTCGGAATTTTAACACACTCTGCTAAGCTGTTTCGATTTTATAATAGAGTACATTCCATTCGCATTTCCTATTATGATTTTGCTTATTACACTTCATCCCATCTCCCATCAATTTATACTTTTTCCCTCCTCCTTTCATCCTATACGTTCTCATGGGCAACTTGCTTCTGAATATATGCCCCCACTTCTGTCAACCTTTTCTTCCTTCTATCCATTTTCCAGCTCTCCTTTCCCTCCTTTCTATCAGTCCCTTCTCTGCCTTTCCCTTCCTAATACTTGAAGGGTATGATAATTTTTTTGAAAGGCAATGGGGTTAAATGTATGTCATGGAACACTATAGTTCTATTAGAAACCTGGAAGGATGGGAATTCAGGGAAGCCTGGAAGGATTTGCAAGAACTGAAGCAGATTCAGATGAACAGAACCAGAATAACATTGTACATCCTAACAGCAACATGGGGTGATTATCAAGGGAGTTTGAACAAAGATCAAAAACTATTACCTTAATTTTGAAAAAAAATGTAATCTTATTATGTAATTTTCCCATCTTTTATACTTTATTTTTCTTCTGTAAGGATATGGTTTCACTCTCATCACATTCAACTGAGATCAATGTATACCATGGAAACAATATAAAGACTAACAGAATACCTTCTGTGGGGGTGAGAAGGAAGCAAGAATGGGGGGGAATTGTAAACCTCAAAATAAATAAAATCTTTCTAAATATTTTTTTCTCTTCAGCTCAAGCCTTTCCATTAAGATTGTTTGAAAATCACCTATTTCCTTAAAATTCTATCTTTTATGCTGAAAGACATGCAAGAGTAGTTGATTTTTGGTTGTAATCCAAGATCCATTGCCCTCCTGAATATCATATTCTAGACCCTCTGTTTCTTTAATGTTGATACAAGAAGTTCCAGTGTAATTGGGACTTTGTCATCTCAGTATTTGAGTGGCTTATTTCTATCCTCTTTTAGGATTTTCTCTTTGATTTGATAATTCTGGAGTTTGGTTCCAGAATTCTTTTACAATTTCATTTTTGGCTTCCATTCAGGAGTTGATCAATGGATGATTTCAATTACTAGTTTGCCTTCTTATTCAAGACTCTTGGGGTAGGTATCCTTGACTTTTTCTTGAAGAATGTTTTCCAAACTCTTCTTTGATGATGGCTCTAAGATAGTCCAGTAATTCATTTTGTATTTTAAAATTTTTAATGACTTATTTATTTTCACATTAATGCAATATTATTGTTTGGAAAGTAAACATAACAACCCCTAGAAAAAAATGAAAGAAAGAAAGAGAAACTCTAAATGAAGTGAGAGAAAAAAGTGTACTTCTATTTGTATTCTGATAACATTGGCTATCTTTAGAATGGGATACATTCTGTATCATAAATTCATCAGAGAAGTTGCTTCAATATTTTTTCCAACATTTGTTACTGTTAACTGTATTTCCCTCCATTTTGTTCCTTCCTACTCCCATTTATTCCAATCACTCTCTACTTTCACCCTATTTCTCCTCAGAAGTGTGTTGTATCTTACCACCCTCTTTTCCATCTTCCCTCTCTTCTATAATCTACACGAGCTCTCTCCTCCCCTGTTCCCTTTCTTCTATTCCTTTCCTCTCCTTTTTCCTCTAGTTAAGATAGATTTCTATATCCTACTGAGTGTGTATGTTATTTACTCTGTGAGTCATTTCTGATGAGAATGAAGATTCACACATTCTCTTTTCAACTTCTCTCACACAACTTCACCTTTCTACTCCATTGCAAAGGTTTTTTTTTTTTTTCTTGTCTCTTTTACATAAAATACCTTGGTCCATTCTGTCTCCCCTTTCCCTTTATACCAGTATATTCCTTTTCCACCCATCTTTATAATATATTATACCATCATTTTCAGATCTCCCCTGTACCTTGCCTATATATACTCTTAACTGCTCTTACAAATGAGAAGGTTCATATGAGTTATCAGTATCTTTGTCCCATGCAGGAATACATGCAGTTCAACTTGATTAAATCCCTCATAATAAGCCTTTCTTGTCCACCCTCCCTATGGTTCACCTGGATACTGGACTTGAAGATAAAACTTTTGGTTCAGCTCTGGTTATTTCAACAGGAAAATTTGAAATTACCTTTTTCATTGAAATCCCCTGAAAGAGGATGTTCAGTTTGTCTGGGTAGTTGATTCTAGGTTGTAATTCAAGCTCTTTTGTCTTCCAGATTATCATACTCCAATGTCTATGAGCTTTTAATGTAGATGCTACCAAATTTTGTCCTATTCTGATTATAAAGTCTTGGTAATTCATTTGTTTGTTTCTGGCTGCTTGAAGTAATTTTTCTTTGACTTAGGAATTCTGGAATTTAGCAATAATATTCCTGAGAGTTTTTTGGGGGCGGTTTGGTGGAATCTCTTTCAGCAGGTGATCAGAGGATTTCCTAGTTTCTGTTTTATCCACTTCTTCTAGGAAAGCAGGGCAATTTTGCTGATTATTTCATGAAAAATGAAATCTAAGTTCTTTTCCTACTTATAGGAAATATAGTTTTCCTAGTTTCCTAGTTATAACTTTCTGATAGTCCAACAATGTTTAAATCATCTGTCCTGGATCTTATTTCCAATTCAGTTTTTTTTTTTCTAATGAGATATTTCACATTTTCTTCTAGTTTGTCTTTACTTATGTTTTCTTTTACTTTTTCATTCTTTTGATTTTGTTTGATAGAATCTTGATATCTCAGAGAGTTTTAGCTTCCATATAACCCATCTTAAATTTTAAGAATTTTTTTTCTTAAGCAAATTTTTGTATTTTATTTTCCATTTGCCAAATTCTACTTTTAGTGGAGTTGTGATTTTCCCCTTTTAAGCCCAACCTCTTTTTTATTATTTTTGTTAGAAAATTACCTTCCACTCTTCCTTCCCACCCCCTCCCCTCATCAAGGAATAGTTAGGCTAGCATTATACATACATACTTTGGATAAATATGTTTACATATTTGTCATGAGAAATTCAGTTTAAGGAAAAGAGATACTTAAGACATGATTTATATAGAGTATTCATCGGATTAAGAAGGATTGCTTTTTTTTCTGTCTTTTTCTGCGTTTTTTTTTGTTTGTTTTTTCTTCCTCTTGGTGGGGATAATATTGTCCATAACCAGTCAAATACATTTGTCCTAGCTCTCTGAACTGAGGAGAGGAATTGCTTTCAACAGTATTGTTCATGTATAGATTGTTCTCTTGGGTCTACTCCCTTTGCTCAGCATCAGATTTGATAAGTCATTCCATCCATCTCTAGAGTCCAACCATTTATGGTTTCTTATCAAACAATAACATTCCATGATATTCATGTACCATAATTTGCTTAGTCTTTCCCCAATTAATGGGCATCCCTTCAGTTTCCAATTCTTCGCCACTACAAAAAGAGCTGCTATGAATATTTTGGAACTTGTAGGACTTTTCCCATTTTTTACAATTTCTTCTGGATATAGACCTAAAATTAGAATTGCTCAATGAAAGGGTATGAACAGCTTTATTGCTCTTTGTGTATAATTCCATATTACTCTTCAGAATGGTTGGATCCATTCACAACTCCACCAATAATGCATTCATGAACCTATCTTCCCTAGACTTTTCTAACATTGACCATTTTCCCTTTTTCTCATTTTGGCTAATCTGATCAGTGTGAGGCGATTCCTCATTGTTGCTTTAATTTACATTTCCTAATTAATTAATGATTTGGAATATGTTTTCATATGATTATATATAGCATTAGTTTCTGCATTTCAAAATTCTCTGTTTATATCCTTTGACCACTTATCAATTGGAGAATGACATGGAACCTTATAAATTTGATGCAATTGTATATATATTAGAAATGGTATCTTTATCAGAACTCCTAGTTGTAAAGATTGTTTCCCAGCTTTCTGCCTTCTTTCTCATTTCTGAAGCATTGATTTAATTAGTGCAAAATCTTTTTAATTTAATTCAGTCAAAATCATTTATTTTACAGTTTAATTCTTTTTTTTTGTCCTAAATTTATCACCTTCCCATAGATTTGATAGAGTATTTTTGATCTATTAATTTAGCTATGAAATCATGCTCTATGTCAAAATTCTGTACCCATTTTGACATTATTTTGGAATAGGGTATAGGGGTCTATGCCAAGTTTTTTTTTTCCATACTATGTTCCAACATTTCCATTAACTGGAATTTCCATACTATGTTCCCAACAATTTTAATCAAATAGTGAATTCTTATCCCAGAAACTGATGTCTCTGGATTTGTCAAACAGTAAATTGTTGTAGTCATTTACTGTAGTTTTTTTGAACCTATTCTAATAAACTGATCCATTACTCTATTTCTTCAGTAGTGCCAGTCAGTTTTGTTGACTGTTGCTTTATAGCACAGTTTTAGATCTGTTAGATCTAGGCCACCTTCCTTAACATTTTTTCATCAGTTCCCTTGCTCTTCTTTATTACTCCAGATTAATATTTTTACTACTTTTTCTAGGTCGGTAAAGTAGTTATTTGGTAGTTTTATTCATATGTCATTGAATAAGTAATTTAATTTGGGTAGAATTGTCAGTTTTGTAATATCAGCTTGACCTAACCATGAACAATTGATGTTTTCCCAATTATTTAGATTTGACTTCATTTGAGTGAGAAGTGCTTTTATAATTGTGTTCATACAGTATCTGGGTTTGTCTTGGAAGGAAGATTCCCAGGTATTTAATGTTGTCTATAGTTACTTTAAATGGAATTTCTATTTCTATCTCTTGTTCATGGGTTTTGTTGTTCCTCTATAAAAATGCTGATGATTTATGTGGGTTTATTTTATATCTTGCTACTTTGCTGAATTTGTTCATTGTTTTACGGAGATTTTTGGATGATTTTCTTGCGTTCTCTAAATATACCATCTTATCATCTGTAAAGATTGAAAGCTTTGCTTCCTCATTGCTAATTCTGATCCTTTCAATTTCTTTTCCTTCTCTTTTTGCAATAGCTATCATTTCTAAGACTATATTTAATGGTCCAATTTCTTTTTTTAAAAAAGCTATTTTCTTGAATCAATTCAAAGAGCTCTCTTCTGTCAATTTTTATGCTTCCTTTTCTAAGCTGTTGATTCTTTTATTTTTACAAATTCCTTTGCATAACTCTCATATCTTTTCTAAACTTTTCCTCTGTCTGTCTCTTTTACTTGATAATTAATATTTTTTTTGAACTCTTCCACAGGGACATTTTGATTTTGACACTAATTACTATCTCCTATGAGATTTCACGTATTGAAATTTTGCCATTACCTTCTGAGTGTGAATTTTGTTCTTCCCTCTTTCTCTAGTAACTTTTTATGATCACAGCTCTAATTGTTTTGTTTTGTTTTTCTTTTTTGCTCATTTAAAATAAAAGCTGAGCTCTGCTTCTAGGGCACAGGGGCCACTGTTCAAACCTTCTTTTACTGGTGACCATTGGTCTGATCCCTGACTTTCTGAACTGGGGCCTCATGAGCTGGCAATCTGTCCTCTGTGCTGGGGTAGTCAGATCTAATTGTACTTGTTGTATTAGGTTGGAAATTTATGTTCTTCATTAGGCCTCAAGTCCTTAAAGATAATCTCTGTTCCACTGACCTTGTGAGTCAAGACTGAGGCTCCTTGTCTGTACTGTGACTAATAGTCTCCAATTGTAGTTCCTTGCATCTTGCCTGCTCTGGGATGTGTTCTTCTTTTACTCAAGAGAAGAAGAAATTTCATGAAGTTCTGCTGCGTTACTTAAGGTTTTAAATTGTTTCACTCCATCTTTTTTTGAGTTCTCTCACTCTAGAAGACATTTAATGGATTATTCTTTGTTTCTGATGGAAATTTGGGTAACCTCAGGCAACTTCTCAACTTCTCTTCATCATTTTGGCTCAGCACCCTGATTTTCTATGGAAGCTAAATAACTCCTTGTACGTGATTTTTATTTTACTCTTGATATGAAAGCAACCCTTCAGTTGTCCTTTTCTTCATGTTATGTTAGTATATGTTAGAGTTGAGGGTTTAGACCATTATATCTAAGGGAATGGAAAATGAAAATGAAGCTGCTAATTTTTTGACCCCTTCCCACATTCAGTTTTTTAAGTGAATGGCATTCCCCTGCTTCTAGACACATTCTTGTTAAAATAAGGAGAAAAATGATATTTCAATAACAGTATCATGTACTCAACATTTATGGCTCCTATTCATTTATTTTTGTGTAACATCAACAGACAGTTGGGCTTTTGTTCATTCATTCAATCTTTACTGTTCTTTTAAGCTCTATGCGGATTGTTAAAATTTTTATTTCAGAGGCTTCTCATTACTTTCAAGCCTTGAATACATAGCATAGATTAAGCTATGTAGCACCCTGTGCTGAGAAGTGATGAGGATGTTAGCAATTCACTGACTTAGCAGAATTCTTTTACAATTAAAATTCAAAGCCATGAAAGCAAGGCTGAAAAGTGCATGAGAAAGATAAAGGCAGAAGGCAGTTGTCTCTTAAGGCAAACTATCTTAAAATGAAAATGACAGTTAAATGATAGAGGGAAATAACTACCACAGAGCTAAATTATTAGACTGAATTCATTGGTGCCAAGGAAATGCCTTGGGTCACATTAAAATATTTAAGGTAATGATACTGCCTTTTCTCCTCCAACTTGCAATCTCCTCCTACTCCCCAACCAAAACAAAATGTTAATCTGACTTATGGCAAACCTATGCAAGACCACTTTGAAATAGGAACAATCAGAAATCTGTATTTTCTGTGTTCATAAATAATTTTGCAATATATGGTCATTTTGCTAAAATACTAATTACTTAGACTGCTTGTGGTTAAGAGGAGCTATTTTTTAAAACTATTATTGTGTCTCTAATGAAAATATTCAAGTAGTTATTCATCAATCTATAACATAGAAGACACTTTCTAGTTCCTAAAAAGGTATTTTTAAAAATGCATTCCTAGTCAAAAATAACTAAGAGCCCTATATAATTATTTCTGACCTTTAGTTGATATATAGATTTAGAATTGCCTTCAAAGTCAATGGACATATGTATTTAAAGATATGAAGTCTTTATAACCTTGCATATCTTCTTGTGAACAATTTTAAAATATAGATTTGATATAAAGTGGTTCATACTTCAGTAGAACTTTCAGGACTACATCAGAAAAGGGAATTATCAATATTTCCATATGTGTAAAGCTTTACAAATTCTTTTTGTATCTAAAAGCTGTTTATATATGTAAACATGACATTGTAAAGGTTTCACAATTTATACTGTTATCATTATTATACAAATAAGGAATCATGTTCATTTACATATTACTTAGATGAGCAGGTCTCTGAGGGCATATAGAGTAACAGAACTCCTTTCTTCCTAGTGTAATGTTCTTTCCAATGTGCTACAATATTACATGATCTCATGATCTCTATATACAATATTTCCATTCCACAAGTTCACTATCTCTCTGTATCTCAGGTTTCAGATCTAGAAGAAAGTTTCTTTGAATTCATATTTTATCTATAGTATCTATATTATTATCCTTATCCCTAATTATATGTAGAGATTAATAGATATAAATGAATATAGTTATTCATACCATTATCGATATTTCTAAAGTCCTGGAAAATCTAAGGATTTTCACTGTTATTATTATTATTATTGTTAATTTTTAAATTTTGACTTAGAATCTTAATTCACAATTTGTATTTTTTGTGTAACCTGGTGTTTATTTCCAGAGATTTTTGTTTTATTTGTTATTGCATAATACAAAATAGGACATTAAGCTAAAGTTATAGTGTTGCTATTGGTATCTACAAGTACAATTTGAGGAGCTCTTTGTAAGTCTAAAAGTACTATTTAAATAATAATACATATAAATTATATATATATGTTGATCTATGCATAAACACATATCCATGTCTACTTGTCTATCAACCTAATAATTTTAGAAGTGACTGCGTGTTAACAATTCCATTTCTAAGCTTTTTAAAAAAATCATTTATTTATTTATTTTCATTGATATGCATAAGTATATTTTGAAGTTACAGAATTTCCTTCCACCCACCCTTCCCATCCCCTTCCCCTCAGTGGTGAACAGTCAGGTTAGCATTGTACATTCATATTTTGATAAATGAATTTACAGATTAGTAATTTCCAAAAAGAGGAATCAGGATTAAGGGAAAGAGATATAAGCAGTAATTTTAATAAAGTTCTCAACAGACTATGAAGGGCCGTTTTTTGTGACTTTTGTTTTGTTTTGTTTTTCTTCCTCTAGATGGAGATAACACTATCCAGAGTCTGTCTAATATGGTTGTTCTACCTCAATGAACTGCTAGAGGAGCTGCTTCTATCAAGGTTGTTTATCTTACAATGTTGTTGATGTGAACATTGTTTTCTTGATTCTACTCCCTTCACTCAGCATCAGATACCTTAAATCCTTCCACATTTCTCTAGAATATAGCCATTTATGTTTTGTTGTAGTAAAATAGTATTTCAGAGTATTCATGTGCTTGTTTAGCCATTCCCCAATTGATGGGCATAACCTCAATTTACACTTCTTTGCCACTACAAAAAAAAGCTGCTATGAATGTTGGAACATGAAGGAATTTTCCCTTTTTCTATAATTTCTTCTCATTATAGATCCATAATTGGATTTTCTGGGTCAAACAGTAAGATCAGTTTTATTGCTCTTTGGGCATAGTTCCATATTGCTTTCCAGAAGGGTTGAAACCATTCAGAAATCCACCAATAATGCATCAATGTCCCAATTCTCCTACAATCCCACAGCATTGATTGTTTTCCCTTTTTCTCATCTTGGTCAATCTGATAGGTGTGAGATGATATCTCATTGTTGTTTTAATTTGCATATCTTTAAGCAATAATGATTTGGGGCATTTTTTCATATGGTTACATATAGTTTTAATTTCTTCACTTGAAAACTGTATATTCATATCCTTTGACCATTTATTAATTGGGGTTAGACTGTGATCTTATAAATTTGATGCAATTCTCTGCATATTTTAGAAATGAGACCTTTATCAGAACTCCTAGTTATTAAGATTGTTTCCCAACTTTCTGCTTTCTTCTAATTTTGACAACATTGATTTTTATTACTGTAAAACCTCAGTAATTTTAATATAGTCAAAATCATTCATTATACAGTTTATAATGTGTTCTAATTCTCATTTGGTCATAAATTTATCATCATATATCCATATATATGACCAATACAGTATTTGTTGGACTATTAATTTATCTATGGCATCACTCTTTATATCTAAATCTTGAACCTATTTTAACCTTATTTTTGTATGAGGTATTACATGTGGGTTTATGGCTATTTTTTGCCATACCATTTTCCGGTCTCCCTAAAATTTTAGTTAAAATGTGAGTTCTTATCTATATTGGTCTTAAATGGAATTTTTCTTTCTATTTCTTGCTCTTGGGCTTTGTTGTTCATATATAGAAATGCTTACACTTTATGTGGATTCATTTTATATCCTGTTACTTTGCAGAATTTGTTAATTGTTTCAAGCAGTTTTTTAGATGATTTTCTCATGTTCTTTAGGTATACAATTATATCATCTGCAAAGAGTGAAAGCTTCGCTTCCTCACTGCCAATTCTGATTACTTCAATTTCTTTCCTTTCTCATTGCTACTACTAGCATTTCTAATACTATACTGAATATCAATGGTGATAATGGGTATCCTTGTTTCACCCCTGATTTTATTGGAAAGGGTCTGAGTTTATCCCCATTAAATATATTATTTGTTGATTGTTTTAGTTAGATACTATTTATTATTTTAAGGAAAACTCCATTTATTCCTAAAATTTCTATTGTTTTTAATAGGAATGGATGCTTTTCCAGCATCTGTTGAGATAATCATATGGTTTTGGTTGGTTTTCTATTGATGTGTTTAATTAGATTTAGTGTTTTCCTAATGTTGAACCATTGCCTGCCTATCTGGTATAAATCCCATCTGATCATGTTGTATTATTCTACTAATAACTTGCTGTTGTATCATTGTTAAAATTTTATTTAAGATCTTTGCATCAATATCCATTAGGGGGAATTGATCTATAATTTTCTTTGTTTTGGTTCCTCCTGGATTAGGTATCATCACCATGTTGGTGTCATAACAGTAATTTGGCAGCACTCCTTCCTCTCCTATTTTTTTAAAATAATTTATCTAAAATAGAATAAATTGTTCTTTATATGTTTGGAAAAATTCACTTGTAAATCCATGTAGGCATGGAGACTTTTTCTTAGTATATTTACAGTTTTTTACATTTCTTTTTCTGAAATTGGGTTAAGTAATTTGTTTCCTCTCTGTATTTTTGTAAATATTCATCCATTTCACTAAGGTTATCCAGTTCATTGGTAAACAATTCAGCAATATACCTACATATTATATCTTTAATTCCCTCCTCATTGGTGGTTAATTCACCCTTTTCATTTTTTATACTGGTAATTTGGTTACCTTAATTGTTTTTTTAATCAGATTTACCAAAAGTTTGTCCATTTTCTTGGGTTTTTTTATAAAACCAATTCTTAGTTTCATTTATGAATTTCTAAGCTTTGAAGGAGATGTTCATGAATTTACTATTTCTATACTGGATCAAAGGGAATCTAAGAAAAAAAAAGATGAAGGCTTTACCCATGAAGTGAATTACAATCGGAAGAATAATTCCAAATTTCAGTTTATTCAATTAAAACAAGGGCAGTTTAAAGTTATAATACATTTTGAGTCAAAGGATCATAAGATTTAGAGGGAGACAACCACAATATTGTCTTAAACTCGAAAAGAGTAATAAATGACTGTGAAATGTTCATAGTTAATGTGAATTCATGTAGCTATAACCTGAAATTCAATCATATTAGAGTTGAGGCCATTAAAAAATCTATTCAAATCACAAAATTCTTTGAACATTATCATCAGAAATGAAAGATCAAATTCCAGTTTTGCCATCTCAATCACCTTGCAAATACACTTGAGGTGAACCTTTATATTTTCTATCTTTAAACTCTATGTTTCTGTATTAAAGATTACACTGCCAGTCTAGTTCTGTCTCAAAGAGATTGTGTCTATGCACACCATTTATTTTCAATAAAATAGAAAAGAAAAATAGAAAAGAATTATAGACTACATATAATCCTATTTATCATCTAAAGACCTTATTTAGTTTTTCAGTTCTTCTAATGGCTTGTGTGTGAGACTTAGTTACATCCCTATTAAGAAGAGAATACTTCTTTGTTGCCCTTATCTACTTCATTTTTTATTTGTCTTGTTTTTAGAAAGATTCAAAATGAAGTGATAAACATATAAGCATTTTATGGAGTCTAAAGTGCTTTACATATGTAGAATTATCATATATAGGATGTAAGTTAAGGATATACTATTTTTGAAATTTTGCTTTTAGAATAAATTAATTTTTTGCATAATATTTTTATCTTTAATTAAAATTCAAAATCATGATTTAAGCTTAGGCAAAATAATTTTAAACAAATTGGTTATTTTATTAGCCATTGTGAGAGATACAGTTTATATTTCATAAAGCTATTTTATATAATTGTATTTCTGAAAGGGTCTTATTTCTTAAGCAAGTTAAGCATCTCTCTTGAATTCTTATTTCCATGATTTTTTTTACTAAAAATTCCTAGGTGAACTTGATTTTAGGCCTTATTTTAATAGGACTGTAATCTATGCTAGTATAAACCAAGTTAATCAAAGTAGTCAATTAAAAAAAAATATACTTCAAAAGGTTAACAGAGGAGCCATGCTATTATTACCTTCAATATACACCAGAGGTGTGTAATAGCTTAGTAAAAAATATTCAATAAGAAAAATTGATGATTGACAATGCAGTGACCTGAGGTTTCATTTCATACAGTGCCAGGATTGAAGTCACAAGACTCATCTTCATGAGTTCAAAATTGGCTTTAGTTTCTTCACCTATAAAATGAGTTAAGGTATGGAATGGCAAATCATTCCAAAGGTTTTGCCAAAAAAATCCCAAGCTGCAGAAACAACTAAAATGCCTGAACAAAGACATATGTAATGAATTTAATACATTAAATAGAATAGGGCTCAAACTAGTTTGAAATGGCATTAAGTCACAGAACTATTGATGTCATGACAATAGAGAGGTACAAACAAGAAAGTTTGCTTGAAATACGTAATTTACAAAATAGAAAGATGAGACTTTCTTACAACTTCAATTCATCTTCAGTACTACCTTTTCCCCAGTACTTTCTTGTTCTATGGAGGTAATCTGGGCATTTCAAAAGCTATTTCAGGAAAGCATAAATTCTTCATAATTTCTTTTTTTATTGGCTGCTTCCTTACAAATTACAATCATGACCATGCCTGTCCTATTCTCAAAATCCTTCACTTTCCTTACAATATCTATCCAGTCCTACTTACTGTTGTTCTATATCTCTTCCCCCTACTCCAATGCTAAACTCTGGAAAAAGTTCATCTTCAATCAATGACTCTGTTTCTTTACTCTAATTCTCATTTAGCTCTCCACACTATCAGTCAGTAAGTCAATAAGATTTGTTGTCTACTGTGTTCTGGGTCCTGAGCTAGAGCCCTGAGGATACACCATCTTGAGGAGAAAAATAGATCAAGGCAGGATTCTTGAGGATGAAGAATACTGTGCATACTGGTAGGTCATAGGGAAGAAGTCAGAAGAAAAGAAGTAAATGGGGATAAGTAATATAGTGGATATGATAAAGGAGTCAATTTACTGAAGGAAATAGAATGGAATGGGTTCAAATGCACTTAAAATGAATCTCCATTGAAAAGACAAAGGATATATCTTCATGTGACAGGGTAAAGGAGTGTAGAGTGGCAGTAGATATTTGGGTGATGTGATATGAGATGGAGGGAAGAGGGAATTCTAAGTGAGTAGCTTTTTTCAGTAAAATATGTTTTTTCAGTTTTAAAAATGACTTCTCAACATTCAACTGAGACAGCCCTCTGTGAAATTACCCATGATCTCTTAAATGCCAAATAAAATGTTCTTTTCAAAATCCTCATCTTTCTTGATCTTTCTATAATATGTGATACTGTCAGTCATCCTCTTACTGATGATCTCTTTTCTCTAGATTTGTGTGACACTATTCTCTCCTAGTTCTTCTTCATTAACTTTCATCTCTTTAAAGATATTTTTCAGCACTTTTTCTGACCTTAGTCTTTTATATTCAACTACCTAGTCAGCATTTTGAACTGCTTGTCCTCTAGACATCTTAAACTGAACATATCCAGATATGAATGCATTTTATACCCTGCCCCACATGCTTCCCTCTACTATAAAACTCTATTACTTTTATAGGTACCACATTCCTCTCAGCCATCCAGGCTCCCAATCAAGTTCTCATCCTCTCTTATTCTATTCACCACCAATATCTAACCAATTACCAAATCCAATTTTTTCTATCTGCATATCTCTCAAGGAAGTGACTTTCTCTTTCTGCTATCATCACCCTAAGGTAGGTCCTCATAACCCTCAATTCTGCACTAATGTAACAGTTTTGCTACCTTGTCTTCCCACCACTAATATCTTTTTACTTTAGTTCATCTTAGTTCATCTTCTATTTCTGTGGAATTGCTGTGCATAACATGCATCTACGATAATTTTTATCTTATGTTAAATTAGTCATCATTTTAGAATCAAGCATAAAATCCTGCATGTGACTCTTAAAAACTTTTATTAAAAAAAAGCCTTCCTTGTTAATTCTTCAGTCATCACCCCCAAATCACTATTCTTCTCAAATGACTTGATTCTCATTTAAACCTGGATGTTTAATTATCCTGCAATTATATTTTTCATTGCTATCTCCTTGTATCCTTGGCACCCTTCACCTAAGATCCAGCCAAAATCTTGCATTCTCTGAAAAGTCTTTTTTTTAATTGTCCTCTATCTATGCAATTCTATTGTCTTCTCTTTTAAATAAATATATGAATATGTGTCTCCATAAATACAGGGAAAAAGAATATATACATATATATATATATATATGTATATATGTATATATATACATATATATGTGGATATTTAAGCTGCTTTTTTCTGGTAGTGAGGAGCTGTAGATTGAGGGTATGCTCATCTGTTGGGAAATGGATGAATAAATTGTTGCATGTGATTGAGATGAATTTCACTTTTGTTATGGGAAATGATGGACAGGATGCTCTCAGTGAAAAATTATATGAGTAGATATAACGAGAAATGTATTTTAAACAAATTGATAGCAATATTGCAAGATGATCAACTATGAATGATATACTTTTTCCTCAGTAATGCTCTGTCCCAAGATAAATCTGGAGGATTTAGATAAAGAAGATCATTTATCCCAAAGAAATAATACAGATTGAAACATACTTTTTTTCCCACTTTATTTTTCTTACAGTTTCTCCCTTTTTTAGAGGGAGGGAAGTTTTACCTTTACATCATGCTATTGTGGTAATGCTTTTTTTTTAATTTCTGCACATTTTTAACCCATATCAAGCAGCTTGCTTTCTCAGTGAGGAGCAGTGGAGTGGGAGGACAGGAGCACAATTGGAACTCAAGATTTTAGAAGTGAATGATGAAACTTATTTTTGCTTGTAATTGGAGGAACATTCCATTGAATTATATTTTAAAAGTTTATATAATTATGAAATTAATTGTTCCTTACATGTTTGATAAATTCATTTGCCAATCCATCTCAGCCAAAAAATTTTTCTTGGGAAGCTCACTGAAGATTTGTTTAATTTCTTTTTTCTAGATGGACTTAAATACACTATTTCTGTTATCTAGGCAATTTTTATTTTTGTAACTATTCATCCATTTCACATAGATTATCAGATTTTTGATATTTAATTTGCAAAAATCTCATAATAATTGTTTAATTTCATCTCAACTCCATTTGTGGTACATTTATCCTTTTTTGTTTTAAGTGTTAGCAATTTGGCTTTCTTCTTTAATTAAATCAATTGTGTTTATGCATTTTAATAATTTTTTTCAGAAACAACTACAATTTTTATTTATTACTTCAATATTTATCAGCTCAATTTTTATTTTCAATTATATTAATTACATCTTTGTTTTTCAGGATTTCCATCATGATATTTAATTAGGGATTTTGAATTTGTTTTTTCTATTTTTTTATTGAATGTCTATTTCATTTATTTTCACACTCTTTATTTTATTTAGATAAGTACTGCTTTATTTCCCCTAAGTATTGCTTTAGCTGAATCTCATAAATGCGGCTATTAAAGTTCATTGTCATCATTCTAGTTAATGGGTGGTGTTTTCCACATCAAGTCTTTTAGAATTGTCTTTGATTATTGGATTAACAAAATGAACAATTATCTATCTTCTAATTTTCCCAGCAGTTATTTTTTTAAAAGTTTTTGCAAGGCAAATGGGGTTAAGTGGCTTGCACAAGGTCACACAAATAAGTAATTACTAAGTGTCTGAGCCCAGATTTGAAGTCAGGTACTCCTGACTCCAGGGCTGTTTTCTATCCACTGCACCACCTAGTCACCTCTTCCTAACAGTTTTTAATCAAAGTGTAAGTTTTTATCCCAGAAATTGGAATTTTTTTAGTTTAACAAACAGCAGATTACTATAGTCATTTACTACCATTTCTTTTGCAACTAAGATATTCAATTGATCCATAATTCCATTTCTTAGCTATTACCAAACAATTTTGATGATTGAGGCTTTATAATTTTAATTTAGGCCCAGTATGTCTGGGTCATCTTCCTTTGCATTCTTCCCCATTATTTACCTTGATATTCTTGACTTTTTGTTCCTTCACATGAATTCAGTCACTATTTTTTTCAAGTTCAATAAAAAAACCTTTGGGTAGTTCAATTGTTTTGTTTACTGAATAAGTAGATTAATTTAGATAGAATAGTTAGTTTAATTATATTAAGAATCTAATCATGAGTAATTGGCATTGACCCAATTATTTAGAGCTGATTTTATTTGTGTTAAAAGTGTCTTATAGTTGTTTCATATAGTTTCTGTTTCCCTTGGCATGTAGAATCTGAAGTATTTTATCCTATCTATATTTACATTAAATATATTTTATCTTTATATCTTTTGCTGCTGTGACTTATTGGTAATATTTAGAAATGCTGATGAATTATGTGGGGCTTATTTTATATCTTACAACTTTTTTAAGTTGACAATTGTTTAGAGTAGCTTTTAGGTAATGATATACTTACATACACACATTTTGCATATGTATATACACATATTCGTTACATTATAATGAATAGTATTAATTCCTATTTTTAAAATCATTTATATAAAGAGTAATTTAATAATTTGTGGAAAGTAATTTGATCATGGGATTAGTAGTTGCTATTACACATATTTGATTTATAGCACCACTCTGAAAAGACACTGATATTGTTCCCATTTATAGTAAATTGAGACAGATTGATAGTATTTTTAGGGATCAAATAGCTGATAAGAGTATAAAACTTTATTGCAACTGAATTTTTCATGACTCCTGGTCCAGTACACTATTGTTCCACCTTTGCCCAAGTTTGCGGTATAAAGAATTTAGATGATTGTTTTCAATCCACCTGAGATCATAGCTAAGCAGGCTTAATATCAATCAAGAAGGAAGGAATTTAGGAGAAATTATATTAGTATTAATGGAAATGATGTATAAGATACTTGTATAATCTTTTTGTGAATCTTTGTCTAAGAAGAAGGGATTTTGGAGGAGGAAGGAAGACAAGAGGTTTCAGCTTCTCTATATAGACAATGCAGATTGAACTCCCATATTGTGCACACACACACACACACACACACACACACACACACACACACACACACATGTATATATTTGTTTTGATTAAGAAGGAGAGAATAGGATAAATTTAAGACTAAACAAGAATTAGAACACATTATAAACAGCAAAATAAATCATTTTGACTATATTAAATTAAGAAGGTTTTACACTAATAGAATGAATGCTGCCAAAATTAGAAGGAAAGAAGAAAGTTTGGAAACAATCTTAATTACTAGGCCTTCTGATAAAGGTCTCATTTATAAAATATATAGAGAATTGCAACAAATTTATAAGGTCATAAGGCATTCCCCAATTGGTAAATGGTCAAAGGATAGAAACAGACATTTTTCAACTGAAGACATTAAAGCTATATATAAAATCATATTTAGAATGCTCCACATTATTATTGATTAGAGAAATACAAATTAAAACAACAATGAGGTATCATGTCACACCTAACCAATTGACCAAGATGAGAAATCAATTTTGGAGAAGTTCTGGGAGGATGGAGACATTGATGCATTGCTGGTGGTGTTGTGAACAGATCCAACCTTTCTGGAGAGCATTATTGAACTATGCCCAAAGAGCAGTAAAACTGTTCAAATGCTTTGACCCCACATTTACAATTCTAGGACTATATCCAGAAGAATTTTTTTAGAAAGGGAAAATTCCTCCATGTTTCAAAATATTCATAGCAGTCCTTTCTGTAGAGGTTAAGAATTGGAAAATTGAAGAGATGCCTATCCATTGGGGAATGGCTAAACAAGTACATGAAGACTATGGAATATTAATTTTCTGTAAGAAACCATAAATGGACAGATGAAAGAGAAGCATGGAATGACTTACAGGATCTGATGCTTAGTGAGGGGAGTAGTACCAAGAGAATGTACACATCAACAACATTATGAGATGAACAAACTTGATAAAAGCAGTTGACCTGACTGTTCATTGCTGAGGGGAGGGGGCTGGGAAGAGATAGTGAAAGGAAATTTTATAACTTGAGATTATGTATATGAAAATGGTTCAAATTATTTAATTAATTAATAAAAATGGGTGGGGAATGGAGAAGGGTATAGAAAGGTTATTATGAATGTTCCTCAAGCTACCAATCTTACCCAAATGAATAGAAAGTTGCAATTTTTTTTTAATACGCAAGAGCTGAAAATTTATAAAGCAAAAGGATGAATTAGTATAAAGGCAGGTGTTGGGAAATGACAAAAGGAAACAAATTACTGATGGGAATTGAATTACTTAGACCTCAGTCACATTTGACGGCATAGATGGAGTAGCATAATTAATCTTACATTCCTGCCACCTGCAAATCTGTCAGGCTTTTTGGATGAAATTACATTAACTGATTGAACTGAAAAGTCTTGGTCTCCTTCAGGAACTGCTATGAAACTTCAACTGCCACTAAAAGGGATAAAGCTATCAAAAATTCTCTGTTCTGGTTAAATGCTAACTTTTTAATGAGATTGGGTCATCTTTAAGCATCATCTGTGTGATTAATACATCAAAAGTCCTTTGTAGGGAGGACATTTTACTTTGTTCTCCTAATTGTTTTGTGAAATCACCTTTTATGTCTACCTTTTCTAGCTATTTTTACCTTAACTTGGTATAGGAAGTAAAAGATTATCTATGCCTAATTTCTGCCATAATATTTTCCAATTTATTTCCAAAGTTTTGTCAAGTTGTGATGAGACACTCAAGTCTTTGGGCTTATCAAGTAGATGGTTATGATTTCCAACTGCTTCTTTTTACCAGACCAATTTCACTTATCAACCAGTCTATACATTTTTTTAATTCTATTTTTTAAATTCATCCCCCAAGATATATGCAAAAGAAAATTTCAATATTTGCTTCATAAACCTTGAGTTTCAATTTCTTTCCAATCCTCACACTCCACTCTTCCCATGGAGAAAGCAAGTTACTTTATGTAGGTTAAAAATGCGTAGCTATGAAAAATGTATAGCCATGTTGCAAAAGAAAACATACCTCCCCCATTAAATCAGAGAAACATCTAGGAAAAATAAAGTGTACTTCAGTTTGGATAATTGGCAGCCTTTGACTTTACTTTTTCCTTTCTAAAGATTTTATTTATATTTGGTTTTTACAATTCCAACCCAACCCCCACAGAAGGCTATTTGTTAGTATTTACATTGTTTGCATGGTATACATTGGCCCAAATTGAATGTGATGAGAGAGAAATCATATTCTCAAGGAAGAAACATAAATTATAAGATGTGGCAAGACCAGACAATAAAATATCAGTTTTTTTGTCCAAATTAAAGGCAATACTCCTTGGTATTTGTTCAACCTCCACAGCTCTTTCTCTGGATGCAGATGGTATTCTCCATTGCAGAGCCCCAAATTGTCCCTGACTGTTACACTGATGGAATGAGCGAGTTCTTCAAGGTTGATCATTGCCCCCATGTTGCTGTTAGGGTGTACAGTGTTTTTCTGGTTCTGCTCATCTCACTCAGCATCGTTTCATGCAAATCCTTCCAGGCTTCCCTGAAGTTCCATCCCTCCTGGTTTCCAATAGAACAATAGAGTTCCATGACATCCATATACCAGTTTATTAAGCCATTCCCCACTTGAAGGACATTTAATAGATTTCCAATTCTTTGCCACCACAAACAGGGCTACTATGAATATTTTTGCATAAGTGATGTTTTCATCCATCTTCATCATCTCTTCAGGGTATAGACTCAGTAGTTTCATTGCTGGATGAAAGGGTATGCACATTTTTATTGCCGTTTACGCATAGTTCCAGATTACCCTCCAGAAAGGTTGGATGAGTTCACAGATCCAACAAAAATGTAATAGTCCAAGATTTCTCACAAACATTCCAACAATGATTATTATCCTTTGCGGTCATATTAGCCAGTCTAAGAGGTGTAGGGTGTAACTGCAGAGAAGCTTTAATTTGAATTGATCAAATAAGTAATGATTTAGAGAAATTTTTCTTATGACTATGGATTGCTTTGATCTCCTCATCTGAAAATTTCATTTGCATATTCTTTGACCATTTGTCAATTAGGGAATGGCTTTTTTTTTCTAAAAATTTGACTCACTTCTCTGTATATTTTAGAAATGAGTCCTTTGTCAGAAACAGTTGTAAAGATTGTTTCCCAGTTTACTACATTTCTTTTGATCTTGGTTTCAGTGGTTTTGTTTGTGCAAAAGCTTCTTAATTTAAAGTAATTGAAATCCTCACGTTTGTTTTTAGAAATTTTCTCCATCTCTTCCTTAGATATGAACTGCTTCACTTTCCATAGATCTGACATCTAAAGTAGTCCTTTATTTTCTAATTTGCTTATAGTATTTTTTTTAATGTCTAAATGCAGTATCCACTTGGACCTTATCTTGGTATAGGGTGTGAGATGTTGGTTTAATCTAAGTTTCTTCCATACTAACTTCTAATTTTCCCAGCAATTTTTATAAAAAAGAGAGAGTTTTTATCTCAATAGCTGGACTCTTTGGTTTTATCAAACAGAAGGTTACTATAATAGTTTCCTGCTTTTGCAACTAGTCTATTCCTCTGGTCCATCACTCTGGTTCTTGGCCAATACCAGACAGTTTTGATGACTGATACTTTATAATTTTAATTTAGTTCCAGCATATCTGGGTCACTTTCCTTTGCATTTTTTTCATTAACTCCCTGGAAATTCTTCACTTTTTATTTCTTCATATGAATTTACTTACAACTTTTTCTAACTGATTAAAATAAGTTTTTCAAATTTTGATTGGTAGCACACTAAACAGATAGTTTCATTTTAGTTGAGTTGTCATTTTTGTTATATTTGCTCTACCTATTCAAAAGCAGGTGAAGGTTGCCAAATCATTTAAATCTACTTTAATTTGTGTGAGATGTGTTTTATAATTGTTTTTCAAAAAGTTTCTGAGCCTGACTTGGCAAATAGACTCCCAGGTATTTTATATTGTCTGGGGTTACTTTGAATATTTTTTTCTCTTTCTAGCAGTTCTTGCAGTATATTGCTAGTCATATATAGAAATGTTCAGGATTTACAATGGTTTATTTTATAACCTGCAACTTTGCTAAAATTGCTAATTGTTTCCAGTTGTTTTTTGGATGATTTCTTGGGATTCTTTAGGTATACCATCATGTCATATGCAAAGAGTGAGAGTTTTGTCTCTTCCTTCCCAATTGTAATTCCTTCAATTCCTTTTTCTTCACTAATTGCTGAAGTTAACATTTCTAATACGATATTGAATAGTAGCAGGGATACTAGGCATCCTTGTTTCACCCCTGATATTATGGGGAAAGACTCTAGCCTCGATCCATTGAATGTAATGCTTGCTGATGGTTTCAGATAGATAAGATACTGTTTATTATTCTAAGGAACAGTCCATTTATTCCTACACTCTCTAGTGTGTTTAGTAGGAATGGGTGCTGTATTTTGTCAAAAGCCTTTGCAACATATATTGATATGATCATATAAATTCTGATATATTTGCTGTTGATATAATTGATTATACTAACAGTTTTCCTAATATCAAAACAACTCTGCATTCCTGGGATGAATCATATTTCATCAAAATATATTATCCAAGTGATAACTTGTAATCATTTTGTTAAGATTTTGTTTAAGACTTTTGCATCTATATTCATCAGGGAGATAGGTCTATAATATTCTTTCTCTGTTTTAACACTTCCTGGTTTAGATATCAGCACCATATTGGTTTCATAGAAACAGAGAGAGTTCCTTCTTCCCCTATTTTTTTCCCAAAGAGTTTATATAGAATTGGAAAAAATTGCTTCTTAAACTTTTGGTAGAATTCACTTGTGAATCCATTAGGCCCTGGAGATTTTTTTCTTAGTGAGTTCACTGATGGCCTGTTGAATTTCTTTTTCTGAGATAGCGTTTGTTTAGAAATTTAATCTCCTCTTCATTTAACCTGGACAACTTATATTTTTGTAAATATTCATCCATTTCAGTTAAATTGTCAATATTTTGTCATAGATTTGGGCAAAATAATTCTGAATTATTACTTTAATTTATTCTTCATTGGTGCAGTTTACCTTTTTCATTTATGATACTAGCAATTTTGTTTTCTTTTTTCTTCTTTTAATCAAATTGACCACAGGTTTATCAATTTTATTGATTTTTTCATAAAACCAACTTTGGTTTTACTTATAAGTTCAATAGATTTTTTTTCTATCTTATTAAATTCACCTTTAATTTTTAGAATTTCTAATTTAGGATTTAATTGGGGATTTTTAATTTATTATTTCTCTAATTTTTATAGTTGCATATTTATTTCATTGATTTCCTCTTTCTCTAATTTATTCATGTAAGCATTTAAAGATATAATATATACCCTGACAGCCACTTTGAATGAATCCCATAGGTTTTGGTATGTTGTTTCTTTATTGTCATTATCTAGCTTAAAATAATTAATTCTTTCTATAATTTGTTGTTTGATCCACTCATTCTTTAAAATGAGGTTATTCATTTTACAATTAGTTCTGGGTCTATAACCTCCCTGGCCCAATATTGTGTATGATTTTTACTTCCTGTTGATCTGAGAATGATGTATTCATTATTTCTGTCTTTCTGCAGTTGATCATTAGGTTTTGATGCCCCAGTACCTGGTCAATTTTTGTGTAAGTGCCATGTACTGCAGAGAAAAAGGTATATTCCTTTCAATTTCTTCCATAAGTCTATCATATCAAGTTTTTATAACAATCTATTTATCTCCTTAACTTCTTTCTTGTTTATTTTATGATTCATTTCATCTAGTTCTGAAAGTGGGAGGCTGAGCTCTTCCACTAGTAGGGTTTTTTGTCTATGTCTTCCTGTAGTTCTTTTAACTTCTCCTCTACGAATTTGAATGCTATCCCATTGGGTGCATATATTTTGAGTATTGAAATAGCTTTACTGTCTATGGTATCTTTTAGGAGGATATCGTTTCCTTCCTTATCTCTTTAATGCGCTCTTTTTTTGCAGCTGCTTTTTTTGAGATAAGGATTGCTACCCCTGCTTTTTTCACTTCAGCTGAATCCAAATATATTTTGCTCCAACTTTTTATTTTTACACTACATGTACTTCTCTGCTTCAAATGAGTTTCTTGCAAGCAACATTTTGTAGCATTCTGTTTTGTAATCCACTCTGCTAGTCACTTACCTTTAAAGGGAAGTTCATCCCATTCACATTCAAAGTTATAAGTACTAACTTTTTATTGCCCTCCATGCTATCTTCCCTCTGTATTTTTCCCCTTTTCCCCTATTTACCCATATTCCCCAGGATTTTGTTTCTGAATACCACCCCCTCAGTGTGTTTGCCCACCTATATCCATCCTCCTCCCCTTTCTTTCCCCTTTCCCTTTTTTCCTTTTCCCTTCCCTTCCTTCCTGATAGTTCCCTTTTTTTCCTCCTCATCCTTTCATCCATTTCCCCCTTCCCCTTTTACCCTCTTAATACTTGAAAGGTAATATTTTTTTAAGTTAATTGATTAACTTTAAGGCAAATTAGATGAAAGGAAGATTCAGGTATATCTCATTTCCTCCCTTCTTCCCCTCTATTACCAAAGGCCTTTTATACCTCTTGATGTAATGAGATTTACCCCATTCAATGCCCTCCCTCCTCCCATCTCCTTCCTGTCCCCCGTTTTAAGGAGGAGGAGATTTTAAATCATTTTATGAGTCACAGATTTTTCTGAGTATCCATCACTTTTAATTAAGTATATTCTATCTAATAGAGTTACAATTCTTGAGAGTTACTATAGAGTCTTTCTCCCAAATAGGATTATAGCCAGTTTCATCCCATTGGATAGCAGTCTCATGAGTGTCCATCACATCTAGCTAGATGTATTCTCTCTGTTAAAGTTATAATTCTCAAGAGTTATGAGAAACTTATTCCCATGCTGGGATATAGCCAGTTTGATCTTATTGGATAGCAGTTTTTTTTCCTTTATCCCCTTTTTTGTACTTTGTCATGTGTCTCTTGGACCTCGTGTTTGATGTTCAAATTTTCTATTTAGCTCTGGTGTTTTCATCAGGAATTTTTAGCCTTCTTCCATTTTCCCGCCTGAAAAAGAAGGCTCAGCTTTGTGGGATAGTGGATTCTTGGCTGTATTCCAAGCTCCCTTGCTCTTCAAAATATCTCATGTAGCCAGGTCCCATGTTATTCTTACTGTGGCTCCTTGGTATTTAAAATGTTTCTTTCTGGCTGCTTGCAGGATTTTCTCTTTTATCTGATAGTTTTTGAATTTGGCAACAAGACTCCTTGCTGTTTTCATTTTAGGATGTCTTTCTGGAGGGGATCGATGTATTCTTTCAACAACTACTTTTCCCTCTGGTTCCATGATATCAGGGCAATTTTCTATCACTAGATGCTGTAATAGTAAGTCCAGGCTTTATTTTTTCTCTTCAATGTTTTCAGGAAGTCCAATAATTCTCAGATTATCACTTCTCAATCTATTCTTGAGGTCATTGGTTTTGCTGATGTGTTATTTTACATTTTCTTCATTTTTTTCTATTTTTTCATTTTGTTTGACAGGCTCTTGCTGGCTGATGAAGTTATTAGTTTCTGCAGACTCCATTCCTTATTTTAGAGAGAAGTTTTCTTCATTTACCTTTTGCAACTCCTTTTCCAATTGGTCAATTTTATTTTTTGAAAGAGCTTTCCATTTGACCAATTGAGGTTTTGAGAGAGTTATTTTCCTTTTGCTTTTGCCCAATTAATGATCTGAGAGAATTACTCTCACTTTGTATTTGTCCAATTGCAGATGTGGGAGAGTTATTCTCATTTTGTATTCTTCCAATTGAGGACCTGAGAGAATTATTCTCATTTTGTATTTGCCCAGTTGTATTTTCCAGTGATTTGTTTTTTTTGTTGTTGTTGTAAGGTGTTAACCTTCTTTTAGGATTATTTCCCCAAATTTTCCAAATGATTTTTTAAACTCCTTCCTATTTCTTCAAGGAAGTCTTTCTGTCCTGGAGACCAGATCATTTTCTCCTCAGGGGTTCTAGCTCTCTCTGAGTTAGGGTCTTCCATTCCAAGAATTTTTCAATGGATCCACCTTTCCACTGATCTTTCCTCATTTAGCTAAGACCTTGAGTTGGGGAGGGGCTGGTACATGGAGGTTTGGTATTGTGATCCTGAAAGGTTTTACTCACTGAGTATAATATCACCAACTGGCCAATAGGGAGTGCTGGTTGCTTTCTCTGGAGTGTCTGTAACCTTGATTGAGGCCATCTCCCTTGGCCTGGAGGGAATGTCTGAAGCTGTTAGATACTATAACCTGGGGTGAGGTCATTACTTTCCCTATTGTCAGCTGGAGTGGTAAGCTTACACACCTGTGCCTGGGTCAGAAGGTCTGTAATTGTGTTTGTCCTGGGAAGAGGCTTGAGCAGCTCTTCTGTACCCTTGCTGTTCTCTCTCTCTCTCAATCTGAGTCCTCTACTTGTATAACTAACTTTTTATTCAGTTTAAGTCATTTCATCAGCAAAGGTTGAAAGTTGCCTATTTCAGGGTGGCTAGGTCTCACAGTGGATAGAGCACTGGCCCTGGAGTCAGGAGTCCCTCAGTTCAAATCCAGCCTCAGACACTTAATAATTACCTAGCTGTGTGGCATTGAGCAAGCCACTTAACCCCATTGCCTTGAAAAAAACTAAAAAAAAGTCCCCTATTTCATTGAATGTCTGTCTTTTCCCCTGAAAGAATATGTATAGTATATAGAAGCTGTACAGTGGAGCCAAGAGAGTGTTATAAAGATAGCATGCTCATGGAACTTTTTCCTATACAAGGCTAAACAAAGCCTCTGCACAGACATTAAAGCTACAGATCTTACCAAAAAAAGAAGAGATCAAAAGAAGTTTTCAATGATAGACATGTTTGAATATCTTCAGTACAGGTCTGTCTCTTTGGGGGTGAAGGAGAAGAAAAGCCCAGCTAGGCAAGAGAGAGGGAAAGAGAATAGGAGCCTTTTAGGCACAGTGCAGTGCAGGTTCTGTCAACTTAATAGCATAGGTCCTGGCAATTATATAGAAAGTCATCAGGAAGAGTCCCAAAATTCAAAAATGCCTGAACATTGGGAATATTGGGGCAAAAGTCAGGACTGGGTTGGAAAGAAACCACTATATAGATAGAACCTGGATATAAAGGAGGAAACAAGTCTCTGCAAAGGCAATGCCAGGACAGCATAAGTAGCATTTTAGTGAACAACAAGCCTGGGATCAGACTCAAGCCCCAGCGTAAAAAGTTTGGGTTTATACTTCCTATACCCCAGAATTAGAACTCAGACATTACAAAATGAGAAAAAACATTAAAAGAGAGCTCAGTATAGAAAGCTACTATGCAGATAAAGATGATAACCAAACCATCTCATAAGAAAGTAGCAGTTGAAAAAAAGCCCATAGGCGAAGTATTAAAAGAGTCTTGAGTTGAACTTTAATCCAAAAACTTACAGAAGAGTTTAAAAATAATTTAAAAACTAAAGAAAAGTGGAAGAAGAAAAATGAAAAAAAGTAATAAGTGTAATGCAGTAAAATTATGACAACTTGACCAAGAAATTGACTCCTTTAAAAGAAAAAATAGCTAAGTTGAAAAAATATAGCTCTTCAAAAAATAAAATCAACCAACTAGAAAAGGAATGAAACTGGGCCAAGATGGTGGAGAAGGCACTGTGATAAATGTTTCTCTTTCCCCTCAAATCAGCAGAATGGAATCTCCTTTGCAGCAGCTGACTAAGTCTGGGGTCAAACAGCATGTACAGAAGTCCCAAACCAAAGGGAAGCCTGGCAATTCCATCACTCTGAACCAGTAGGATTTCCCAGTTTATTGAAAGGCCTGGGTTCTAGGAGCTTTCCAGTGATTCGACCTGAACCCCAATCAGAAAGCAATGAACAAGTCTTTTCCCTGGATCATTTCCTTTTCAAAAAATGAACTCTCTCTGAGATCCTGGACTAGACCAAGGAAGCAGAGGCAAGACTAAGCCAGACTTCCCTTACGAAGCGCCACAGAATCTAGCACTAAAATAATGTTCAGCTGGATATCAGGGAGAAAGCTGGAAGAATGGGTCAGAAAAAATAAATTCCCCATAATGAGGTAGTATGGTGGCAAGTATGTACAGGAAAAAAAAACACAGAAGAAACATTTACAAGCAAAACCTTGGAGAAAAACAATCTGTTTCATGAAAATGCCAGTAGGATGCTTGGAAGGCATGAAGGAAGAATTTAAAGAAGCTAATGAATTAATTAGAAATAAAAGGCATTAAAATAGAGCTTCAAAACTAGAAAAATAGAGTATAATGTGAGGTATTTTATAGCAAACTTAGAACTGAGATATCCTATTTCAAGAAATCTTACCTAGAGTAATTCAAATTAAAGGTAAAAAAGGAATCCACTGTTCACCACTTGAAAGAAATCCTAAAATGAAAACTCCCAGGAACATCAAAGCCCAGGTTCAGAGCTTCTGGGACAAAGAAAAATTATTACATGAAGCAAGAAGGAAAGAATTTCAATTCCTGAGGAGAGACAGGCAGTATCACAAAAGATTTAGCAAACATGCATGTAAAGGGGCAGAGAACTTGGCATAAAATATTCCAAAAGGCAAAACATATAGTCTTGCAGCCAACCATATCATACCCAACAAAACTGAGTCTAATGTTTCAGAGGTAAAAAATAGGCTCTTAATGAAATAGTGATGCATGAAAGGCAGCTAAAAACTATGAAGATGAATAGAGGAGGGAAGAGAAACATAAAAAGTTCAACAAAAATTAATATTGATAAAGGATTGAGCAAGCCTAAACTGTTTACATTCAAAAATTGGAGGGATGGGAAGGGGAGGTGATCCACATTACTGCTGAACCTTGTTATTATCAGGAGTCACAGGAGGAGTCTCATTAGACAGGGCCTGGGAGTGATTCTATAAAAATGTGAAAAGGAAAGGGAGCAGAAGGGGGACACAGGTAGAAAAAGGGGGTAGGGATTTGGCAGGGAGAAGGGAAAGGAAATTGAGGAGAAAATTTCTCACATAAACACACATGCAAACAAATATCTCAACAAACAAAGAGTGGAGGAGAGTAAGTGACCCTTGAACCTCACTCATATGAACTAGCCAATGGAGAGAAAACACACTCAAAAACACAAACATACACAATTAAAGAAATACATTTTGCTCTGATAACTCCTGAGAATTGTAACTCTGTTAGAGAGAATATACATAGCCAGAAGTGATGGACACTCATAACTTTTCTGTGACTCAGATAGAATTATTTTAAAACAATACCTCTTTAAAAAGGGGGATGAGCAAGGAGAAGGGAGGATGAAGGGAGACTGAATGAGGCAAATCTTGTTACATCAAGAGGTACAAAGGACCTATTGCAATTAAGGGAAAGAAGGGAGGAGGTGAGAACCACTTGAATCTTCACCTCATCAGACTTGGATTAAAGATAACTTAGAGACAGTTAAGTTAAGAAACTTATTTTATCTTTCAAGCACTAAAAGGGGAAAAGAAGAGGGGTGAGGGGGAGAAAAAGGGGAACTAACAGAAGGAAGGGGAGAAGGAGAAGAGGGAAAGGGGGAAAAGGGGAGGTCCATATAAGGTTCATATAACACAGTAAACACACTGAAGATGGTAGAATTCAGAAACAAAACACTGGAAAATAGGGAAAAGGGAAAAAAGGGAAAATACAAACAGAACAAAGATAGAATGGAGGGGAATAGTTAGTAATTATAACTTTGACTGTGAATGGGATGAACTCTCCTTTAAAACATAAGTAAATAGTAAATTGAATTAAGAACCAGAATCCTCCAATGCTGATTACAAGAAGCAGAGAGACACATATAGAGCAAAGATAAATCGTTGGAGCAAAATATATTTAGCTTCAACTGAAGTGAAAAATGCAGGGGTAGCAATCCTTATCTCAGACAAAGCAGTAGCAAAAGTTGATAGCATTAAACTAGATAAGGAAGGAAACTGTATCTTCCTAAAAGGTACCAAAAATAATAAAGTAATTTCAACACTAAATATATATGCACCCAATGGTAAAGAATTCAAATTCTTAGCAGAGAAGGCGAAAGAACTGCAGGAAGACACAGAAAGCAAGACTGTACTAGTGAGAGACCTCAACCTCCTGTTCTCAGATTTAGATAAATTGAATCATCAAACAAACAAGAAGGAAGCTTAAGGAAATAAATAGATAGAAAACGTAGATATGATGAACCTAGGTAGGACATTGAATGAAAATAGAAAGGCATACACTTCTTTTTTTCTGCAGCACATGGCACTTACACAAAATTGGCTGCGGACTAATACATAAAATCCAAATGATAATTGCAGGAAGGCAGAAAGAATGAATAGATCTTTTTTAGACAATAATGCAATAAAAATCATATGCAATACTGGGCCAGGAGATATAGACTCAGAAATAATTGGACACTGAATAACCTCATTTTAAAGAATGAGTGGATCAAGCAACAAATTATAGAAAAAGTAATTATTTTATTCTAGATAACGACAATAATGAAATAACATACCAAGATCTATAGAATACACACAAGGCAGCTTTACGGGGATATATTATATCTTTAAATACTTACATGAATAAATTAGAGAAAGAATAAATCAATGAACTAAATATGCAATTAAAAAATTGGAGAAAGAAAAAATTAACCCCCCCCATTAAATGCCAAATTAGAAGTTCTAAAAATCAAAGAAGAAAAATAAAATCAAAAGCAAGAAAACTATTGAACTAATAAATAAAATCAAGAGCTGGTTTTATGAAAAACCCAATAAAATTGATAAATCTCTGGTCAATTTGATGAAAAACAGAAAACAAAATTGCTAGTATCATGAATGAAAAAAGGTGAACTCACAAAAATGAGGAAGAAATTAAGGTAAAACTTCAGAATTCTTTTGTCCAACTCTATGCCAATAAATTTGACAAGCTAAGTGAAATTGATGAATATTTACATAAATAAAAGTTGCCCAGATTAAATGGACAGAAAAAGAAATTCAACAAGCTATTATTGAACTCCCTAAGAAAAAATCACCAAGGCCAGACAGATTCAAATATAAATTCTATCAAACATTTAAGGAACAATTAGTTCCAATTCTATATAAACTATTTGGAAGAATAGGGGAAGATGGAAATCTGCCTAACTCTTTCTATTATACCAATATTGTTCTGATACCTAAACCAGGAAGAGTTAAAACAGAGAAAGAAAATTGTAAACCTATCTCCCTGATGAATATAGGTGAGAAATTTTTAAATAAAATTTTAGCAAAACAATTACAACAAGTTATCACTAGGATAATACATTATGATTAAATAGAATTTATCCCAGAAATAGAAGCTTGGTTCAATATTAGGAAAACTGTTAGTATAATTAATTATATCAATAACATACCTTTTGCAAATCATATAATCATATCAATAGATGCTGAAAAAGCTTTTGACAAAATACAGCACCCATTCCTGCTAAAAACATTAGAGAGTGCCTAAATAAATGGATTGTTTCTCAGAATAATAAGCAGTATCTATCTAAAACCATCAACAAACATTATATGCAACAGGGTTAGGCTTGAAGCATTCCCAATAAGATCAGGGGTGAAAAAAGAATGCCCATTATCACAACTACCATTCAATATTTTATAAGAAATGGTAGTAGCAGCAATAAGAGAACAAAATGAAATTGAAGGAATATGAATAGGGAAGGAGGAGACAAAGCTCTCACTCTTTGCAGATGACATGATGGTATACCTAGAGAATACCAAAAAAATCATTGCAAAATTTGCTAGAAATAATTAGCAACTTTAGCAAAGTCATAGGATATAAAATAAAGCCTCATAAATCCTTAACATTTCTATATTTGACTAGCAAGATATAGCAAAAAAGAGCTGGAAAGAGAAATCCCATTCAAAGTAACCTCAGACACTATAAAATACCTGGGATTGTACCTGCCAAGGTAGTCTCAAAGCCTTTTTGAAAACAATTACAAAACACTACTCACACAAATCAAATCGGATTTAAATACCTGGGAAATCATCAACTATTCAATGATAGGTAGAGATAATATAATAAAAATGTCAATTCTACTTAAACTAAATTACTTGTTTAGTGCCCTACCAATCAAAATTCCAAAAAATTACTTTAATGAGCTAGAAAAAATTGCAAGTATATTTATATGGAGAAATAAAAAGTCTAGAATTTCCAGGGATTTAGTAAAAAAAGTGCAAAAGAAGGTAGCTTAGTCTTACCATATCTAAAATTATATTATAAACCATCAATCATTAAAACTGTCTGATATTGGCTAGGATGTAGTGTGGTGGATCAGGGGAACAGACTAGGTGTAATATCAGGAAATGATTATAGTAATTTGCTCTTTAATAAACCCAGAGTCCAGCTTTGGAGGTAAAAACTCATTGATAAAAATTGTTGGGAAATCTGGAAGCTACTATGGAAGAAACTTCAATTACACCAACACCTCACACCCTGTTCCAAGATAAGATCCAAATGGATACAGGATTGAGACATAAAAAACAAAATTATAAACAAACTAGAAATTCAAGCAGTAGTTTACCTGTCAGATCTATGGAAAGGAAAGCAGTTTATGACCATGGGAGAATTAACGGACATCATTAAACACAAAATAGATAATTTTGACTACATTAAATTAAAAAGCTTTTGCATAGGCAAAACCACTGTAACCATGATTGAAAGAAATGCAGCAAATTGGGAAACTAATTTTTCATCTAATATTTCTGACAAAGAACTCATTTCTAAAATTTACAAAGAACAGAGTTTTTTCAAAAAAAAACCAAGCCATTCCCAGGCTGACAAATAGCCAAATGATATGCAAAGGAATTTTACAGATAAGGAAAACAAAACTATCCATAACCATAGGAAAAATAGTTTTAATCCATTACTTATCAGAGAAATGCAAATTAAAGTATCTCTGAGGTACCACATCACACCTCTCAGACTGATCAATATGACCAGAAAGGACAATGATCAATGATGGAAGGGATGTAGGAAATTTGGTACACTAATACATTATTGTTGGAGCTGTAAACTCACCCAGTCTTCCAATCTTTCTTGAGAGCAATCTGGAATTTGCCCAAAAGATTAAAAATATAATGTGCATACCTTTTGATCCAGCAATAACACTTTGGGGTATATAACCTGAAGAGAATATGAAAAGGGGCATAAATATCTCTTGAACAACAATATTCATAGCAGTCCTTTTTGTGGTAGCAAAGAATTGGAAATTAAGTGAATGTCCTTCAATTGGGGAACGGCTTAATAAACTGTGGTATATGTATATCATGGAACACTATAGTTTTATTAGAAACCAGGAGGAATGGGAATTCAGTGAATCCAGAAAGGATCTGCATGAACTGAAGCTGAATGAGTTGAGCAGAAGCAGAAAAACATTGTACATCCCAACAGCAACATGGGTGTGATGATCAAACCTATGGACTTGCTCATTCCTCCACTGCAACAACCAGGGACAAATGTGGGCTATCTGCAATGGAGAATACCCTCTATATCCAAAGAAAGAATTGTGGTGTTTGAAAAAATACAGATTATTACCTTTGATTTAGAAAAAAAATTGTTATTTTATTATAAAATTTTACTATCTCATACTTTACTTTTCTTCCTTAATGATATGATTTATATCTCATGACATTCAACTGAGATCATACTATGGAAACAATATAAATTATGTCTAACAGAATGCCTTCTGTGGGGTTTGAGGGGGAGAGAAGCAATAATTGGGTGGAAAATTGTAAAACTCAAAGTAAATAAAATCTTTCTAAAAAAAAATAATAGGGACTTCCGGCCAAGATGGCAGAGAGAAAACAGACACAATTCTAAAGTCTCCTCATCTTTCCCCATCTATCATATGAAACAAACCTCTTAACAGAAATCTGACCCCCCCCAAAAAAAACAAAAGAAAAGCCAGAAGAAAGAACATCTAACTCAGGATTTGCCGGCTTCAGCTTTGGGTAAGTTCCAGCAGGTAAATCTGGCCCTAGAGGACTGATCAGCCCCAGATCAGCCAGATTAACAGCTGAATTGGAAATGGGGAGTCTGAGGGCCTGGAAGAGGGACCTGCTGGATCAGTGGTGGGGATAGATGGTGGAGGTTTTAGTGAACTAGAGAGCAGAGGCACTGGTGTTGGTGCTGATCCTCTGGAGTTTGCCGACAAGACTGGGGGGAGACATCCAGTGCAGGAGAGCTGCAGACACCATCCTTGGGCTCCTCAAGTCTGAGGAACTCTGATTCCAAGCCTCCATTGCCTCTGAAGCCCCTTCCCAGAAAAATAAAAAACATAATCACAGACTACTATGCCTCAGGCAAATGTGTCTGAGTAGAAAAACCAGCCCAGCTGGCAATAGGGAGAGGAATGACCTCACTCCATTGTAAAGCCCACCATTGATTGAAGGCAAAAAGATTCAATATCTTCAACCCCTCCCTTCAAGCTAAGGGAGAAGGCCTCAATCAAGGTCACAGACACACCAGAGAAAGCAGCCTGCACCTCCTACTGGCCAGCCAGAGAAATTGCACTCAATGAGTAAAGCCTCTATAGATCCCTACACCAAACCCTTGTGAACAAGCCCCTCCCCAACTCAAGGTCTTAGGAAAATGAAGAAGGGTCAGTGGTTGTGGATCCATAGAAAAATTATTCAAATGAAATACCTTGAGAGATTCCTAGAACTTTTGAGGAGAATATGATCTTGTCTCCAGTACAGAAAGACTCCCATGAAGAAATAAGAAGTTTAAAAATCAATTGTAAAATTTGGCAAAAGAAACGCAAGAGAAGATTAATACCTTGCAACAAGAAAAGTAATCCTTAGAAAATACAATTGGAAAAGTATAAATTGAGAATAAATCTCTCAGATACTCAACTGGGCAAATGCAAAAAGAAAATAATTCTCTCAAAACCTCATTGGTCAAATGAAAAGCTCTTTCTAAAGTAGAATTGACAAATTCAAAAATGAATTGCAAGAGGTTAATGAAGAAAACTCCTCCCTAAAAAAAAAAGAATGGAGTCTGCATAAACTATTAACTTCATGAGACAGCTGTCAAACAAAATAAAAAAGCAGAAAAAAATAGAAGAAAATGTAAAATACCTCATCAGCAAAACCACTGACCTCAAGAATAGGTCAGGAAGGGGAAACCTGAAAATTATTGGACTTCCTGAAAATATTGAAGAGAAAAAAGAAAGCCAGGACTTAATATTACAGAATCTAGTGATGGAAAATTGCCCTGATATCATGGAACCAGAGGGCAAAGTACTTATTGAAAGAGTTCATCAATCCCCTCCAGAAAGACATCCTAAAATGTAAACAGCAAGGAATGTTGTGGCCAAATTTCAGAAATATCAGATAAAAGAGAAAATCCTGCAAGCAACTAGAAAGAAACAATTTAAATATCAAGGAGCCACAGTAAGGATTATGCAGGACCTGGCTGCATCAGCATTAAGGGATTGAAGGGCCAGGAAGGAGATATTTCAAAGAGCAAGGGAGCTTGGAATTCAGCCAAGAATCTACTATACTGCAGAGCTGAGCCTTCTCTTCCAGGGAAGAAAGATGGATATTTAATGAAATGGGGGGGCAGTAAAAAATAAAACTGCTATCCAACAAGTTGAAATTGGCTATAAGCCAGTATTGGGAAAACAATTCTCATAAATCTTGAGAATTGTAACTCTAACAGAGAGAATATACCTAGCCAGAAGTGATGGACATTCATGACCTATCCATGAGACTGCTATCCACCTATCCATGAGACTGCTATCCAGTGGGATTAAACTGGCTTTAACCCCACTTTGGAGAAAGACTCTAATAACTCAAGAATTTTAAATCTAGGTGCAGCTAGTTGGAGCAATGAGTAGAGCACCAGCCTTGGAGCCAGGAGTACCTGTGTTCAAATACTCAGACACTCAATAATTACCTAGCTGTGTGGCCTTGGGCAAGCCACTTAACCCCATTGCCTTGAAAAATATAAAAAAAATAAGAATTTTAACTCTATTAGATAGAATGTACTAAGCTAGAAGTGACAGATACTCAGAATTTTCTATGACTCAGAATGATTTTTACAAGCACTACCTCATTAAAAATGGTGACAGGAAGGAGACAGGATGAGGGAGGGGATTGAAAGGGGGTAAATCTCATTACATTAAGAGGTACAAAATACCTATGGTAATAGAGGGGAAGAAGGGCAGAGATGAAATCACCTGAAACTTCTTCTTGTCAGAGTTGGCTTAAAGTCAACTTACACGTAAATTAGTTAACTTAAAAAGCATCTAACCTTTCAAGTATTAAAAGGGGAAAAGGGGAGTGAGGATGGATAAAAGGAGGGGGTGGGGGAAAATGAGAACTAAAAAAGGAAGGGAAGGGAAAAGGGGAAAAGGGAAAGGGGAAAGAAAAGGAAGGGAGTGATATAGGAGGGCAAACACACTGAAGGGGATGATGTTCAGACACAAAATACTGGAATATGGATAAAGGGGGGCAAGGAGGAAAAAACAGAGGGAAGAGAGCATGGAGGGCAATAAAGAATTAGTAATTCTAACTTCGAATGTGAATGGGATGAACTCTCCCTTAAAATGTAAGCAAATAGCAGAGTGGATTAAAAACCAGAACCCTACAAAATGCTGCTTACAAGAAACTCATCTGAAGCAGAGAGAGACATATAGAGTAAAAGTAAAAGGTTGGAGAAAAATATATTTTGCTTTGACTGAAGTGGAAAAAAAGCAGTGACAGCAATCCTTATTGCAGGCAAAGCAGCTGTAAAAATAGATATCATTAAAAGAGATAAGGTAGGAAACTTTATACTCCCAAAAGTTACCATAAACAATAAAGTTATTTCAATACTGAATATGTATGCACCCGATGGGATAGCTTTCAATTTTTTAAAGGAGAAGCTGAAAGAACTACAGGAAGACATAGAAAGCAAATCTCTACTAGTTGGAGACCTCAATCTCCTGCTCTCAGATTGCTCTACATCATTAATTATTAGAGAACTGCAACTCAAAGCTTCTCTGAGGTACCACCTCACACCTCTCAGACTGGCCAATATGACCAGGAAGGATAATCATTGTTGGAAGGGTTGTGGGAAATCTGGGAGAATATTACACTGTTAGTGGAACTGTGAACTCATCCAACCTTTCTGGAGAGAAATTTGAATTACGCCCAAAGGGCAACAAAAATGAGCATACCCTTTTGTCTAGCAACACCACTACTGGGTCTATTCCCTGATGAGATTATGAAAAAAAAGGCAAAAATATCACTTGTACCAAAATATTCATAGCAGCCCTGTTTGTGGTGGCAAAGAATTGGAAATCAAGTAAATGTCCTCCTTCAATTGAGGAATGGCTTAGCAAACTGTGATATACATATTTCATGGTACACTATTGTTCTATTAGAAACCAGGAGGGACAAGAATTCAGGGAAGTGTAGTAGGATTTGCATGAACTGATGCTGAGTGAGATAAGTAGAACCAGAAAAACATTGTACACCCTATCAGCAACATGGGGATGATGTTCAACCTTGATGGACTTGCTCATTCCATCAGTTAAACAACAAGGGAAAATTTTGAGCTGTGTGTAATGGAAAATACCATCTGTCCAGATAAAGAGCCCAGGAGTTTGAACAAAGTTCAAGAACTATTCCCTTTAATTTAGGGGAAAAACAGTTATCTTATTGTCTGATCTTGTTATCTCTTATACTTTTTGTTTCTTCTTTAAGAATGCAATTTCTCTCTCAACACACTCAATTTGGATCAATGTACAACGTGGAAGCAAAAGAAAGACTGACAGATTGCTTTCCATGGGGGGTAGGGGGAGGTAGGATTGGGAGGAAAATTGTAAAACTCAAATAAAATCTTTAAGAAAACAAAGAATAATGTCTGTAATTACCAAAAATATAATCCATAGGATCACAAAAGAATCCAAAAAAATAATTGTATATTGTCAAGTATTTTTTTAAAATACATATGTATGTTAAATCATTTTATACTTACTTCTATTAATCAATTCTTCCTCTGGATTAAGATAGTATTTTTCTCCATGTGTTCTTTGTAGTTAATTTAGGCATTTTATAATAGTCAAAATGATTTATTGTTCAAAATAATATTGCTGCTATTTTATCAAGTGTTCTCTTGGTTCTTATTTCAAGTTATTTCTTTATGATTAAATGCATTTTATGCTAAAAAATTATATATTTACTTGGAAAAAAGAAAATGAATTAAATTCAGCATGAAAGTAAAATTAACCATCTAAAAAAGGACACACAAAAGTTAAGTGATGAAAAGAAAATTCTTAAAATTAGAATTGGTTAAATAGAATTCAATGAAACTATGAGACTTTAAGATTGCAGCAAAAAATGCAAAAAGCCTGAAAAAAAGTGAAGAAAATTAAAACTAGTTTTTTTAGTGTTAACATGACTGGAAAATAGATCTAGGAGTTGATGAATTGTAGAATTTCTCAAAGAGCTAGATAAAAAATAATATGACAAACATCTTGCAGGACTTTATCAGTAGAAACTATCCAAATATGATAAAGCAAGAGGACATAATAGTCATTGAAAGAATACACAGAACTCCTCCAGGATAAAAGATAGAATGGAGCTATATATAGAATTAATATTCTTAATTGCCAATGTGAATGAGATGAATTGTCCTATTAAAAGGAAGCAGAAAACAGAATCCATTAAAAACCATAATTCTACAATATGTTGCTTACAAGAAACACAGGTGAAGCAAAGAGATACACACAAGGTACAGATAAAACACTAGAGCAAAATATCTTATGTTTCAACTGAAGAAAAGTATGGATAACTATCCTAATCTCATAAAGTAAAAGCAAAATTTGATGTCATTAAAAGGATAAGTAAGGAAAGTTCACCTTCTTAAAAGCACAATAGGTAATAATGCAATATCAGTATTAACCACACAGGTACCTAGTGGTATAGCATCCAATTTCTTAGAGGAAAAACTGAATGAGTTATAAGAAAGCATAGACTACAAAAGTTTAATAATAGGGTACCTCAAACTTCCTCTGTCAGAACTAGACACATCTAACCACAAAATGAACAATGAGAAAATTAAGGTTATGAATGAAATTTTCAATAACTTAGATATGGTAAACCTCTGGAAAAAAAACAAGGTGGATAGAAAGGTAAATACATTTTTGTTTTCTGTACAGGCACACAACTCAAAATTCACTATGTACTAGGGCATAAAAACCTTACCATCAAGTGAAGAAAAAAAATAAAAATGCATGCTTTTCAGATCATGATGCAATAAAAATTAAATGTCCAAATGAGTCATGGAAAGATAAAAGAATAATTAACTGGAAATTAAATAACTTAGTTTTAAATAATGAGTGGATCAAGCAGTAAAACATAGGAATAATGAATGATTACATCCAAAATGATAACAATGAGATATCATACCAAAATTTATGGGATGTAGCCAAGGCAGTTTTTAAGAGAAATTTTATATCTCTAAATACTTATATGAATAAAATTGAGAAAGAGGAGATCAATTAATTGGGCATGCAACTGAAAAAGGTAGAAAAAGAGCAAATTAAACTGTCCAAATCTACTAGAACAAGAAAGAGACTCCAGCATAAAAATTGAAAGGGTTGTAATAGTCAGATTTAAGAACTGTCACACAAAGGAGAGAATACTGCAAGCAGCAAAAAGTAAAAGCAAAAAGAAAGCAATTCAAGAAAGCAATTCAAATACAAAGGAAATAAAATCAGACTCACACAGGACCTATCAACCTCAACACTGATGAATTGGAAGAAATGGAATAGCGTATTTTTCAGAGTGCAAAGGACCTAGGATTGCCACTGAAAATGTACTACCCTGCAAATTTCAGCATATATTGTCAGGGGAAAAGATGGATGTTAAGTGAAATAGAGGGCTTCCAGAATTCCCTGACTAGAACTGATCAGAGAATCCAATCACAGATACACAAAAAGTTGCATAACAAAACAAAAGCAAAATGTAAATGAAAAGAGGAAGGAAAAAACAAAACAAACCATCAACTTAAATACAATGTGAAAAGAGAAGTTATAAAACTTCTAAGTCTTTAGCAATTTATTTCTTTTACAATAATTAAAGGGTAGAATGTATTTGAAGAGAATGAACCTAAAGGATATGGGTATAATTGGATCTTATCACTCCACTGAAGAGGTCCAAGTTGACATCACAATGCTTGAGATACAAAGCACTGAAGAAAACCAGGGATGTTAACTTTAAACTTAGGTGTATCATTATCCTGTTGTGCTTAGCACCTTGTCCAATGAGGGCATCATTAACTGCAAGGTCCTTAGTCAGTGTCTCTGTAACTTACAGTCATTTGTAAAGTTTTCAGGTGAGACTTCCAGAGTCTCCTAGTACTTAGAGATCTTTAAGATTCTTGCACTTAATTAGATCAGGGACTGATGCAACCTGTGCTTCACTCAGCAAAGGATTAAATACCCTGGATGTGGGTGGGGCAAAGTGGGACAGAGAATATGTCTTCCTTCACTTAAGAAGATGTTAAAGTCACCTGGGTGAAGATGGGTAAGGGGTAAGGTAGGAGAGAGTATAGGTCTTCTTTCACTTGACAAGGGCTTAAGTACCCTGGGATAGGGGGTGGGGTTAAAGTGTGAAATAAAATAGGCCTGTTTCAATTAACAAGGGATTTAATAACTTGATTGCAGTTGGAGGAAGGGGAGGGTGGTAATGTGTGAGAAAATATACCTGGGGAAGGCCACAAATAGTTAAAGAAATCATATGACTTTGGATGATACTTTGGCTCATGAGGAGGATTATGGGTACTTAAAAGATACTTGAAAAGGGGATTATATAAAAAATGAATATAATTATAATTTGATGCAATTTGAGTCATTGCTGCTTATCAAGCAAACAAAAAAAATCTGTGATACCTTGATAACAATATGAGCTTATCAAGTAGTCAAATAATCAAATTGTGATTGATGATACCTGATTAATAGTAATAGAAAGTAAAAAAAAAACTACAGGAAGAAGCACAGTGATTTATAATTTAGGCAGAAATAAGGGAGAATGTGAATGCTGAATAAATTATATTCAATAGATTTAGCCAAGAGAGAGAATTACATATAATCCCCCTTGGGTTTAAAAATCTAACAGAGGGGGGAGGGGAGGGACTAGGAAAGGAAACGATAAGTGAAGAAAGGACTGATAAAAAGGGAAGATGAAGGTATAAGTAAATATAAACTGAAAACTCAATTTTAAAAGAAAAATTCAAGGGGAATGTGTCAAAATATATTGGTGAGGGGGAATAAGAGAAAAGGAAAGAGAAAAATACAAGTTATGAAACATACATGGAGGGAAATAGATGCGGGTAGCTGTCCTGAGAATTAGTAATCTTAATTGTAAATGTTAATGGGATGAACTGTCCCATAAAAAGGAAGTGAATAGCAGAATGGATTAAAAACCAGAATCTTACAATATATTGTTTACAAGAAACATATTTGAAGTAGAGAGCTACAATAAAGGTAAAAATTTGAAGCAAAATATATTATGCCTCAGCTAAAGTTAAAAAATATGAGAAAGCGATCCTGATCTCAGGCAAAGTAAAAGTAAATAAGGGAGGAACTACATCCTAAAAGGCACCATTGGAAATGAAGCTACATGATTACTAAACATGTATATACCTAGTACTATAGCATTCAATGCTTAGAGGAAAACATGAGTGAATTACAAGGAGACATAGGCAGCAAAATTTTAATAGTGGAAGACTTCAATTTCCCTCTCTCAGTACTAGATAAATCTAACAACAAAATACAGCAAGAAGTTAAGAAGGTGAATGAAATCTTGGAAAGCTTAGATATCATAGACCTTTGGAAAAAACTTATTGGGGATTGAAAATAATGTACATTTTTCTCAGCAGTACATGGCACCTACATCAAAATTTACCATGTACTAGGGCACCAAAACCTTATAATCAAACACAGAAAGGAAGAAATAATAAATACACACTTCTCAGACCATGATGCAATAAAAATTTTATCTAATAATGGGTCTTGGAAAATTAAAGCAAGAACTAATCTGAAATTATATAACTTCATCTAAAATAATAGGTGGATCAAACAACAAATAATAGGAATAATCAATAATTAAATCCAAGAAAATGATAAGAGTGAGACATCATACCAAAATTTATTGGATGCAATGAAGACAATTTTGAGGCTTAACTTTATATCTCTAAATTCCTATATGAATAAATAGAGAAAGAGTAGGTCAATGAATTGGGTATGAAACTAAAAAACTAGAAAAACAACAAATTAAAAATCCCCAGCTAATTCCCAAATAAGAAATTATGAAAATCAAGAAAGAGATTAATAAAATTGAAAGCAAGAAAACAATTGATCTCATAAACAAAACTAAGAATTTGTATTATGAAAAATTCAATAAAATACAGAAACCTTTGGTTAATCTAATTAGTAAAAGAAAGAAAATAACCAAATTACCAGTATCAAAAATGAAAAGGATAAATTAACCACCAATGAGGAAAAAATTAAAGAGATAATTCATAGCTGCTTTCCTGTACTGTATGACATAAATTTGATAACCTGAGTGAAATGACTGAATTTTAACAAAAATGAAAACTGCCCAAATTAACAGGAAAATAAGAAATTGAAGATTCCCAATTAAATATTTAATTAGACATACTGAAAGAGATTAATTAATTTGAAAGCATGCAAATAATTGATATAATAAATTAAACTAGGATTATTTCGAGGTCTGTTAATTAATTTAAGGAATAGTGCCTTATATCTAATTCTGGTACCCATTTTCCCCTTATATTTGTACAGCACGTGAGATGTAACTCTATACTTGGTTTTTGCTTTACTATCTTCCACTTTTTTCCAACAATATTTGTAAACTAGTGAGTGCTTTTCCCAGAAACTAATGTCTTTTGTTTTTTCAAATAGTAGATTTCAGTTGTCATTTACTACTGTTTCTTTAATACCCATTCTAATCCATTGATGCATTATGCTATTTCTTAAGTAATATCAGGCAGTTATTTTTCCCACCACAATTTTTACATTTATTTCCTATTAGATATTATATTAAGTATAGAAGAAAATGTAATATTGTAAAGGCAAGAAAAACACTTATTCACCCTATAAAGCAGTGCACAGAAAATGAAGTGGGGCAGGGAGGGGAAAGGAGGGGAGTGAAATGAGGCATAAGCCTAAGTGATGATCAATGGCCTGCACATTTACCCACTTTCTTTGTTAACCCTTTTAGTATTGTTAACGGCTTTCTTATTTTCCTTTCGTGAATCAGCTCTTTCTTCAGATAAGCACATGATGGACATGGCTGGGCAACACTGGGTAAGGAGATGAAAGCAGCCTAAAATACTGAACAACTAAAGCAAACAGACAAAGGCAAAACATTATACTCTGGAAGCTCTCGATTCTGTTGCTGGGAAGGGAGGCCCCATCCCTAGGAAGTCTTGGCGCTTTCCTTCTCCTGTTCAATGGTTTCCTGGGAAGGAAGAGTGTTTTTCTCATCTGTGTTGGTCTTTTCAGCTTATTCTTGTCAAATTTCTCCACTTCGGAGAGGTTAGGTTTGTCACACATTTTGGCTGGCTTGCTGCGTGCCCAGCACGCCCACTGCCGCCACTGCCGCTGCTGCTGCTGCCGCTGCTGTACCGCCTCGGAGCTTCTGGAAGAGTCAGCTCGCACTAGACAGGATTCGCAGAGGAGGGAATCAGGCAGTTTTAATGAATGTCACTTTATAAAACAGTTTTAGATCTGGTAGAGCAAAGTCACCTTCCTTTACACTTTATTTTTCATCACTCTCCTTGTTATTCTTAACATTTTCTTGTTGCAGATGAATTTTGTTACTGTTTTTCAAGCTATAAAATAGTTGTATGGTAGCTTGATTGGTATGGCACTGAATAAGTAATTTTATTTGCGTCTAAATTGTCATCTTTATTTTATTATCTCCACATAATCATGATCAATTGACATTTTTCCAATTGTTTTGATTTGACTTTTTGTGAAAAATGCTTTGTAATTATATTCATGCTGTATCTGAGTTTGTCTTGGTAAGTAAATTCCCTAGTACTTAATGTTGTCCACAATTACGTTAAATGTACTTTCTCTTTCTATCTCTTGCCCTTGGGTTTCATTGTTCATAAATAGAAATACTGATAATCTATGTAGATTTAAGATATTGCTGCTATAGTGCATTTGCTAATTGTTTCAATTAGTTTTTGTTGTTGTTGTTTTGTTTTTTAGGTTTTTTTTTGCAAGGCAATGGGGTTAAAAGTACCTTGACCAAGGCCACACAGTTAGATAATTATTAAGCGTCTGAGGCTCTTGGTTTTGAGCTCAGGTACTCCTGATTCCAGGGTCAGTGCTCTACCCATTGTGGCACCTAGCTGCCCTTTCATGTAGTTTTTAAGATGTTTTTCTCTGGTTCTCTACATTATACCATCATACCATCTACAAAGAGTGAAATATTTGCTTTCCCATTTCCACCTCTGATTCCTTCAGTTTCTTTTTCTTTTCTTGTTGTTAAAAGTAATATTTCTAATATATCCTTTTTTCAGCCCTTATTTTATCAGAAATGCTCCAACATTATCCCCATTCCCTATAATATTTGTTGATGGTTTCATACAAATACTGCTTATGATTTTAAGGAAAACTCCACTTATTTCTCTATTTACTAGTGGTTTTTAAGAGGAATGGCTTTTGTATTTTGTCAAAGCATGTTTCAGCATTTAATGGGAAAATCATATCATTTCTTTTGGTTTTCTTATTGATATGCACAATTATGTTGCATGTTTTCCTAATATTGAAACATCTTTTTCTACCTAGTATAAATCCTACCTGATCATTGTTTATTATCCTAGTAATAATTTGCTGTAACCCCTTTGCTGTAATTTTATTTAAGATTTTTGCATCAATGCTCATTAGGGAGATTGGTCAATAATTTTCTTTGTTGTGGTTCTTCTTGATTTAGGTATCAGCACCAAATTGGTGTCATAAAAGAAATTTGGCTGAACTCCTCTTAATTTTAAAAATTGTTTATGTAGATTTGGAATGACTTGTTCCTTAAGTGTTTGCTAGAACTCATTTGTCATTCCATCTGAAACTTTAGACTTTTTCTATTTTTTTCTTTCCCCCCTTTTTTCTTTATTAAAGATTTTATTTGAGTTTAAAATTTTTGCCTTAATCTTACTTCCTCCCCCCACCACAAAAGGCAATTTGTCAGTCTTTACATTGTTTCCATGGTATACATTGATCCAAATTGAATGTGATGAGAGAGAAATCATATCCTTAAGGAAGAAAGATAAAGTATAAGAGATAGCAAGACCAGACAATAAGATATCGTATAATTTTTTCTTAAAGGCAAAAGTCCTTGGTCTTTGTACAAACTCCACAGCTATTTCTCCATTGCAGAGAGTCCCAAATTTTCTCTGTTTGTTGCACTGATAGAATGAGTGAGTCATTCAAGGTTGATCATTGCCTCCATGTTGCTGTTAGGGTGTACAGTGTTTTTCTGGTTCTGCTCATCTCACTCAGCATCAGTTCATGTAAATCCATGCAGTTTAGACCAACACTTCACACCCTATACCAAGATAAGATCCAAATTCCCATCACTCCTGGTTTCTAATAGAACAATAGTGTTGCATGATGTATACCACAGTTTTATAAGTCATTCCCCAAATGAAGGACATTAACATAATTTCCAATTCTTTGCCACCACAAACAAGGCTACTATGAATATTTTTGTACAAGTGATGTACCCTTTTTCCATCATCTCTTCAGGATACAGACCCAGTAGTGGTATCGCTGGATCAAAGTGTATTCATATTTTTGTTGCCTTTTCGGGGTAGTTCCAAATTTCTCTCCAGAAAGGTTGGATGAGTTCACCGCTCCACTGAAAATAATAGTGTCCCCTATTTCCCACAATCCTTCCAACAATGATCATTATCCTTTCTGGTCATATTGGGCAGACTGAGAGGTGTGAGGTGGTACCTCAGAGAAGCTTTAATTTGCATTTCTCTAATAAGTAATGATTTAGAGCAATTTTTCCAATGATTATGAATTGCGTCGATCTCCTCATCTGTAAATAGCATTTGTATATTCTTTTACCATTTTTTAATTGGGGAGTGGCTTTTTTGTTCTAAAAATTTGTCTCAGTTCTCTGTATATTTTAGAAATGAGTCATTTGTCAGAAACATTAGTTGTAAAGATTGTTTCCCAGTTTAATACGTTTCTTTTGATCTTGGTTGTAGTGGTTTTGTCTGTGCAAAATTTTTTAATTTGAAGTAATCTAAATCATCTATTTTGTTTTTAGTGATATTCTCCCTCTCTTCCTTAGTCATAGACTGCTTCCCTTTCCATAGATCAAACAGAGTCCTTGATATTCTAATTTGGTTATCGTATTATTTTTATGTCCAAATCCTGTATTTATTTGGATATGGTGTGAAGTGGTGGTCTAAACTGTTTCTTCCATAGTAAGTTCCAATTTTCTCATCAGTTTTTACACAAAAGAGAGAGCTTTTTTTTCCCAAAAGAGACACTCTTTGGGTTTCTCAAACAGCAGGTTACTATAATTGTTTCCTGCTATTGCACCTAGTCTATTCCACTGGTCCACCACTCTATTTCTTATCCAATGCCAGACAGTTTTTGATACTTTATAATATAATTTTAGATCAGGCAGGGCTAAGCCACTTTCTTTTGCACTTTATTCATTAAATGCCTGAAAATTCTTGACATTTTATTTCTTCATATGAATTCTCTTTCAACTATTTCTTACTCGTTAAAGTAATTTTTTGGACTTTTGATTAGCAGGCCACTAAACAGGTAGAATTGTCATTTTTATTATATTAGCTCTACCTATCCACGAGCAGTTGATGTTTGCCCAGTTATTTAAATCTGATTTAATTTGTGTGAGATGTGTTTTACAATTGTTTTCAAAAACTTTCTGAGTCAGCCTTGGCAAATAGATTGCCAGGTATTTTATATTGTCTGAGGTTACTTTGAATGTGATTTCTCTTTCTAACTATTCCTAACTTGCTTATTATATACAGGAAAGTTGAGGATTCATAAGGGTTTATTTTATATCCGGCAATTTTGCTAAAATTTCTAATTCTTTTGAATAGTTTTTCGGATGATTTCTTGGGTTTCTATAGGTATATCATCATGTCATCTGCAAAGAGTGAGTGTTTTGTTTCTTCCTTCCCAGTTCTAATTCCTTCAATGTCTTTTTCTTCTCTAATTGCTGATGTTAACATTTCTAATATGATACTGAATAATAGTGGTGATAATGGGTATCAGTGTTTCACCACTGATCTTATTGGGAATGCCTCTAGTCTCTCCCTGTTGATTATAATGCTTCTTGTTGGTTTCAGATAGATACTGCTTATTATTCTAAGGAACAGTCCATTTATTCCTTCATTCTTTAGTGATTTTCGTAGGAATGGGTGCTGTATTTTGGCAAAAGTTTTTTCAGCATCTATTGATATGATCATATAATTTCTGATAGGTTTCTTTTTTGATATAATTGATTATACTAAGTTTTCCTACTAATGAACCAACCCTGCATTCCAGGAATAAATCCTACTTGTGCAAAATTTATTATCCTATTTATGACTTCTTGTATTCCTCTTGCTAAGATTTTATTTAAGATTTTTGCATCATTATTCATCAGGGAGAGAGGTCTATAATTTTCTTTCTCTGTTTTAACTCTCCTTGGTTTAGGTATCAGCACCATATTGGTTTCATAGAAAGAGTTCAGCAGAATTCCATCTTCCCCTATATTTAGTTTATATAGAATTGGAACTAATTGTTCCTTAATTGTTTGGTTGAATTCACTTGTGAATCCATCGGGCCCTGGAGATTTTTTTCTTAGGGAGTTCAATGATGGCTTGTTGAATTTCTCTTCTGAAATAAGGCTATTTAGATCTTTAATCTCATTTCTATTTAACTTGGGCAACTTATATTTTTGTAAATATTCATCCATTTCACTTACATTGTCAAATTTATTGGATAGTGTTGGGCACACTAATTTCAAATTATTACTTTAATTTCCTGCTCATTGGTTGTGAATTCACCTTTTTCATTTATGATACTAGCAATTTGATTTTCTTCTTGATTTTTTTTAAATTAAATTGTCCAGAGTTTTATCAATTTTATTGTTTTTTCATAAAACCAACTTTAGGTTTTATTTATTAGTTCCATAGTTCTCCTTTCAATATTATTAATTACTCATTTAACTTTTTGAATTTCTAATTTGATATTTAGTTGGGGATTTTTAATTTGCTCTTTCTCCAGTTTTTAGTTGCATATTCAGTTCATTGATTTCCCCTTTATCTAATTTATTCATGTAAGCATTTAAAGACATACTATGTTCCCTGATAGCTTGTTTGAGTTAATCCCATAGGTTTTGTTTCATTGTCATTATCTAGGATAAAATAATTAATTCTTTCTATAATTTGTTGTTTGACCCACTCATTTATTAAAATGAGGTTATTCAGTTTCCAATTATTTCTTGGTCTATATCTCTCTGGCCCAATATTGCATATGAGTTTTCTTGCATTGTGATCTGAGAAAGATGTATCCACTATTTCTGCCTTTCTGCAGTTGATAATTAGGTTTTTTTGACCTAGTACCACGTGAATTTTTGTATAAGTGCCATGTACTGCAGAGAAAAAGTTATATTCCTTTCTATCCCCATTCAATTGTCTCCATAGGTCTATCATATCTAGTTTTTCAAACAATTTATTTATCTCCTTAACTTCTTTCTTGTTTATTTTATGATTCGATTTATCTAGATCTGAGAGTGGGAGTTTGAGCTCTGACACTAGTAGAGTTTTGCTGTCCATTTCTTCCTGTAGTTCCTTCAGCTTCTCCTCTAATAATTAGGATGCTATCCCTTTGGGTGCATATATGCAGTATTGAAATTACTTTATTGTCTTTGGTACCTTTTAGGAAGATATTCCTTATCTCTTTTAACACTATCTGTTTTTGCAGCTGTCTTGTCTGAGATAAGGATTGCTACCCCTGCTTTTTTCACTTCAACTGGAGGAAAATATATTTCACTTCAACCTTTTACCTTTACTCTATATGTATCTCTCTGCTTCAAATGACTTTCTTGTAAGCAGCGTATTGTAGATTGTGGTTTTTAATCACCTCTGCTATCTGCTTACCTTTTAAGGGAGAGTTCATCCCATTCACATTCAAAGTCTTAATTACTCAGTCTTTATTGACCTCCATGTTATCTTCCTTCTGTATGTATTTTCCCCTTTTTTACCTTTATCCTTATGCTTTCTTTCTGAATACTGCCACCTTTGAGTGTTTGCCCTCTTAAATCGACCCTGTCCCCTTTTTTACCTTTCCCTTTTCCCCTTCTTCCCTTTGTTCTGTTAGTTTTACCTTTTTTCCCCTCCCAGTCCCCCCTTCCCTTTTCCTCTTTAATTCCTGAAAGTTAAGTTTTTTAACTTGATTCAGTGTGTCTAAGTTAACTTTAAGCCAAGTCTGATGTGATGATAATTCAGTTGGTTCTTACCTCATCCCTTCCTCCCCTCAGTTACAATAGGTCTTTTGTACCTCTGTATTTAATGAGATTTACCCTATTCTGTCTCCCTGCAACCTCCCTTCTCCTTACTGCCCTCCTTTTTAAGGAGGTATCACACAGCTAGGTAATTTTTAAGTGTCTGAGACCAGATTTGAACCCAGGTACTCCTGACTCCAAGGCCGGTGCTTTATCCACTATGCCACCTAGCTGCCAGAGGTATTGTTTTCAAATCATTTTATCTGAGTCCCAGAAATGTTATGCTGTCCATCACTTCTGGCTACATATATTCTCTCTATTAGAATTACAATTCTCAAGAGTTATGAGACTCTTTCTCCCAAGTGGGTGTGTAGCCAGTTTCATCTTATTTTACAGCAGTTTTTTTTTCCTTTTCATGTGTCTCTTGAGCCTCCTGTTTGATGTCCAACTTTTCTATTTAGCTCTGGTCTTTTCATTATGAAATCTTGGAAGTCTCCCATTTTATTAAATGTCCATCTTTTTTCCCTGGAAGAGGAGGCTCAAGTTTGCCGGGTTGTGCATTCTTTGCTGCAATCCAGTCTCCTTTAAGAATATCTCATTCCAGGTTCTTTGATCCCTTAATATTGATGCTGCCAGCTCCCCTGTAATCCTTACTGTGGCTACTTGGTATTTAATTTTTTTTTTCTTTCTGGCTGCTTGCAGGATTTTTTTCTTTTATCTGATAGTCCTGGGATTTGGCCAGAGTATTCCCTGGTGTTTTCATTTTAGGATCTCTTTCTGGAGAGGATTGATGTATTCTTTCAATAATTATTTTGCCCTCTGTTTCCATGATATCAAGGTGATTTTTGATCACTAAATCCTGTAATAAGTCCAAGCTTTTTTCCTTTTCAATGTACTCAGGAATGCCAACAATTCTCAGTTTCTCCCTCCTCGATCAATTCTCGAGGTCACTGGTTTTACTGATGAGGTATTTTGATTTTTTTCTATTTTTTTGATCTTTTGGTTTTGTTTAACACAGTCTTGCTTTCTCATGAAGTCATTAGTTTCTGCCAGTTCCATCCTTTTTTTTTTTAGAAGAGAAGTTTTTCTTCTGTTTTCTTTTGCAAATCCTTTTCCAGTTGGTCCATTTTATTTTTGAAGGACTTACAAAATTGCCCAAATGTAGTTTTGAGAGAATCATTTCCTTTGTGAATTTGACTAGTTGAAGATATGGGAGAATTATTTTCATTTTCTATTTGTCCAGTTGTTTTTTTTTTCCAAGGATTTGTTTTCTTGCTGTGAAATGTTAATTTTCTCTTGCAACTTCTCAATTTTCTCTTGAGTTTCTTTTCCCAATTTTTCCAATTGATATTTAAACACCTTCCTGATTTCTTCAAGGCAGTCTTTCTGTCCTGGAGACCAATTCATATTCTCTTTAGCAGTACTAGATCTCCTGGCTTGGGATCTGTGGCTTCTAAGTATTTCTCCATGGGCCATCCTTTCCTCTGGCCTTTTTTCATCTTGTGTTGGTGGGGGCTGGCTCTCAGAGCTTTGCTGTTGAGGATCCTAGAGGCTTTGTTCACTTGGCTTAGTAATTTCAAGGGCCAGTCAGTGGGGGTGCTGGTTGCTTTCTCTGGAGTGAGGTCCTCAGTAGCAGGGTCTGAGTTTACCTTGAAAACTGGGCTGGGCCCTGGGGGGAGCCAGTTAATCTCTTTCTGTTGAGTGAGCATTGCCACACTAAGGGGCTTGGGTGGGTTGTTTATTGTGTATTCTGGTCAAAGGGTACTGCTGAAAGTATGAAGCTCATGTCTCTGTTCTAGCTGGCTGTTCTTCAGGCATGCTCTGAGACTGTGCTGGAACTAGCCTCCTGTAGCCAAAGACTCAGCAGCTAAAGCTGGATCTGGCACCTGCCACTCACCAAAGTCTCCATGGCTGAACCTGACCCTCTGGCTTCCCCCAGCTGCCATCCCCAGCACTATTGCTCTGCTCCCATCTCCCAGTTCACCCAAGGTCCCCTGAGACAGACCTTTTTGGTAAGTGATCTTCTCCTAGCTTCTCTTTCTGGGATTTTTTGATTGAATTTCTATTAAGAGGTTTCTCTCCTGTTATTTCTGAGAGGAAAGAGAGAGTGCACTATCACAGTATCTGCTTCTCTCCACCATCTTGGCTGTAAGTAATAGTTTGTAATGTTAAAATAAGCATACGAAGCAGAAAAAAGGTAAGCTGGCTACAGGGAGTACTTAATGTCAAGAAAAGTGAACATGAAATATAATGACATATATAATTCTGTTCTAAGAAACAGACTGTAAAGCAACATTCTTCCCCATGTATAAAGTATAAGATTTCCTTCAATACTTCTTTTCTTTTCAAACTTTTCACCAATTTGAGAAAAAGCAAAAGGAGAAGATAAAATGTTCATTGGTCTTTGATAACTGCAAAGCTATTACTTCTACTGCACTCAAGATTTCTTCAAGGAATACCATTTGTGTGACCAGTAGGCACACAATGTTTCACATTATTTTACATGCATGGTTTGCAAAAACATTTAGCCATATAAATGCTTGGAATTATTCTTTCTTCATCTCTCTACAATTTTTATGTTCTTCTGTACTCCTAACTCTTAAAGGCTATCCTAGTTACTATTGGTGATGATGCCTGTAATCAAAGGTTCTTTGATAATTATCTAAGCAAAGGGGAAGTACCCAAGGCAAAAATATTGAATTGGGGATTAGAAGATCTAACTTTATCACAAAGTTACATAATTGTCATGTACTTAATATAATTTCTTTGAGACTCACTAAGGTAATACAAAAAAAAAAAAAAAAACCTGATGGTGCAAGAAAGGCAACTAGTGACTCAGAGGAGCCTAACTTGGTCAAGACAGAGGAAGGTTTAAGTTAACTTCATTATCAAACATTAGTTGGGTGATTTTTGGATCTCTTTTTGCTTTGGCTCCCTCTATTTGCTTCGATTCTCTTAACAATAAAGTGGGGAATCAGTTGTATCTACCCTAATGATTTGTTGTAATGATAATGCAATAATTCTAAAACTCTTAGCACACTGTAAACAGACATGAACCTGATACTAACTGTTTACTTACTATTTATAGTCTATCTGGGATGATAAAAGCTCCCTTACCATCATGGTTTGAAAAGTAGTCTAATTAAATATATACAATAGGACTTGGCAGATGTAATAATAATGTCTGTCCTTCATTTTTGAAGAGGACCAGGACATCAGGGTGGTGCACATAAATTGGATTTCATTGACAGGCTTCTATACTAAGTCAAAAGCCTCACTTTCTACTCCAGAACCATCTGTGTAAGTCACCAAATATGAATCAAGACTAGAGATGGTCCACGATGTGAGACAATCAGGGTTAAGTGACTTGCCAAAGTCATGTATATTTAGTAAGTGCCAAGTGTCTGAGGTCAGATTGGAACTCCTGTCCTCCTGACTCTCAAGGCATTGCTGTATCCTCTGCACCACCCTACTCCCCTTATTTGATAGATATAGGAGGGCCTTAAATGCTATAGGAAAAAGCAAATGAAGATCATTTTATAAATTCCATTCAATAAAATAAACACATATTGTCTTTAAGTTTATCTTTCTGTACCTCATACAAACTCCATCTCCTATTTCTATGCTTTTGCACTAGTTATCCCCCATGCATATAAGCATTTCTATTTTTTTCTATTTCACTGTCTTTCTCTATCTAAAAGATACTGCTCAAGTTCCAACTTCTCCAAAAAAGCCTTCCCTGATGCTACCTAGTAGTAGTGTCTTACATTGCAATTGACATTATACTTAATTTATTTGTATATATTTGTTATTTTCTTTATATTTATGATTTATATATGTATATATCCTTTACAATTCATAAATGGTTATAAATGTATTTTTTCTAATTTGGAAGTATATTTCTATATTTAAATAATTGTTGTCATTCTCCCCCACTCCCAGCCCCCCCCCCCCCAATTTGGATGTAAGTTCCGTGAAATAATATTTGTTTTATACTTTGTTCTTTTAGTCGCATCAACTAGTATGCTTCTGGGCATGGTAGAGATGTAATAAATACATGATTGATTGAAGGACAAGAAGATAAGTTTATGTTATATTTAGACGGTGAAGGGTGAAGTGTACAGAAATTAGTAAATACAATGCAAGTTAATGAAATAGAAAGTTCTAAAAACTAAGGAGATGGGAACATTAAGTGGGAAATGTCCCTTGACTTAAATCTTCAAGTAAGTTAGGGATTCTAAGAGACAGAGAGCAGTAGGACCTGCATAGCAGGCAGGAAAGAACAGTCTATATAATATAAAACAGGAACTAAGAACAGAAAATTTTAGTTAGGTTAACAGTCAGAAGAGCAGATGCTTGAGCTGATGGGTGATGGCATTAAAATGGTGTGGATGCAATTTGCAAAGGGATTTGAAGTAGGTAAAGACTAGAGTTAGGAGACTAGGTCATACATGTAACATCCAAAGGACTTCAGTTTCCACCTGAGTGACTATAGCAAGAAGAGAAAAGTACATGTTTGAGAGAAATTATAAAGAAACTTGGCTTGATAACATCCTAGATATGAAGGAAAAGAAAGGGCTGAAAAATAATACTTAATAACTCCACATTTTCTAATCTTAATGAAATGGTGGAACCAGCGACTAATATGTAATAGTACAGGGGAGAAAAAGAAAGATAGGAGTTAAAAGAGATTTAAAGTTATAATATAGTGGAACCCCTTTGATTTATAGTTGAAGGAATTGAAGTCTAGAGAGCTGATGAGACTGGTTAAAATGCATATTGTTTCAAGTGTAGAATCCCTTCTTTTATGTCACCCTTCCCCTCTGATGTAATGTAAAAATATACTATAGAAGGAGCAGGTCCAAAAGAAACAAAAGGTTGTAATCCTCCTTGACAGAGAGTAAAATAAGTGATTTTTAATTGATGAAGAGACGTTAGTCCTACTATTTCTTATATCTATGTCCTGAATCCTGAGGTGGCTCTCTCAGAACCTCTAGAGGTAGTCCACTATCTCTAACAAAGCATGTAAAAGGGTGAATTCTATCCACTGAATGCTCCTTGAAATGAAATATGGATAGTACTCAAGTGACTTTTGCTGTCTCTAGTACTGCCTTTTCATCTTAAAGACATTACAGAATTCCCAGTTGTACAAGTGCAAACTTTCTATCTACAGACAGAAACACATAGATGACTTCTGTGATTTCTTGTCTCTGACTATTGGACACTATTTAAGACTTTGGGAAAAATCAGAAATCTTTTCATTAAACCTCCACAGTTACAATTACCCTCTTTGTGCTTTGCTTATAGCAAAGAAATCTATGGGGATCAATGTTTGAAAACTGAAAAGGTTAATCCAACCAAAATTATGTGCCTTTAAAAACTGTACTTAGAAATATAGCCTGCATATTTTATTCTTTTTTTAAAGAATGATAGCTTTCAGAGTTTACCATTGTAGAATTGTATTTGATTGTGAAAAATAGGAATTAATCTGCAACCCAAAATAGAAGAATAGCTAAATAAGTTATTGGGAATTTATGGAAATACTAAAATGTGATTTAAGACCTAAGGAATGCAATGGTAAAAGCAAATATGATATTTTTAATATAAAGTTTAAAAAGCAACATGAGAGTAATGTGGTAAGACTATCTACATCACCCTCCTTAGGAAGAAACGTGAACACGGGTTCATAATCTGAATAAAATGTAATGCTTGAATTTCAATATATTTACCACAGATTTTTCTCTGGTCCTTTCAGATCCTTATTTTAAAACTATTTGTTCTCTGCTTCCATGTGAAACTGATCATTTCCTAGTCACACCTGATATCTAGTCAACTTTTTCTTCATACTTTGATGATCTTTCCTTTTATGAACTGCAACTCAAATTACTTCTCTAATATATATATATATATATAGATATAGATATATATATCTATATCTATATCTATATCTATATATATATATATATATATATATATATATATATATATATATATATATACATACATATATGAACTCTCCGGATTGAGAGCATCTGAATTTCCTAATAGTGTTGTATCTTTAGCTATTCTCAGCATCTTGTTATGCAAGGAGTTTGATTCCTTATTTTAAGCCCTGCATTATGTTTTTCAAATTATTTTTAAAATAATGTTTTCAATTCTGGAAAAACCTTTTATTCCCAAAATGTTAAACTTTTCTTTATATAAAATAGTAGGCAAAACTCCAGATATATTGATTATGTATACACTATGTACCATTAATGTCCTGCCTTACTCTCTTAAATGGAAATATATATATATATATATATATATATATATATATATATATATATATCTATCTATTATCAAGGACCATTTTAAAAATATTAATAAATTAACATTTATTTTAATAAGGTTTTCATTTATTTGTATCTTCTCTCCTATCCAGTGGTGGGGGTGGGGGTGGTGAAGCCATGTGCTCAACGTTGAACAAACTACATGATTAAATTGAGGGAGAGAATGCTAACAGGAGATTGATATGAAAGTCAGAATTGATGCAGAATATATGTTGTTCCAGACACGCTTTTAGGAATAAACAGATAAAATCCAATATCCCCTCTTGGTGCTAGGCAGGTAAACACGAAACATAATTCATGGTCTTTTCCTACTTTCTCTCAAGAGAAAAATAGCAATCTCCTTTGAAGAGATGTAAGCCAGATTTCAGAGATGTCTATCCATGTCACTAGAAACATTAAGAACCAACCCAGGAGGATCTATGTATTTTTTGTGGAACAAATAAACATTTTATTTGCATTTTTCAGTTGTTTCAAATATTATTCAAGTTCTCCTTTTTTCAGGATAGATCACTTTTTATGATTTCTTATATTTTCAGAATTTTTCATATTTGTTATTTCTCATTGCACAATAATAACTGCTTATAGTTATATAACACAGAAGAGGTATCAAGAAGATTAACTTCACATGAATAATGCCAGCATGACAGGGCCAGATTGTCTTTGAATTTTGTACCAAGATGCTGCAAGAGATTTCCAGTGTAACCATGGAGCATAGACTGAGGAACAAATAAAATGGCACTTTCTTCATCCTGCTATTCTGTTTTCAGGTGGAATATATTTGAATTCCTACATTAAGGTTCCCCTTTAGGTTGTTCCACAATCTCCTACCATCAGAAATTTAGACAATTAAATCTACTTGTGTGGAGAGGAGTGAGAGGGGAGGATGGGAACAGTTTTATTACCCAGGTATTTCTCCTTTGTTTTTGAGACTGTGTTAAAACTCAAAAGATTTATGTTTTGATTTGTGATTCTGGAATCATCTGTAAAGACCATTCACCTGTAAGAGTTTAGGATGACATTTATTATACAAAACAACTGATGATGCACATTGAAAAAGTAACATAGTATATCAGAGTCAAATTGTCAAGCAGTTTTCAGGGGAATTTTGATTTGATACACAAATATTATATAAATATATAATATTATTGTTTCTTCTGTTGCTATACTGCAAAGTTTTGTGTGTGTATAGTATTACTATTTTTTGTCTTTGTTTGTCCCCAAATTTTAATTAAAGACTAATATCCTATCCTTAGGACCAGAGAAATTTCCCTGATTCTTCTCTTTCCCTCATTCCTTTCTTTTGTTCCATCTTTCATCAATTTTGGGAAGATAATTCAACTCCTATCCAGTAATTTTATAGGACTTTCATTCTTATAATACATCACGTTAGATGGTTACTCTGACAATATAATTTTTTACAGCATCTGTCTTGTGCTTCTGCTTCCTGGTAATCATCCTCTTTCTTTGTTCATGTTTTGCTATTCCTTTTAGGACTCTTAGATTTGGTGTGGTACTTGATTATTCTTAATAGTCAAGGACACTTGCCATTTTTTTCTATTTCTCTCTATTTCTATCTATTCTATTTTCTATTTCTTCCAGACATAAATCTTCCTGGTTACCTGATATTCTACATGAGTCAGAATTTTTGAAGCATCCTTTTATTTTGCTTTATTTTGAAAATAAAAGCATTTAAGGAATGCAATTAACACATTATTATATATGTATATTATTTATATGTATATGTAAGTATGCATGTATATATGTATCTTTAAAGCACAACTCCATTTAAGTGAAGAATTTTTAACATAATAATGTAGTACTATTAAAATAAATATAATTTCTTGTTATCATATCATCTTCACCTAATATCAAAACTGATGCACTAATTTCCCAATATTAAACATTTGCTCATAATATTTCCCCCCATAGATTTCAACCTTCTCTGGCTATTAAAAAATCTTACTCATCCCTGAAGGAGAAACTCAATTTTACTTCCTCTGAGAAATCCGCTTTAATAAAAACAGGCAGAGTGACACACTCTCTGTCATGACCTCTTTGTGTGTGTGTCTCTTTCTCTATTGCTCTCTTTTGAATTATGAGAGGTTCTTACTGCTCACTGCCAAAAATCTATAGAAGCTGGTTTCAATTCAGTAAATAATAAACTGCTTACTTAGAGTTGGAAGCCTTTTGTAGTGTATGGAGTACTGGATCTTGGGGCAAACATACTAGTGTCTTAATCTTACCTCTAATACTGAACCAGTCACTCTACCTAAGCTCAAATTATAAGGAAAAAGGAAAGTCCATTCATTTCAAAATGTAAATAATAGCTGTGGGACTTATTTAACAGAATATTTGTGAAGTTCAAGAAATATTCATAATAATAATAATAATTATGATAATAAGAATTTAGATGATGAAAATATGAATATAATAGTAAAATAGGGAAATATTCTCACATGGTTGCAATGTAGACTTTCTGAATATGAAGAGTTGGGGAGAAAGCCAGAAGGGGTATACTCATGTGAGATGGTGAAGGGTTTAAATCATTTGTCAAGGAACATGAAATAATATAATAGTCATAAAATGGTTTTGAACAAAAAGGATAAAATCTGGCCATAAAGAAAATTAGAATTAGCTATGTGGAGAATTCTCATCAAAACTTATTTGTGAAGCAATTCTAAAGTCATATAATATGTTTTTACTATCATTATTACTATCTTGAGATACAAGTAACTTCATGACTACATTTCCATGTCCTCATTTTATAATATATATATATATATATATATATATATATATATATATATATAATTATAGTTAAGTTGTCAGATACAAGATTCTAATTCAGCTCTTCTGCCCCCAGAACTAGTGTTCTTTTGAAATTGCCATATATATATATATATATATATATATATATATACATTAATATGAATGAAAAATTAGAAGGAGGACATAATGGAAAAAAGATAGCTTTACAGATGAGAGGTAATGCATGGAATCTATTAAATATAGTAGACAGAATGGGACACTTTGAATGGGTATTGTAGAATTTGAATTTATAGGAAATAGTAACTGATTTGATATATGCAGTGAAGAAATAATTTTAGAGATGAAAACACAAAATAAATTCAAACTACAATATTTGGGGGCTGGAGATTATTTTCAGGACTCATAAGATAACCAGGGTAGTGTCTAAAAAAAGAGACTGACTAAGTTGTGGTAAGATGGGAGAAGAAGAAAAGAACAGACATAGCTATTAATTTTTTTTCCCTAAGATCTCATAGAAAATGTCTGAGGGATCACACTGTTTGCTTTGGGGAGTTGGCAGGAATTTGCTATTTGTAGATCAAACGCACTTGGATAACCTATGTCAAATATCACAATAAAAGGTTAAGAAGGCCCCAGGAAAAGGCATAAAGAAATCCTTGCTCAGGGATTAAAATTAATAGAAACAGCAGAATAATGAAAAGGCCAATACAAGATGTTACCATCTAATATCTGACAAGAGTCTCTAATTACAATAAGTAATCAGGAGGAGACACAGCACAGGACTTATACATGATTTCCTTTCCCTTATCTCAGCCTAAACAATGTAAAAACCTTAATTTCTAACCATATACGTGGATTGGAATGGGAAGAACTTTCCCCATAGAGTCCTCCTGAAATTTTCCTGCAAAAATAGCAGCTCTGCTTTCTGTTAATGAATTAAATAGAATTGTGCACTTTAAGATATATACATACATACATATATATATGTATATACATATATACATATACATACATATGTATGCACATTTACACATATAAACATAAATACAAACATATATGTCTTATATGTGTATATATATATATATGCAACTTTGATTTCATAAAAGTTGAAAACTCCCAGTGAAGAATACCCCAAGTAATCAAAAGAAAAGCAATTGCAGGGCAGAGCCAAGATGGCAGTATGGAGGCAGAAATGCCTAGAAGCTCTTTCCAAGAAAACTTCAAATGCTGTGAAATTGTGACTCTAAGCAAATTCTAGATTGCAGGGTAGAAGCCACAGAAAGACTGAGCAAAACAATGTTTTTGGCCCAGGGTAACTTGGAAGATCTACAGAAAAGGTCTATTCCACTAGGATAAGGTTTGGAAAGAGTACCATGATGGAGCAAACCAGTTCCCCATCTAAGAACAGCCCACAGGTTCCCCATCTAAGAACAGCCCACAGGGCACCTGGGTCCCTGGGAGCATTTGGGCCCATCATAGCAAGAGTGGTTTCCAGACCTCTCAGCCAAGGGATTACCAAGGACAACTTGAAAGGTCAGCAGGAAAGCTCTACCAGAGTGAACACAGAGCCCAGGCCAGCACCAGAACACAGGTCAACCTCAGCCTTGGAACCTTCAGAGTCACCCATTAGATAGTTCTAGCATGCTCAACCCACAGATGGAAAGGAAGCTGGGAGAGACTACAGAGGTCTCTCTCCTTTCCCTGGAGCAGACCACTGATACTTTTCCAATACTTACATCCAGGTCACAGTCTTGGGAATCACACCACCATAAAAAGTAGGGAGCATCCTCACAGCTCCAGGGAGAGTGGAGGGCCTGTGGTCATCCACAGACCAGAACACAGGGCAGAAGAGCAGTATAAACCTCTCTTAAGACCTTAAAAAAACCCCTAAAGCTTTGGAAGTATGTTAAAGTCAGATAATAGGTTAGGGAAATGAGTAAACAGTAGAAGAAAAAAGAATTTGACTATAGAAAATTACTTTGGTCCCATGGAGGAGCAAAAGATGCACTGAAGGAACATCTAGGTGACACAATGGGTGCAATACTAATCCTGGTGTAAGGGGGACCTAGGTCTAAAATCTGACTTCAGACATTTGGTAATGATAATAAAAATAATAAAATAATAATTATAATAACAATGCTCTATACCTTAGACAGGTCAGTTAGTCTTTGCCTTGCAAAAACAAAATTAAAAAATAAAATAAAAAAATATACAATAAGAAGCTGCCAAAGACAAAACTTCTGGATCCTAAAACTCCAAGAAAAATAGGAATTGATTTCAGGGATGGAAGAATTCAGAAAAGAATTTGAAAATCAAATAAGGAAGGTATTGGGAAAAAATTGAGAAGACAAATGAGAACACAGCATTTAAAATCATTAAAACCAAGACAGGAGTTGGTGAGAGATATACAAAAAAAATGATCATGGTAATAGTTAATTTAAGTCAGATGAAAAAGGAGCCCAAAAGGTAAATGAGGAGAGAAGAATAACTTAAAAAGCAGAATTGGTCAGATAGAAAAGGAAATTAAAATGCTTTCAGGTGAACATAATACCTTCAAATGTAGAATGCAGTGAAAGGAAGCATATGACTTTGTGAGAAATCAAGGAACTATAAAACAAAACCTAAAGAATGAAAAATTAGTTCAAATTGTGAAATATCTCATTGGAAAATCAACTGACCTGGAAAATCAATCCAGGAGAGATAATTGACCATTTGGAAAAAGGAGTTGCAAAAGGTAAATGAAGAAAATTCTTCTCTAAAAAAAGAATCTGTGGAAACTAATGACATCATGAGACAACAAGATTATATTATACAAAACCAAAAGATTGCAAATAAGAGAAGAAAATGTAAAATACCCTCTCAGCAAAACCACTGACCTGAACAACAGATTGAGAAGGGACAACCTGAGAATTATAGACTTCCTGAAAACATTGAAGAGAAAAAAAAGCCTGGACTTAATATTACAGGATTTAGTGATGGAAAACTTCCCTGATATCATGGAACTAGAGGGAAAAATAGTTATTGAAAGAATACATTGATCCCCTCCAGAAAGAGATGCTAAAATGAAAAGAAGAAGGAATGTTGTGGACAAATTTTAGAACTATCAGATAAAAGAGGAAATCCTGAAAGCAGTCAGAAAGAAACAATTTAAATACCAAGGAGACACAGTAAATACTACAGAGGACCTGGATGAATCAATATTAAGGGATTGAAGGGCCTGGAATGAGATATTCTGAAGAGCAAAGGAGCTTGGAATGCAGACAAGAATTCTTTATCCATCAAAGCTGAGCCTTCTCTTCCAGGGGAAATGATGGACATTTAATAAAATGGGAGACTTCAAATATTTCCTGATGAAAAGACCAGAGATAAATAGAAAATTTAGACACCAAACAGGTGGCTCAAGAGACACATGTAAAGGTAAAAAAATCTGCTATACAATAAAATGAAACTGGTTATATCCCAATGCAATGGCAAGTTCCTCATAACTCTTGAGAATTGTAATTCTATTAGAGAGAATATACTTAGCCAGAAGTGATGAACACTCATGACTGTTCTGTGAATCAGATAGAATGATTTAAAAAAAATACCCCTATAAAAAGGGGGACAGTTGGGAAAATTGAAAGTTAGTATGGAAGAAACTTAGATTATATAAACACCTCATACCCTGTATCAAGATAAGATCAAAATGGATACAAGATTTAGACATCAAAATGATAGAAGATCAAGGAGTAGATTACCTGTCAGATCTATAGAAAGGGAAGCAGTTTATGACCAAGAAAGAGATGAAGAACATCATTAAAAACAAACTAGATAATTTTGATTCTATTAAATTAGAAATTTTTTGCACAGACAAAACCACTGTAACCAAAATCAAAGGATAGACTTTTACAACTAGTATTTCCAAGAAAGGATTCATATCTAAAATATACAGAGAACTAAGTCAAATTTTCAAAAAACAAGCCATTCCCCAATTGACAAATGGTCAAAGGATGTGCAAAGGCAATTTACTGAGAGGAAATCAAATCTAGCAGTAGCCATATGAAAAATTGCTTTAACCTATTAATTATTAGAGAAATGCAAATTAAAGCATCTCTGAGATACCACCTCAAACCTCTCAGACTAATCAATATGACCAGAAAGGACAATGATCAATGTTGGAAGGCATGTAGGAAATTGTTGCTGGGGCTGTAAACTTATCCAACCTTCTGGAGAGAAATTTGGAATTATGGTCAAAGGACAACAAAAATGTGCATACACTTAGATCCAGCAATACCACTACTTGGTATATACCCTGAAGAGATTATGAAAAAGTATAAAAACATCACTTATAGAAAAATATTCATAGCAATCCTGTTTGTGCTGGCAAAGAATTGGAAATTAAGTGAATGTCCTTCAGCTTGGAATGGCTTAACAAACTGTGGCATATGTAGGTCATGGAACACTACTGTTCTATTAGAAATCAGGAGGAATGAGAATTCACGAACACCTGGAAGGATTTGCATGAACTGATGCTGAGCAAGATGAGCAGAACCAGAAGAACACTGTACATCCTAACAACAACATGGGGGTGACGATGAACCTTGATGGACTTGCTCATTCCAGGAGTACAACAACCAGGGACAATTTTGGGCTATCTACCATGGAAAATAGTGTCTGTATTGAGAGAAAGAATTGTGGGCTTTGTGCCAAGACCATAGACTATTACTTCAATTTAGAAAAAAAAATTATCTTATTATGTAATTTTGCCATCTCTTATATGTTATTTCCCTTCCTTAAGGATGTGATTTCTCTGTCATCACATTCAACTGAAATCAGTGTATAAAATTAAAACAGTATAAAGACTAACAGAATGCCTTCTGTGGAGGGTGGGGGGAGGGAAACAAGAATGAGGGGAAAATTGTAAAACTCAAAAGAAATTAAATCTTTCTAACAAAATTCAATGCAAAAGAAAAAGAAATGTTAACTTCACCAATAAGAGGAGAAAAATAAATTGAAGAAATTAGAATTGGGAATGAAGAGACAAAACTCTCACTCTCTGTAGATGACATGATGGTATACCTAGAGAATCCCAAAAAATCATCTAAAAACAGGACTAAATAATTAGCAACTTTAGCAACACCACTGGATAAAAAATAAACCCTCATTAATCCTCAACATTTCTAGGTATGCCTGGCAAGATATACAGCAGAAAGAACTAGAAAGAAAAATTTTATTCAAAGTAACCTCCAACAATAGAAAAATACCTGGGAGACTACCTGCAAAGTCAGACTCAAAAACTTTTTGAAAACAATCATAAAACTCTTCTCACACAAGTAAAAATCAGATTTTAATAAGTGGGCAAACATCAACTGTTCATGAATAGGTAGAGATAATACAATAAAAATGACAATTCTACCAAAACTAAACTACATATTTAGTGCTCTACCAATCAAAATGCCAAAGAAGTATTTTAATGAGTTAGAAAAAATTATAATTAAATTCATATTGAGATAAATATGTCAAGAATTTCCAGGCATTCAAAGAAAAAAGTGCAAAAGAAGGTGTCTTAGCCTTACTAAATTATATTATAGTAAACTTATATTACAAAAGTATATTTTGGAATTATATTATAAAACATCAGTCATCAGAACTGTCTGGTACTGGCTAAGAAATGGAATGTTACATCAGGGGAATATATTAGGTGCAATAGCAGGAAATGATTATAGAAATTTGCTATTTGATAAACCCAAAGAGTCCAGCTCAGCATTAGTTCATGCAAATAAAGGACTAATTTCTAAAATTTACAGAGAATTGAATCAAATTTTCAAAAAAACAAGTCATTCTCCAGTCGACTGTTTAAAGGATATACAAAGGCATATGAGGAAATCAACATGATCCATAGTCATATGAAAAATTGCTCTAAATCAAAAGGACTGAAGTTGAAATAACCTCACTTTCTATGAATATGTATTCAGGTGATTCCCTAATTGTTCAAAATTCTATACATTCATTACAAAGATTTTTATTGTTTTAATTCATCTGGAACTCCCTGATCAGCATCCTTCCCAATGTTCTCTAGGTAATGAATATGTCATATTTTAGAATGACATAATTTCAAATGAATAACAATTGCTATAAAGGAGCCAGATTAGTCATAAAGTGAAGCCACTTAATCAACTTTAACAAGACTCTAGAAATTTTCCTTTCATATTACAACAATCTTTGCAGTTTTCTCATGCTAAAATATTCTACTACTCTGATGTAACTTCGATTAATTGGTCATTTCAATCTCAGAATTCCTTTTTAAAGCAATCACTTCAGGTCAATTGGGTTCCCTTCTCAATTCCTCTTCTGATGTTGACTTCCTTCTCCACTCTTACCCCTCCCTTCCCTGCCCCAACTCCCTCTTCTTCCTCTGATGGCTTTTTAGCTTCTTTTATATATTATTTTTCTTCATTAGACTTCAAGCTCCTTGAAAGCAGGATATGAATTTCTTTTTAATTTATATTACTTTTCAACATTCAGGTCAATTCCTGACACATTAATTAAATTCTTCTTGTGTTGACTTTATTGAGCATTACAAAAATTCACTAAAATGAATCCTAGCAGTTCTCATTTCATATTGGATGATTCCCTAAGGAAAATTAACAAAAGCTTTGGACAAGAATCACGCCAAATTCTTAAAGATCTTTGCCAATAAGACTACAGACCTAATTAAAAAAACACATTTTGAAGAACTGAAGGGGAGTGGACATTCCATTTGCATGACTGTATATTTTTCCAAATTATTTTTGAGGGTTTCTATGTATTTTTCCCTTATTGTGAAATGTGATATTGGATGGAAGAAAAGAATTGAAGACCTAGAGGAAAGAAAAACAAAAGATAAATTGATTTGGAAATTAGAGTTTTAAAAACTATCACATATCATCTATTCTAATATACTTTATACATTAAGAAAAATGGTTACGGGGGTGGAGCCAAGATGGCAACAAGAAAGGATTGAGTCTTAGGCGCTTTCTGATAAAATGTAGAAATTAAGGACTCTAACTAAACTTTTGAGAGACAGAACCCACAAAGGGACACAGAGAGGCAGTTCTCCTACTCAAGGTAACCTGGAAAAGAGCAGAAATTTTCTGCTCCATGGGGTCAGAGGGGCAGCCCACGAGATGGGTGGCCCACCAGAGCAAAAGAACTTCAGCCTCCTGGACGCAACCCCAGGGAGCTGGGAGTGACAGGTCCCAGCAGTGGGGGAGTCTCCTGAGCTGCACCCAGGGGAGCACGGGGCACAAAGTGGAGGATCAGTGGGAGACCTCTGCCAGAGCAAGCATGTGGTGCCTAACCCTCAGGGCACAAAGCCAGCTGCTGGTCTTTCGGCAGCCCAGATCCGGAAACAGAAGCAGGTGGAGCCTGTAAGCAGGAGCCTCCAGGGCATGAGCCCATTGAGCTGAAGGAGGGGAGACAAGACAGAGACCCCCCTGCAGCAGAGGCGGGCACATGTGGTCATTCACAGACCAGGAGGGAGGACAGAGCCTCACACAATGAGACCCTTGTGGGAGTGTCCCAAAAGATCAGGAAGCAAACCCAAAACAGGCTCAGGTTGGGAAAATGAGCAAGCAGAGTAACAAGAGGAACACCATTGAGAAATACATTATCTACGATCCCAAGAAGAATCAATATACTTAGTCTGAAGATGAGGAAACACAAGCTCCTGCATCTAAAGACTCCAAGAAAACCAGAAATTGGGCTCAGGCTATGACAGACCTCAAAAAAGACTTTGAAAATCAAATGAGGGAGTTGGAAGAAAAACTGGGAAAAGAAAGGAGAGAGATGCAGGAAAAACATGAAAATGAAGTCAGCAGCTTAGTCAAGGAAATCCAAAAAAAAAAAACAAAAAACACTGAAGAAAATAACATGCTAAAAACCAGCTTAGGCCAAATGTATAAAACAGTTCAAAAAGTTATTGAGGAGAAGAATGCTTTAAAAAGCAAAATTGGCCAGATGCAAAAAGAGATCAGAAAACTCTCTGAGGAGAATAAATCCTTCAGACAAAGAATAGAATTCAGGGAGATTGATGAATTCACCAGAAATCAGGAATCAATACTTCAAAAGCAAAAAATGAAAAATTAGAAGAAAATGTGAAATATCTCATTGAAAAAAGAACTGATATGGAAAACAGACTTTAGGAAAGATAATTTAAAAATTATTGGAATACCTGAAAGTCATGATCAGGAAAAGAGCCTTGACATCATTTTCAAAGAATTACTACAGGAAAATTGCCCTGATATTCTAGAAACAGAAGGCAAAATAGAAATGGAGAGGAATCCACCAATCCCCATGAGAAAGAGATCCCCCCCCCCAAAAAAAGACCCCTAGGAACATCATAGCCAAGTTCCAGAACTCCCAAGTCAAAGAGAAAATATTACAAGCAGCCAGAAGGAAACAGTTCAAATATTGTGGACCTGCAGTCGGGATCACACAGGACTTAGCAGCAACTACATTGGAAACTTGCAGGGCTTGAAATATAATATACCGGAAGTCAAAAGAGCTTAGAATGCAGTCAAGAATGAACTACCCAGCCAGACTGCATGTCCTTTTCCAGGGAAAAAGATGGACTTGCAATGAACCAGGGGAAAATGTTCCTTTTGGAATAGCCAGAGCTGAACAAAAGGTTTGATCTTCAGATACAGGACTCAGATGAAGCATGGAGATTGGAGGAGAGAAGGGAAAATATGAGGGACTTAATGATGATGAACTATAGGTATTCCTGCATAGCAAAATGACACTGATAATACTCATATGAACCTTCTCAGTTAATAGAGCCAGTAGAGGGAGCTTTTATACTTGAAGCACAAGGAGAAAACTGAATTCAAAGAAAATATGATGTAAAAATAGGGTCAATAGAAAAAAGGGAAATGTAATGGGAGAAAGAAAAAAGAGAGGGGGAATAGGCCAAGATATTTCATATAATAAGATTTTTCTTTATTACAATGATCTATTGCAATGATATGGAAGGGGAGAGGAAAGGGAGAATGAGGGAACCTTTGCTCTCTTCAGAGTTGGATTTGAGAGGAAACAGCATAAATACTCAATGGGGTATAGACATCTGGAGTAAGAAGAAGGGGGGAGCAGAGGGAAGGGGTGGGGATGTGTATAAAGGAGGAGAAGATGGACCATTGGGGGAGAGTGGTCAGATATAACACATTTTCTTTTTCACTTCTTGCAAGGGGCTGGTATTGGAAGGCCTGTCCAGGACCATAGGGCCAGGTGGATTCTGGGCCTAAGGGGTGGTATGGGGGCTCAGGGCCTCTTGGCCCCAGGACCAGGGATCTGTCTGCTGCGCCATTCAGATACCCTACAGCAGAGTCAGAGTGAAAGGAGAGAGAAAATATAGTACATGGTAGTGGAGAAATAAGAAAGGAGGGAATTGCGATCAGCAATGGCAATGTTGGAAAAATATGGAAGTAACTTTTCCGATGGACTTCCCATAAAGAATGGAACAAAGACTGAAGCACATTTTATTATTATTATTATTATTATTTGGGGGAGGGTGCAGGGCAAATGGGGCTGGGTGGTCTGCCTGGGGCCACATAGCCAGGAGATCTTTGGGTGTCTGAGGCCAGATTTGGACCCAGGTGCTCCTGGCTCAAGGGCCAATGCTCTGTCTGCCACCCAGTCACCCCTACTATTACTACTATTTTATTTTATTTTGGGTCTTTTTTTCTTCTTCTTTTTGGTTTTTGCAGGACAGTGGGGATCAGGTGGCTTGAATTTCACACCACTTGGTGATTGTTGGGTCTACAGGGATGGATGTGGGCTCAGGTCCTCATGGCTCCAGGGCTGGTGCTTCGTCCATTGTGCCACCTGGCCATACCTACAATTATTACTATTGTTTTCATTTTATTTTTTTCTCTCCCCTTTACTTTATCATTCAAGCAAGTCTATAGTCATGGGGGAGGGAGTATTTCATTTACTCTTAAATAGGAATATTTTATTAATGTAAAAATTGTACAAAATGAGAGTAAAAAATTAAAATATAAAGGTGGAAGTATAAAAAAAGAAAATGTTTAGATTACTAATAATCAAGTAGGATGCAGCTTTTTACCTCATACAATTGTTGTATGCAATGTAATTTTTAGACTACTTAATGGGGCATGTATTTGGTTCTTCTTTGACTGAGGATAATCTATTTCCTATAATTTGCTGAGTTAGGTCAATAATTATGTCAATATGCTTATTGGGGATTTCATAGAAAGATATAAAGTATTCTATATGAAATATTGTACATTAAGATATTTCCAAAAACTTTGTGAAATTTACAACATCCACTTCACCTCTATAGAAAACCATGCAATGAAAAGAGTATGGGAAAATAGCAATGGGAATTAATGACAAAATGTAAAGCAAAGTGGCCTAGCACTCTACCAGATCTCAAACTATATTATAAAGCAACAGTCATGAAAACTGCTGGTACTGGTTAACAAATAGAGTAATGGATCAGTGGATTAAGACAGGATCAAAAGAAACTGCAGTAAATGACTACAGCAAACTATTTGACAAATCCAATGGGAAAAGCTAGGCATAGATCCACATCTCTCACACTATAGCAAAATATGGTCAAAATGAGTACAGGACTTAGGAATAAAGATTGAAACCATAGATAAATTAATAGACCAAAAACTGCTCTGACCTATGGAAAATCTATCTGACATACGGAAAAAGGATAAATTTATGACCAAACAAGAATTAGAACACATTATAAACTGCAAAATTAATGATTTTGACTATATTAAGGTAAAAAAGTTTTTGCACTAATAAAATAAATGCTGCCAACATTGGAAGAAAAGCAGAAAGATGGAAAATGATTTTCACAATCAAGCATTCTGATAAAGGTCTCATTTGTAAAATATATGGAAAATTGCATCAAATTTATAAGGTCACAAGTCATTCATCAATTAAGAAATAGTCAAATGAAATGAAAAGACAATTTTCAAATGAAGACACTAAAGTTATATATAATCATATGGAAAAGTGCTCCAAATCACTATTGATTAGAGAAATGCAAATTAAAGCAACAGTGAGATATCAGCTCACACCTATTTGATTAGCCGAGATGAGAAAAATGGAAAATGATCAATGTTGGAGAGAATGTGGGAGGATTGGGACAGTGATGCATTACTGGTGGAGTTGTGAATGGATCCAACATTTCTGGAGAGTAATAAGGAACTATGTCCAAAGAACAATAAAATTGTTCACACCCCTTGACTCAACAATTGCAATTCTAGGACTATATCCAGAAGAAATTTTAAAATATGGAAAAAGCCCTATATGTTCCAAAATATTCATAGCAGCTCCTTTCGTAGCAGTAAAGAATTGGAAATTGAGGGGATTCCTATCAATTGGGGAATGGCTAAACAAGTTATAGTACATGAATATTATGACATATTTTTGTTCTATAAGAAATCATAAATGACTAGACTCTAGAGAAGCATGAAATGACATAAGGGATCTGATGCTGAATGAAGGGAGTAGAGCAAAGAGAACAATACACACATCAAAAAGATTATGAGATGAACAAACTTGATGGAAGCAACTCCTCTCAACCGTCCAGAGAGCTAGGACAACTGTATTAGACTGGTAATGTTCTACATTATCTCCAGCCAGAGGAAGAAAAAACAAAATAAAACACGCAGAAAAAAAAAAAAAAAAACACCTGCCTCCAGAATCTGATGAACACTTTATAAAAAATTATCTCTTATGTATCTATTTCCCTTAATCTTAATTCCTCAAGGCAAAAATTTCTAATCTGTAAATATGTATGCAACATGCTAAACTGAATTTTTCCTACAGAGGCAGGAAGACTACAGGAAAATTATTAACTTGAAAGATTCACATTCAAACAGATGAAAATTTTTTTAAAAAATAACAAAAAGAAAGATTATGTGAGTCCTAGGGACCCTATTAAAGTCCTTACTCTACTATTTGCAACTTTGGTAGAGTGGGGAAGATCTTTGTTCTTCAATTGTAAAATGAGACATTTGACTGGCTGGCCTCTAAACTCCCTTTTCTCTCTCTTCAGTCTAGTGGTTTTAAAAATCTCAATAAACCAATATATTCTCCATATTTCAATAAAACAGATTTAATGAATATTTGAGTTTATTTGAGCATTAACAGAAACATGTCTAGCATAAAGTAAGTGCTAAGTAAATTCCCTTTGACATCTTTAAAAACTTTAAAAAGATGTTATATTTACATATTTCATTCTTAAAGAACTTTAACTGCCTCTTCCAAATAAATCAGAGATGTGTTGCCATGTTTGTTGGAGAGGTATCCACAAGGAAATGAAATTATACATTATTAAACTTTTATTGCATAGTATAGCACTTTTCTGGTTTGTGCCAGATTTACATATGAAAAAAATGAAGTCCTAAGATCTCAAATAATTGACTCAAATATTAAGATAAGGTGAAAATTAGAAAATTGGTACTTGATGTACAAAGTTTTCAACCTAGAGACAATATCATGTAACCAAGAAAGAATATCCCTAAAGTGTATATTTAAGAACAAAAAAGGGAAGGAACATCTCATGTTTTGTAAGTTATTTTGGTCTAAGAAAAAAAGATTAAGTCTAGCTCTAAGGGTTGAGCCTGAAGTAACTCTAGACAGTGATTTGAAGAAGTTATCATGTTTAAATGGTTTATATTGGATTTTAAACAAGGAAATGAATTAATTTAATGATTCTGAAATACCTACAACTTAGAGAACACAATTTTAAAATGTTTGAAAGGGAGCGGCTAGGTGGCTTAGTGGATAAAGCACCATCCTTTGAGTCAGGAGTACGTGGGTTCAAATCCAGCGTCAAACACTTCATAATTACATAGCTGTGTGGCCTTGGGCAAGCCACTTAACCCCATTTGCCTTGGAAAAAAACTAAAAAAACTATTAAATAAATAAAATGTTTGAAAAACTGAAAGGAAATTTTTCTCCCATAGAGGATTTGGTTATTTGTTTTCTATTTTTAAATAATTTATTATTTTAGTTCTTGGTTTATCTTTCACTGATTTACATACATATTTGACGGTTAAAATTTTTTCTTCTACTCTCCCTTCCCTCACCTCTTCCCTCAGCAGGGACAGGTTAGGTTAGCATGTTACATGCATATTTTGCTGAACATGTTTACAAATTGGTAGTTTTCATGATGACTAATTAGGATTTAGGGAAAGAAATACATAAGAGATAATTTTTATAAAGTATTCAACAGATATGGAATGGTTGCTTTTTTAAAAATTTATGTATGTTTTGTTTTTCTTCATCTCAATGGAGATTATATAGTCCATAGGGAATCCAATACAGTTGTCCCAGTTCTCTGAACAGCAGCGAGGAGTTGCTTTCATCAAGGTTGTTCATCTCATAATGTTGCTGATGTGTATATTGATCTTCCTTCACTCAGCAGCAGATCCCTTAAGTCATTCCATGCTTCTCTAGAGTTTCTATAGAACAATAGTATTCCATAGTATTCATGTACTATAATTTGTTTAGCCATTTTCCAATTGATGGGCATTCCCTCAATTTCCAATGCTTTTGCCACTACAAAAAGAGTGACTATGAATATTTTGGAACATATAGGACTTTCCCCATTTTTTTACAATTTTTTATGGATATAGACCTAGAATTGGAATTGCTGGGTCAAAGGGTATGAACAGTTTTATTGCTCTTTGGACAGAATCCCATATTGCTCTCCAAAAGGATTGGATCCATTCACAGTTCTATTAACAATTCATCAATATCCCAATCCTACCAGAACCTCTCCAACACTGATCATTTTACCCTTTTATCATCTTGGCCAATCAGATACCTGTGGGATGATACTTCATTGTTGTTTTAATTTGCATTTCTCTAATCAGCAATAGTTTGGTATATATATATATGTTTAATTTTCTCATCAGAAAACTATCTGTTCATATCCTTTGACCAATTGTCAATTGGGGAATGACTTGTGATGTTATAAATTTAAAGCAATTCTCTATATATTTTAGAAATGAGACCTTTATCAGAATTCCAAACTGTGAAGATTATTTCCCAGGTTTCCGCTTTGCTTCGAATTTTGGCAGCATTGATTGTGTTAGTGCAAAAAAAATAATTTAATATAGTCAAATTATTCATTTTACAGTTTATAATTCCTGTTTGGTCATAAATGTATGCCCTTTCCATAGATCAGATCGATAAGTATTTTTAATCTATTAATTTACCTATTGTTTGGCTCTTTTTGTCTAAATATTGTATTCATTTAGACCTTATTTTGGGATAGGGTTTGAGATGTGGATCTATGCCTAGTTTTTGCCATACTATTGTCCAGTTTTCCAAACAATTTTTGTCAGAGTGAGTTTGTACCCCAGAAGCTGATGTCTTTGGGTTTGTGAAGTAGTAGATAGCTGTAATCATTTACATCAGTTTCTATTGAATCTATTCTAATCCAGTGATCCAATACTCTATTTCTTAACCAGTACCCTGCTGCTTTGGGGTGTAGTTCACCCTTTTCATTTTTGATACTGATAATTTTGTTATCACCTTTCTTTTTTTGAATGAGATTAATCTAAGAATTGTCTATTTTATTAGCTTTTTTTCATAAAATCAACTCAGTTTTATTTATGAGATCAATGTTTTTCTTGCTTTCAGTTTTTTAATCTCTCCCTCGATTTTCAGAATTTCTAATTTGGTATTTAATTGGTGATGTTTAATTTAATCTTTTTTCTACCTGTTTTAGTTACATACACAATTCCTTGATCTTCTCTGTCTCTTTTTCATTCATATAGGCATTTAGAGATATAAAGTTTATCCTCAAAACTGCCTTGACACTGGCCCTGGAGTGAGGAGGGCCTGTGTTCAAAACTGACCTCAGACATTTAATAATTACCTATTTGTCTGGCCTTGGGCAAGCCATTAATCCCATTGCCTTTCAAAATAAAAACTTTAAAAAAATTACGTTGGCTTCATCCCATATATTTTGCTTTGATGTTTTGTTATAATCATTTTCTTTGATAAACTTAATGATTATTTCTATTATTTGCTTTTTTTTTGCACCCATTATTTAAGATAAAGCAATTGAATTTAGAGTTAGTTCTTGCTTTATCTTTCGCTGATCCTTTCAGGCATGTAATTTTTATTGCATCACTGTCCAAAAAGTGTGGATTACTGATTTCTGCCTTTCTGCATTTAATGATAAAGTTTTTATGCCCTCATACATGGTCAGTTTTGCTATAAGAGCCATGGACTGCTGAGATAAAGGTATATTATTTTCTGTCCCCATTAAGTTTTCTCCAGAAGTCTATCATATGTAAATTTTCTAAGATTTCATCCAACTTCTTAACTTCATTCTTGTTTATTTTATCATTAGATTTATCTAGTTCTGAGAGAGGAAGATTGAGGTCTCCCATTATTAATATTTTGCTGTATATGTCTCCTTGTACATCTCTCAGCTTTTTCTCTCAGAATCTGAATGCTTTGCCACTAGGTGCATACATGTTTAGTAATGATTTAGCTTCATTGCCAGTGGTGCCTTTTAAGAAGATGCAGTTTCCTTCCTCATCCTTTAGAGATTTATTTTTGCTTTTACTTAATTTGACATAAGAATTACTACCCCAGATACTTTTACTTTAGTTGAGATTTGATATATTTTGCTCCAACCTTTAACCTTTACCCTGTGTGCATCACTCTGCTTCAAATGGGCTTCTACTATACAATATATAGTAAGACTCTGGTTTTTAATCTATTCTGATCTCTGCTTCCATTTTATGGAACTGTTCATCCCTTTCACATTTACAGTAAAGATTACTAATTCTGTATTGCCTTCCATGCTATTTTTCTCCATTTATATTTTTCTCTTTCATTTTCTCTTATTACTCCTCCACAGAATTTTGATACCTTTGCCCTTTAACTATTATTTTAAAAATGTAACTTAAAATTTTTTTCACTTATACATTCCCTTTGCTTTTATTAATTCCTTCTTCCCTTATATTTCCCTTTCCCTATCCCCCACTTTCCCATAGTTTATATTAGATTTTCAAATCCAAGTGAGTATGTATCTTATTCCCTCTCTGGGCTAAATCTATTGAGTAGAATTTACTCAGCATTCAAATTAGCCCTTCTTTCCCTCTAAAATTATAAATATTTGTACCTCTTTCCTTGATGTTATTGATCACTGTAACAATATTAATCAGGAATCACCACTCACAGTTTGCTAATTTGATTGCTTATTAAGCTCATATCATTAAGATATCACAGATTGCTTAGTTGAAAAGTATCATTGACTCAAATTTTAATAAATTATAATTATAATCATTTTTACCTTACTGCATTTTCAAGTATCTTTCAAGTACACATAATTCTCATCACAAGCCAAAGTATCTTCTAAAGCCATATCAATTCTTGAACTATTTGAGTCCCTCCCTGCAGGTCCATTTTTCCTCACATTTTACTCTCCCTCTGACCCAAGGTCAGGGTATTTAACCTCCTTCTTAATTGAAACAGGTTCCTATTTTCTTTCACACTTTACCTCCCTCTTCTGCACCCAGGGTATTTGACCCTTTAAGTGAAGCACAAGTTACATCAGACCCTCATCTAATTAACTGTAAGAATCTTAAAGATCTCTGAGAGTCTCTGAAGGTCTCACCAAAGAAGTTTCCAAAGATTGCAAGTTACATAGGCACTGACTCAGGAGCTCCCAGGTTATGATACCCTTATTATATTAGGTGCTAAACACAGTAGGATTAAAATGAGTCAAGGAATAAGGAAAAATTTAGCTTTAAAGTGAACCTCCCTGCCTTATTCAGAACTTTTTAGTCTCAAATATAGTGACGTCACCTTGTACCTCTTCAATTGTGACACAGGACACAAATATACCCATATCATTTGGGTTCATTCTCCTCAATTAGATTTTACTCTTTAATTATCCTAAGAAAAATAAAGTTCTAAAAAATTGGAAATGTTATATCATCTCTTTAAGGATTGTATAAAATGTGATAGTATTGTTTTATTTTTTTATTTATTTTTAATTTATTTTTTATTCTCATTTTGTACAAATGATTTTTTTACATTAATAAAATATTCTTGGTTACAAGTAAAAAAAATACACCTTCTCACCCAAGAATATAGATAGACTTGCTTGGGTGAAAAAAGTAAAGGGGAGAGAAAAAAATAAAAATAAAAAAAATAATAGTAATAATTGTAGGTATGGCCAGGTGGCACAATGGACGAAGCACCAGCCCTGGAGCCACGAGCACCTGAGTCCATATCCAGCCTCCTAAACCCAACAATCTCCCAGCCGTGTGACATGCAAGCCACCCGATCTCCACTGCCCTGCAAAAAACAAAAAAAAGAAAGAAAGAAAGAAAGAAAAAAGACCCAAAATAAAATAAAATAGTAATAATAGTAGGGGTGGCTGGGTGGGTGGCAGAGCATTGGCCCTTGAGCCAGGAAGCCCTGGGTCCAAATCCAGCCCCAGACACCAAAAGATCACCCCCGTTATGTGGCCCCAGGCAGGCCATCCAGCCCCACTTGCCCTGCACCCTCCCCCAAATAATAATAATAACAAACAATGTGCTTGAGTCTTTATTCCAACACCAATAACTCTGTCATAGGTGGATCTCATTCTTTATGATAAGTCCATCACAAAAGTTATTTCCATATCTTTCCACTATTGCCATTGCTGATCACAACTCCATCCTTTCTTATTTCTCCACTACCATGTACTCTATTTTCTCTCTCCTTTCACTCTGACTCTGCTGTAGGGTCGCTGAGTAGCACAGCAGACAGGTCGCTGGTCCTGGGGCCAAGAGGCCCTGAGCCCCCATACCACCCCTTAGGCCCAGAATCCACCTGGCCCTGTTGTCCTCGGCAGGCCTTCCAATGCCATCCCCTTGAAATAAGTAAGAAAGAAAATGTGTTATATCTGACTAGTCTCCCCCCATGATCCATCCTCTCCTCCTTTATTCACATCCACACCCCTTCCCCCAGCTCCCCCCTCCTTCTTACTCCAGATATCTATACCCAATTGAGTATATATGATGTTTCCTCTCTTAGCCATCTCTGATGAGAGCAAAGGTTCCCTCATTTCCTCCTGTCTCCCCCCACTCCATATCATTGCAATAGCTCATTGTAATAAAAAAAAATCTTACGTTAAATATCTTGGGCTATTCCCCCTCTCCTTTTTCTTTCTCCCACTCCATTTCCCTTTTTTTCTATTGACTCCATTTTTACACCATATTTTATCTTCGAATTCAGCTTTCTCCTGTGCTTCAACTATAAAAGCTCTCTCTACCTGCTCTGTTAACTGAGAATGTTCATATGAGTATTATCAGTGTCATTTTCTATGTCATATTTTCTATGTCATATTTTCCTCCTCTCCTCCAATCTCCATGCTTCACCTGAGTCCTGTATCTGAAGATCAAACCTTCTATTGAGCTCTGGCCATTCCAAAAGGAACATTTGAAATCCCCCTGGTTCATTGAAAATCCATCATTTTCCCTGGAAGAGGGCATTCAGCCTTGCTGGGTAGTACATTCTTGGCTGCATTCTAAGCTCTTTTGCCTTCCAGTATATTATATTTCAAGTCCTGCGAGCTTCCAATGTAGTTGCTGCTAAGTCCTGTGTGATCCTGACTGCAGCTCCACGATATTTGAACTGTGTCCTTCTGGCTGCTTGTAATATTTTCTCTTTGACTTGGGAGTTCTAGAACTTGGCTATGATATTCTTAGGGGTTGGTTTTTTCGGATCTCTTTCTCGGGGGGATAGGTGGATTCTCTCCATTACTATTTTGCCCTCTGCTTCTAGAATATCAGGGAAATTTTCCTGTAGTAATTCTTTGAAAATGTTGTCAAGTCTTTTTTTCCTGATCATGCCTTTCAGGTATTCCAATAATTTATAAATCCTAAGTCTTTTTTCCATATCAGTTTTTTTTTTCAATGAGATATTTCACATTTTCTTCTAATTTTTCATTTTTTGGTTTTGAAGTATTGATTCCTGATTTCTGGTGAATTCATCAATCTCCCTGAGTTCTATTCTTTCTCTGAAGGATTTGTTTTCCTCAGAGAGTTTTCTTATCTCTTTTTGCATCTGGCCAATTTTGCTTTTTAAAGCATTCTTCTCCTCAATAACTTTTTGAACTATTTTGTCCATTTGACCTAAGCTGGTTTTTAGCATGCTATTTTCTTCAGCATTTTTTTTTTGGATTTCCTTGACTGAGCTGCTGACTTCATTTTCATGTTTTTCCTGCATCTCTCTCCTTTCTTTTCCCAGTTTTTCTTCCAACTCCCTCATTTGATTTTCAAAGTCTTTTTTGAGCTCTGTCATAGCCTGAGCCCAATTTCTGGCTTTCTTGGAGTCTTTAGATGCAGGAGCTTGTGCTTCCTCATCTTCAGACTGAGTATTTTGATCCTTCTTGGTCTCATTTGTAAAATATTTCCGAATAGTCTTCTTTTTGTTTCTTTGCTTGCTCATTTTCCCAGCCTGGGCCTGGTTTGGGGGTGCTTCCTGAGCTTTTGGGACACTCCCGCAAGGGTCTCAGTGTGTGAGGCTGTGTCCTCCCTCCTGGTCTGTGAATGACTGTAAGCGTCCCCCTTCTGCCATGGGGCTGAGGTGGGGGGGCCCTGCTGTTCTATGGGGGGGCCTAGACTGGGATCAGGATCTGAATGTGGTCAGAGCCCCAGAGTCCTGTTCCAGGGGCAGAGGACAGAGCTCTGTAGTCTCTCTTTACTTCCCTCCCTCTGCTCAATGGGCTCATGCCCTGGGGGTTCCTGCTTACAGGCTCTGCTTGCTTCTGTTTCCTGGATCAGGGCTGGAGAAAGACCATCCTGTTGGCTGTGTGCTTTGAGGGCTGGGTTCCACATGCTCGCTCTAGAAGAGGTCCCCCGCTGTTCCCCCACTTTGTGCCCGTTGCTCCCCAGGGTGCAGCTCAGGAGACTCCCCCTCTGCTGTGAGCTGAGACTCCCAGCACCCTGGGGCTGCATCTGGGAGGCTGAAGTTCTTTCACTTTGGCGAGCCACCCTTCTGGCAGGCCACCCCTCCAACCCGGGAGCAGAGTCTTTCTGCTCTTTTCCAGGTAACCTTGAGTAGGAGAACTGCCTCACTGGGTCCATTTGTGGATTCTGTCTCTCGAAAGTTTAGTTAGAGTATTTAGCTGATGAATTTTATCAGAGAGCTCCTAAGACTCTAACCCTTCTTGTCACCATCTTGGCTCCCAAAATTTGATAGTCTTAACCAATATTTATTTTGTTTTATTTTTTCCCCTTCCCCTTTGCATTTCCTTTTTTTTAAATGAAACTCTTGAATTGTGTATTTGGTGATTGAATTCTCTTTTTAGCTCTAGTCTTTGTGTCAAGAAATTCTGGAACTCCCCTATTTCATTGAACATCAAACATTTTCTCTAACAGTATATGCTAAATTTTTCAGGGTAGTGCATTCTGGATTGTAATCCCAGGTCTGTTGCTCTCCAAAAAATATGCCATTCCAGGTCTTCTGATCCTCTGATATTCAGGCTGATATGTGCTATATGAGTCTGATTGCATTTCCTTTTGTTTAAATTGTTTTCTTTCTGCTGCTTGCAATATTCGCTCCTTTATTTGAGAGTTTGGCAATTTGACTACTACAGTCCTTGAAGTTTTTATCCTGGGGTCTCTTTCTGATTGGGTTCTTTGGATTCTCTCAATGGTTATATTGATATCTTATTCTTCTAAATTTGGATGGCCTTACCTTATAATTTCTTCCATGATGTTTTCCACTTTCTTTTCTTGATCCAGGCTTTCTGGTAGCTGAGAAAGATTAGATTGTCACTCCTGGATCTATTTTCCAGGTCATTCATTTTTTCCTAAAATGTACTTTATATTTTCTTCAATTTTTTCAGATTTTTTATATTGTTTGATGGAATCTTGTAATCTTATAGATTCAATGGTTTAATTTTTCTCAATTCTAATTTTTAGGATTTTATTTTCTTCAATTAGCTTCTGTGTTTCCTTTTCCAGTTGACTATGTTTACTTTTAATTGAGTTGATTTCTTTGGTCAATTTTTCATAACTTTCCTGCATGACGTTCTTTAGTTTTTTTCCATTTTTCCACTTCACCTCTTCTTTGCTTTTTAAAATCTTTTTTAACCATTCAATAAGCTTTTGTATTTGAAACTAATTCTTAAACTTTCTTGATATTTCTGTGAGTGATCATTTACTGCTTTCTTCTTCAGATATGGTATTGCTGTTATCTTTGTCTATAAACATTTTTTTCCATAGTGAGTGCTCTTTTAACTCTTTTATTCATATTTGTTGTTTTAGTTCTACCCCTGGGGTATAAGGAATATAGAACACAACTTTTTTTTCTTGGGCAGGGCTCTGATCCCTGGCTTATTATTGGCCAAGTTGTTGCTTATTCAGTCCAGGCCTTGCCTTTGCTGAGGTATTTTTTTTGCCTCTTTTATGTCCAGGTTTTGACTTAACAGTAGTTTGTGACCAAATCCTGCTTTTTACCCACTGTTTTCTGGGTTCAGACTTTAGAGTTGGGATCCTCCCTGCTGTCTTGCTATCTAGTGGCTGGGACCTCAGCTGTTGTTAAACTGTTAGGACCTGGATTGCACTGTGGCTAAGAGCCTCCTGCTGACTTTCCTGCTCTCCTTCCTTCTGGACTTTACTTCTGCTTTTCCCCCAAGGAGAAAGAACTTCACTGAAGATCCTCCATGATTTCTATAGTTGAAAATTTCTTTGAACTTTCTCTTTTCCTTGGTGGGATCTGTAGTGTAAATTCAGAGTAGAGACTTAATTATTCTTTGGTAGGGAAATGCTCAGGGAGCATGTTAGCTTCATGCTGCCATCTGGGCTCTGTCCTGTAAGTCCCTGGATATTTGTTTTCAGCTTGAAGAGGTAAACTATTGGAAATATACATCTAAAAATATGTAGGATTATAGAGATGATAGAAGAAGAAGGATGATTATTCAAATAATTTGGGTAAAGTACATTTTTTTTTAAAAATAGGATGCAAGGGATATGAAGTCTAAAATTTATTATTCAAAGAAAAAAGTTAAGATTAAATATCTTGTTTCAGATCAAATGTTACATACAGTTTTTCAGATATAAAGAAATTGAAGAGGTCAGTCTCAAACAATAGTAATTTTGAAGTCAGTATCCATATTCTGGTCTCATTTTTCATTTTATAGGTATGTGCATTGGTAATATGATGGTGATGCACAGTACAGTTATGAATAATTTTGAAACAGTAAAAAGAGGGACAACTGGAGTCTTACACTTAATAAAAGGTAGACCTGGATGCAAATTCATTTTGTGCATTTATTAGCTATGTGACCTTGGACAAATCATATCCTACATCAGTCTTAGTTTCCTCATCTGCAAAATTAAGAGAATAGACTTGATTTTCTCTGAAGTACATTTTTTTCAGCACTACATCAACACCACAACCAACACCATACATACCAGCATTTATTTTATGCTTTAATGTTTAGGATCATTGTTGTTTTTCAGTCTTCAGTCTGACTCTTACTCCCTTTGGAGTTTTCATGGCAAAGATACTGGAGTAATTTGATATTTCCTTCACTTACTCATTTAACAGTCAAAGAAATTGAGGAAAACAGGGTTAAATGACTTATCCAGAGTCACTTAGATAATATATATATATATATATATATATATGTATATATATATATATATATATATATACATATATATATATATATGTATATAATGTCAGATTTTAACTCAGTAAGATGAGTCTTTCTTGACTTCAGACCCATACACTGTGTCACCTAGCTGGTCTAGGGTTTTCAAAGAAATTAACAAATATATGATTTGTTTCTCACAGAAACCCTTTAAGATAGATGACAGTATTGTCCTCATTTTATATTTGAAAGTAGTAACTTTAAGAGAAATTTCAACACTATTGTAAGATAATTTCGAAATGGACACAGAATTTTGATGAAAGTGCTAAACTATAAGTCAATTAGGAGAATAGGGACTAGTTTAACTGTGAGATATAGAATTAGAGACCATTATAAAATGCAAATAGATAGTTTGCATTTATTAAAAATATTGACACAACAAGAAAATTTAAACTACATTAAATTAAAAACACTGCACAAACAAAATCATTGCAATGAAGATTAGAAGAAACACAAGAAACTGGGAACCAATTTTCATAGCTAATGCTGCTAATAAAAAATTAATTTCTAAAATATGGAGAACTGAATCAAATTTGTAAGAATATAAATCATTCCCCAATAGATAAATGGCCAAAAATATGAAAAATAAATTCTCAGATTAAGAAATTAAAGCTTTCTTTTATACATATGAAAAAAAATATCCTAAATCTTTACTGATTAAAGAAATGGAGGACTTCCGGCCAAGATGGCGAAGAGAAGACAGGCACAGTTCTAAAATCTCCTAAACTCTTCCCCAACTATCACATGAAACAAACCTCTTAAAAGAAATCTGAACCAGGAAACCCAGAAAGAAAAGCCAGGAGAGGAACATCTACCTCAGGATTTGTCTCCTGCAGAAGCCTTGGCTGAGTACCTGTGGGTGAGTCTGGGATCCGAGGGAGGATCAGCCTGGGATCAACCAGGTTAACAGATGAATCGGAACCGGGAGTCTGAGGGCCTGCGAGCCGGACCTGCTGTATCAGTGGTGGGGCTGGACGAAAGGGGCTTGGGTCTGCGGGGAGGCAGAGGAGCTGGTGTTGGTGCTGTCGCCCTGGAGATTGGGGAAGGGGCTGCGCGGAGAGGTCTGGTACAGGAGAGCTGCGGACACCATCCCTGGGCTCCTTAGGTCTGAGAAACTCTGAATCCACACCTCCATTGCACAGACCCCTCCTCCAAAACAAACAATAGAAAACTATTCTGCCTCAGGCCCAGGTGTGTGAGCAAAAGAACCAGCCCAGCTGAGGAATGACCTCAGGCCACAGTAAAGCCCACCATTTCTTGAAGGCAAAATAATTCAATAGCTCCAATTCCTTCCCTCAAGCAAAGGGAGAAGGCCTCTCAACCAAGGTCACAGACACTGTAGAGAAAGCAACCAGCACTTCCTACTGGCCAGCCAGAGAAACTGCACTCAGTAAAGCCTTTGACGATCCCAAACCCAGGTGAACCAGCCCCCCCCCCCCCAACTCAAGGTCTTAGCCTAATGAAGAAGGGTCAGTGCAAAGGTGGATCCATAGAAAAATTTCTGGTAGGGAAAGACCCCAACTCAGAGAAACCTGGAACCTCTGAGGAGAATACAATCTGGTCTCCAGCACAGAAAGACTTCCTTGAAGAAATAAGGAAGGATCTTAAAAATTTGGGAGAGACAATACCTTGCAACAAGTAAACAAAACCTTAGAAAGTACAATTGGACAAACACAAAAGGATAATAAATCTCTCAGATCCTAAAATGAGCAAATGCAAAAAAGAAATTAATTCTCTCAAAACCTCAATTGGTCAAATGGAAAGCTCTTTCAAAAGTAGAATTGACCAATTGGAAAAGGAGTTGCAAAAGGTTAATGAAGAAAACTTCTCCCCCCCAAAAAAGAACAAAGTCTACAGAAACTAATGACTCCATGAGACAGCAAGAGTCAGTGAACAAAATAAAAAAAATAGAAAAAAAATAGAAGCAAAAGTAAAATACCTCATCAACAAAACCACTGACTTCCAGAACAGATCAAGGAGGGACAACCTTAAAATTAGAGGACTTCCTGAAAACATTGAAGAGAAAAAAAGCCTGGACTTAATATTACAGGATCTAGTGATGGAAAACTGCCCTGATATCATGGAATCAGAGGGCAAAGTAGTTATTGAAAGAGTACATCGATCCCCACCAGAAAAAGACCCTAAAATGAAAACACCAAGGAATGTTGTGGCCAAACTCCAGAACTATCAGATAAAAGAGAAAATCCTGCAAGCAGCCAGAAAGAAATAATTTAAATATCAATGAGCCACAGTAAGGATCACGCAGGACCTGTCTGCATCAACTTTAAGGTATCGAAGGGCCTGGAATGACATATTTCGAAGAGCACGGGAGCTTGGAATGCAGCCAAGAATATACTTTCCTGCAAAGCTGAGCCTTCGCTTCCAGGGAAAAAGATGGACATTTAACGAAATGGAAGGATTCCAAAAATTTCTGATGAAAAGACCAGAGCTAAACAGAAAATTTGGACTTCAAACTGGAGGTTCAAGAGAAACATGAAAAGGTAAAAAAAAAAAAAAAAAGGAGCTGTAAAAGGAAAAAATGCAATCCAGTAAGTTGAAACTGGCTATATCCCAGCATGGGGGGGGGGGGGGGGGAGAGACTCTCATAAATCCGGAGAAATGTAACTCTAACAGAGAGAATACACTTAGCCAGAAATGATGGACATCCATGACCTATCCATGAGACTGCTATCTAATGGGTTGTAACTGGCTTTAACCCTACTTGGGAGAAAGACTCTAATAACTCTCATGAATTTTGACTCTATTCAATAGAATATACTGAACTAGAAGGGACAGACACTCAGAATTTTCTATGACCTAGATAGAATGACCTAAAAAAATACACTACCTCCCTAAAAAGTGGGACAGGAAAGAGACGGTAGGAGGGGGGGGATTGAATGGGGAAAAATCTCATTATACTAAGAGGTACAAAAAACTTATGGTAATAGAGGGGAAGAAGGGAGCAGAGGAGAAACATCTGAATCTTCTCATCAGACTTGGCTTAAAGTCAACCTACATGTACTCAGTTAACTTATAAAACATCTAACCTTTCTAGTATTAAAACCGGAAAAGGGGAGGGGGGATGGAGAATGGGAAGGGGAGTGGAGGAAATAAGGGGAAATAACAAAAGGAAGAGAAGGGTAAAGGGAAAAAGGGAAAGGGTAATGAAAGGGGAGGGTGTGATATAGGAGGGCAAACACGCTGAAGGGGGTCATATTTATAAAAGAAAATACCGGGGAATATGGGAAAAGGGGGGGAAAGGGGGAAAATACAAAGAGAGGGAAGATAGCACAGAGGGCAATAAAGAATTATTAATCATAATCTTGGATGTGAATGGGATGAACTCTCCCATAAAATGTAAACAAATAGCAGAGTGGATTAAAAAACAGAATCCTATAATATGCTGCTTACAAGAAACTCATTTGAAGCAGAGAGATACATATAGAGTAAAGGTAAAAGATTGGAGCAAAATATATTTTGCTTCAGCTGAAGTAAAAAAAGCAGGGGTAGCAATCCTTATCTCAGACAAAGCAGCAGCAAAAATAGATAGCATTAAAAGAGATAAGGAAGGAAACTTATTCCTCCTAAAAGATACCATAGACAATAAAGTCATTTCAATATTGAATACATATATGCACCTAGTGGGACAGCACCCAAATTCTTAGAGGAGAAGCTGAAAGAATTTCAGGAAGACATAGACAGCAAAATTTTACTAGTAGGAGACCTCAACCTCCCACTATCAGATCTAGATAAATCAAATCATTAAACAAACAAGAAAGAAAGTAGGGAGGTAAATAGATTGTTAGAAAAATTAGATATGGTAGACTTATGGAGGAAACTGAATGGGGATAGAAAGGAATATACTTTTTTCTCTGTACTACATGGAACTTATACCAAAATTGACCATGTACTAGGTCATAAAAACCTAGTGACCAACTGCAGAAAGGCAGAAATAGTCAATACATCTTTCTCAGATCACAATGCAATAAAAGTCATATGCAATACTGGGCCAATGAGATATAGACACAGAGCAAATTGGAAACTGAATAACCTCGTTTTAAAAAAAATGAGTGGACCAAAAAACAAATTATAGAAAAAATTAACTATTTTATCCTACATAATGATAATAATGAATCAACATACCAAAACCTATTGGATTCAATCAAAGCAACTCTCAGGGGATATATTATAGCTCTAAATGCTTATATGAATAAATTGGAGACAGAGGAAATCCATGAACTAAACATGCAACTAAAAGATTAGAGAAAGAACAAATCAAAAATCCCCAAATACCAAATTAGAAATTCTAAAAATTAAAGGAGAAATTAATAAAATAGAAAGCAGAAAAACTATTGAATTAAGAAATAAAACCCAAAGTTGGTATTATGAAAAAAAAACTAATAAAATTGATAAATCTCTGGTCAATTTGATTGAAAAAAGAAAGAAGAAAATCAAATTGCTAGTATTATAAATGAAAAAGGTGAACTCACCACCAATGAGGAGGAAATTAAAGTCATAATTCAAAATTATTTTGCCCAACTCTTTGCCAATAAATCTGATAATCTAAGTGAAATAGATGAATATTCACAAAAATATAAGTTGCCCAGGTCAAATGAAGAAGAGATTAAATACCTAAACAACCCTATCTCAGAAAAAGAAATTCAACAAGACATTATTGAACTCCCTAAAAAAAAATCTCCATTGCTTGATGGATTCGCAACTGAATTTAACCTAACATTTAAGGAAGAATTGGTTCCAATCCTATATAAAGTTTTTGGAAAAATAGGGAAAGATGGAACTCTGCCTAAGTCTTTCTATGAAACCAATATGGTACTGTTAACCTAAACCAGGAAGAGTTAAAAAAGAGAAAGAAAAGTATAGAACTATTTACCTGATGAATATAGATGTAAAAATCCTAAATAAAATCTTAGCAAAACGACTACAAGTCATCACTAGGATAATACATTATGATCAAGTAGGATTTATTCCAGGAATGCAGGGTTGGTTCAATATTAGGTAAACTGTTAGTATACTCAATTATATCAACAACAAACCTATCAGAAATCATATGATCATATCAATAGATGCTGAAAAAGCTTTTGACAACATACAGCACCCATTCCTATTAAAAACACTAGAGAGTGTTGGAATAAACAGACTGTTCCTTAAAATAATTAGCAGGATCTATCTGAAACCATCATCAAGCATTATATTAAATGGAGAGAGGACAGAAGAATTCCCAATAAGATCAGTGGTCAAACAAGGGTGCCCATTATCACCACTACTATTCAATATTGTATTAGTAATGTTAGCATCAGCAATTAGAGAAGAAAAAGAAATTGAAGGAATTAGAATTGGGAAGGAAGAGACAAAACTCTCACTCTTTGCAGATGACATGATGGTCTACCTAGAGAATCCCAAGAAATCATCTAAAACCTACTGAAAACAATTAGCAATTTTAGCAAAGCTACAGGTTATAAAATAAACCCTCATAAATCCTCAATTTTTCTATATATGTCTTGCAAGAAACAGCAGGAAGAGCTAGAAAGAGAAATCCCATTCAAAGTAACCTCAGACAGTGTAAAAGATTTGTGAGTCTATTTGCCAAGACAGACTCAGAATCTTTTTGAAAACAATTATAAAATACTTCTCACACAAATTAAATCAGATTTAAATAACTGGGCAAATATCTACTGCTCATGGATAGGGAGAGCTAATATAATAAAAATGACAATTCTACCAAAACTAAACTATCTGTTTACTTCCCTACCAATCAAAATTCCAAAAAATTACTTTAATGACTTAGAAAAAATTTTAAGTAAATTCATATGGAGAAATAAAAAGTCAAGAATTGCCAGGAGCTTAATGAAAAAAAATTCAAATGAAGGTGGCTTAGCACTACCCGATCTAAAATTATATTATAAAGCATCAGTCATCAAAACTGTTTGGTATTGGTTAAGAAATAGAGTGGTGGACCAGTTGAATAGACTAGGTGTAAAAGCACTAAAGGACTATAGTACTCTGCTGGTTGATAAACCCAAAGAGTCCGGCCATTGGGATAAAAACTCCCTCTTTGATACAATTTGCTGTAATAATTGCAAGTCAGTATGGAAGAAACTTAGATTAGACCAACACCTCACACCCTTTACCAAGATAAGATCTAAATGGTTACAGGACATAGACATAAAAATATACTATAAGCAAATTAGAAGATAAAGGACTAGTCTACCTGTCAGATCTATGGAAAGGGGACCAGTTTATGACTAAGGAAGAGTTGGAGAACATCACCAAAAACCAATTAGATGATTTTGATTACATTAAATTAAAATGCTTTTGCACAGATAAAACCAATGTAATCGAAATCAAAAGAAAAGTAGTAAATTGGGGAAGAATCTTTACAGCTAATGATTCTGACAAAGGACTCATTTCTAAAATATACAGAGAACTGAGTCATATCTTTCAAACAAAAAAAAGCCATTCCCCAATTGACAAATGGGCAAAGGATATGCAAAGGCAATTTACAGATGAGGAGATCAAAGCTATCCATAGCCATATGAAAAAATGCTCTAAATCATTAATTATTAAAGAAATGCAAATTAAAGCTTCTCTGAGGTACCACCTCACACCTCTCAGATTGACCAGTATGACCAGGAAGGATAATGATCGTTGTCAGAAAGCATGTGGAAAATCTGGGACAATATTACACTGTTGGTGGAGCTGTGAACTCATCCAACCCTTCTGGATAGTTATTTGGAACGATGCCCAAAGGGCAACAAAAATGTGCATACCCTTTGCCCCAGCAATACCATTAATGGGTCTATACCCTGAAGAGATGAAGAAAAAGGTTAAAAACATTACTTGTTCAAAAATATTTATAGCACCCTTGTTTTTGGTGCCATAGAATTGCAAATCCACTAAATGTCTGTCAGTTGGGGAATGGCTTAGCAAACTGTGGTATATGTATGTCTTGGAACATTATTGTTCTATTAGAAACAAGGAGGGACAGGATTTCAGGGAAACCTGGAGGGATTTGCATGAACTGATGCTGAGTGAGATGAGCAGAACCAGAAAAAACTGTACACCCTAACAGCAACATAGGTGTGATGTTCAACCTTGAAGGACTTGCTCATTCCATCAGTGCTACAATTGGGAACAATTTAGGGCTGTCTGCAAAGGAGAGTACCATTGGTATGTAGATAAGGAGCTGTGGAGTTTGAACAAAGTACAAGGACTATTCCCTTTAATTTGGAAAAAAACAGCTATCTTATTGTCTGATCTTATTTCCTCTGAGAATTCTATTTTCTTTAAGGATATTTCTCTCTCATTACACCCAATTTGGGTCAAGGTACAACATGGAAACAAAGTAAAGACTGAGGGAGTGCTATCTGTGGGGTGGGGTGGGGGGAGGGAAGCAAGATTGAGGGAAAATTGTAAAACTCAAATAATATCTTTAATTAAAAAAAAGAAATGGCAATGAAAATAATTCTGAAAAGTCCCTTCCTTCCTATCAGATTACCTAATATGAGAAAAAAGGAAAATGATCAATGTTGCTGTGAATGTGGGAAAACTAGAACCAGAGTGCAATCTTGTTGGAGTTGTAAATTGATTCAGTCTTTCTGGAGAATACTTTGGAAGTATTTCCAAAATGCAGTAAAACTGCAGACCCTTTCCTCTAACTCTGTATCCCAAAGAAATCATAAGAAAGGATAAAAAAATCTGTATATCAAAAAATATTAATAGCAACTCTTTTTATAGTGATAATTACAAATTGAGGGGATACCTAACACTTGGGGATGGACTGAACAAATTGCGGTATATGCATGTATTGGAGTATTATTATTCTGTAAGAAATCATGAGTGATTGGACTTCACAAATCCTCGAATGACTTGCATAAATTGGTGTTCAATGAAATTAGAAGATGCAGAATAATCAGAACATATTAATAGCAACATTGTGTGATAACCAAATATTATGTACTTCCTACTCTCAGCAGTACATTAATCAAAGACAATTCTAACGGACTTGTCATGGAAAATAACATCCACATACAGAGAAAGAACTATGGAGTCTTAATGAAGAACTAAACTTTCTACTCTCGATTTTTAAAATTAGTCTTATATGCCTTTTTCACCTTTCATGTTTTTTCCTCCTTTTCCTTCTAATTCTTTTTTTCACAACATGATTAATATTGATATATGCTTAACATACTTATACATGCATAATCTTTATTAGATTGCTTTCTGTCAATGAGAAGGAGAAAAATGTGAAACTCAAAACCTTACAGAAATGTTTGTTGAAAACAACCTTTGAAATTAATTAGACCTAGTTCCCAGGATCATGTCTGCGAGTCAGGATTCCCGATCCAGAGACAGTGGCCCTGATGGAATGGACCCTGATGGTGTCATCGAGAGTAACTGGAATGAGATTGTGGATAGTTTTGATGATATGAACCTCTCAAAATCACTTCTTCCTGGAATATATGCCTATGGTTTTGAGAAGACATCTGCTATTCAGTAACGTGCAATTCTTCCTTGTATCAAGGTTTATGATGTGATTGCTCAAGCCCAGTCTGGGACCAGGAAGACTGCTACCTTTGCCATTTCCATTTTGCAACAGATTGAACTGGACTTAAAGGCCACACAGGCCTTGGTTTTGGCACTCACTAGAGAACTAGCTCAAAAGATCCAAAAGGTAGTGAAGGCACTTGGAGACTATATGGGGGCCTCGTGCCATGCCTGCATTAGAGGACCTAACGTTAGAGCTGAGGGTCAGAAATTGCAGATGAAGTTCCCCACATCATTGTGGGCACCCCAGGCCGTGTCTTTAACATACTTAACCGGTGATATTTAACTCCTAAATACATCAAGATGTTTGTTCTGGATGAAGAAGATGAAACATTAAGTCATGGGTTTAAGGACGAGATCTCTGATATATTCCAGAAACTCAGTGGCAATACTCAGGTGGTACTCCTGTCAGCCTCCATGCCCTCAGATGTCCTGGAAGTGACCAGGAAGTTTATGAGGGATCCTATCAGGATTCTAGTCAAGAAGGAGGAGTTGACATTGGAAGGCATTCATTAGTTTTACATAAATGTGGAAAGAGAGGGGTGGAAGCTAGATAACTTGTGTGATCTGTATGAAACGCTTACTATTATCTTCATCAATACCCGACGAAAGGTGGATTGGCTCACTGAGAAAATGCATGCCTGTGACTTTACTGTCTCTGCAATGCATGGAGACATGGACCAAAAAGAATGTGATGTAATCATGAGGGAGTTCACTCAGGTTCCTGTCGGGTGCTTATTACCACTGACCTATTGGCCAGAGGTATTGATGTTCAGCCAGTATCTTTGGTTATTAATTATGAACTTCCCACCAACTGGGAGAATTATATTCACAGAATTGGCCGTGGTGGACGCTTTGGTCATAAAGGCATAGCCATCAACATGGTGACAGAGGAAGACAAGAGGATTCTTTGAGACATCGAGACCTTCTATAACACCTCCATTGAGGATATGCCTCTCAATGTGGCTGACCTCATCTGAGGGGCTTCCCCACCTGATTTCACCCAGGGTCCTGCACTCTGGGATGGGGAGAGGGGGCATTGAATGGGAGGGGGGAATAAGGGATGGACACCTTTGTCATTTTTTTTCCTTTTTTTTGACTTTGAATAAATTAAAATTTTTGAGGCAAAAGGAAAAACAAACAAAAAAAAGAAATCAATTAGATAAATGAATTTATTTTAAAAAAAAGAAAAAATATCAGAAATTGATTTTGAGTGACTTGCTAAGTGTACTATAAATACTATCAAAATCTGGGTTTGGGGGCTTTTAGGTGGAACAGTGAATAGAACACAGGCCCTGGAGGCAGGAGGACCTGAGTTCAATCCAGTCTCAGACACATAATAATAATTACCTATCTATGTGACCTTGCTCAATCACAACTCTATTGCCCTGCAAAAATTAAAACAAAAAACAAGTTAGGTTTGAAATTATGTTTTTTGATTCCAGGTTCAGTTCTCTAGTCATTGAGGTAACTAGCTGTTGTTTTAGTCTCATTTCTTGCTTACCCACTTTCTTTACAATAGATTGTGTAAGTCAATAATTTGCAAAGTATTATTGAGTTTAAATATTCCATCTTTCTATTATCTAAACTATTCCCCTGTCTTTAATCACATAGACATAATGCTTGGGCAGATCCTCTTGATTCAGAAACTTGTTAAAATTGGTTAGTTGATTTATAGACATTTATGTAGCATCCACCATGTATAGGTACTTAGGCACAGGGGCAAAATCCATTCACGATATAATGTGAGAGGACAACACATCAAAAGTTGATGAAAGGAGAGAGAAGTAGTGATGACTCCCGGCTAAAATGGACCTCTTCAATGATCAAACTGTCTTTTCCATTATAAAAAAGAAAGAAGGAGGGGTTTTAGTGAAAAGAGTCAATGAGGATGTATGAGTTTCAGGATTGTTTTAATCTTTAAAGATCATAAATCCATAGACCTCACTAAATGGATGGGTTACTAATGGAAAGAGACAAGTGTCTTCAAATTGAATCTTACTACCTCCAATCTCTCCACTGTATCACAGACCTGCCAAATTAACATTCTGAAAACATAGATCTGACCATTCCTCTCACAAATGCTCAAGAGGTTTTAGAGACTCCCTTTTGCTTCTTGGATTAAAAAAAAAACAACAAAACAAATAAAAGAAAGCAAACATATACACATATATACAGAAACAAAATTTCTGATATTAAAAAAATCTCACAATATGATTCTAGTCTTTCTTTTCAGATTAATAATTATACCTTATGTATTATCTGAATTCTACCTTCCATACCTAGTGGATTACTTGCTATTCTCTGCATAAACTGCTTTAAATCTTACCTCTGTGGCTTTGCATAGGCTTTCCCTCTTGACTTAAGTACTCTTTTTTGCCTCATCTTGAAATGGTTAACATTATTCAAAATTTGGCTGAAGTGCTACCTCCTACAAAAATCATTTCCTCTCTCTACTCCACTGAATATAACCTTAAACTTTAAAACATCTTAAATAGATTTTGTATTTAGGTCAAGATATGGATTAAGCTACTCAATCAAAATGAAATGAACAAAGGAAATGTGGTCCAATTTTGAAAAGGACACTAATATTCTACTGTGATATTAATAATCAAATATAATAATTTCAATGATATTAGCAGACAAAGGATGTAACTTATTTGCAATGGAATACCATTTTTCTTTTCTCATAAAAATGAATTATCAGAAAAGAAGGTAGCTCATTCACAAAGTGCTAACAAGAAATATTAGATAGATCTTCCACTCAAGATGGAAGAAAGAAGCAAGGAGTTTTCTTAAGCTCTCCTGGATTTTCCTCAGAAATAACATTAATCAAGCCTATAAAGTAATTTTGGAGTTGCTGAATTGACAAAAGAACAGAATGGAACATCTTCCAGCAAAGTCTCACCAGGTGAGATGGGGACTAACTTGGAGTCCTTAGTTGTGGGAGAAGTCTCTAATGGAGGCTCTTGCAAATCAGATGCAATGGATCAGCTGCACAACAAGCAGGCTGGGAGAGCTCCAATGTTGTTTCCCCAGATCCCCAATCAGCCCATAACTGGACAGGGCAACCCAACCCCGGTGGTAAAGCCCTGGCATTTGCAACCCAGAGGGTCTAGCCCAATGACCAAGCTACTGGTGCTCCAGGTCGGATAACCCAGAGACAGCACCAGGTGACACAACCATGCCTAATCACTGAAGGAATAGACACCTGGCATCCTCAATGCAGATGATCCAAAGAGAAAGATGGTGGAAATCCTTACCAGTCATCCCAGTGAACAAATCTGTGGAGTGTCTTAACATCCATAGCACTAGGATAGTAGACAAACAAATTGTGTTCTCAACAAATAATATCTGTTAGTAGACACTTCACTCAACAGAAGAATCTTGGGGAAATGCCCAATAACACATCACAAAATTATTAAGAAAGTCCAAGAAAGGGGTAATCTATTGAAAGTTAACTTGGGAAAATGGATGGGCAAAACACTATCTCAAAAAAGAATGGCAGATGGGGTATGACTTGTGAAGCTGTGGATGACACTGTGAATTGTTCTCCAGTACCAAAATATGAGAAAAAAAATCAAAGAAGGAACTTCTAGGTCAGAGCCAAAAATGACAGCCTGAAACTGACATGATCCTGGAGCTTTCCCCTACTAAACCTGAAAATGAAGCCACCACACAGGAATTAACAAAATAAGTTTAGAATCATAGATTTAGTGGAAGTTCTTCAGTGAAGGTATGTCTCTTCAAGGGAAAAAGAAAAGAAAATCCCAACCAGACAGTAAAACAGAAAGACAATGGGTGGCCTTTAGCCACAATGAAGCCCAGATACTGGCAGCTAGACAACAGCATAAGTTGCAGCTAAATAGCGAGTCAGTAGAAAATGGTCCTAAACACACAAAAAGTCTGAACCCTTACAGAATGCTGGAACAAGACAGAACTGGGCTGGGAAGAAACTATGGCACAGACAGAGCCTGAACATAACGAAGGAAACATATCTTTGCATAAGCAATGCCTAGGCTGCATAGGCAGCACCTTGACCAGTGATAAGTCAGGGATCAGACCCCAATTCCAGTACAAAGAGCTTGTATCTATGATCTTTTTACCCCAGGAGCTGAGTTCAAACACCTGCAATGTGCAAAAAAAAGCAACTTCAAACTAAACAAGAACTTCCAATAGAAAGATATATGCAGACAGGAATGATATTAATTTCACCACAGAAGCGGAAAGCAGTGAAAAATTACCCACAAGAGAAGATTCTATGAATTGAACTTAAATTCAAAATTTAAGAAATTAAAAAATAATTTAAAAACTAAAAAAAAGTGAGAAACAAGAAAAATGGAATAAAAGACATGAGAAACAAGCAGGAAAATTTTGAAAAATTAAACACAGATATGAACTCCTTTAAAAGCAAAAATAACCAATCAGAACAAGAATGTTAATCTTACAAAAACAATACTGACAAACTAGGAAAAAAAGAATGGACTTAATCTAAAACTCAAAATGAGCACCTGAAAAAGGAATGCAATTCATCTGAAACTCAAACCAATCAACTGGAAAAGAAGTGCAATTCAACAAAAAAAAAGTAAAATTAACCAACTGAAAAGGAAACCCAAAAGATAACTGAAGAAAATAAAAAAATAAAAATAAAATAAAAAGTAAAAAATAAAAATTTAAATTGGACAGAGAGAAATCAATGAATCTATGAGACATCAAGATTCCATCAAACAAAATCAAGAGGCTGAAAAAAAATTGGAGTACATTTTAGGGAAAAGAAACAATATGGAAAATAGATCCATGAGAGAAATTTATGAATTATTTGTCTACTAGAAAGCCTAGATCATATAAAGAGCATGGAAGATATCTTTTAGGAAATTGTCAGAGAAAACTGTCCAGATCTGAAAGATTAAGAAGACCAAATAGCCAGTGCTAGAATAAACAGAACTCCTCTGGAAAGAGACCCCAGAATAAAAACTCCAAGGACTATTCCAGAATTTGCAAATAAAGGAGAAAATACTGGAAGTAGCTAAAAGAAGCAATTTAAATACAAAGGAAACACAAACATGCTCACTCAGGACTTACTAGGTTCAACAGTGAAAAATCAGAGGACCTAGAATTTGCTACCCTGCAAAATTCAGCATATTCTTTCAGGGGAAAAGATGGATGTTCAATTAAGTAGAGGACTTCCAAAGTTTTCGGACAAAATGACCAGATCTGAACAGAGAATTCAACCTTCAAATCTGAGCCTCAAAAGGTACATAAAAAGGCAGATGGAATAGCATTAAATGACATACAGCCCTACAAGGGAAGATGACACTTATAACTTTTCAGAATTGTATTTCTCTTGGGGTAGCTAAAAGCTTAAATAAAGTTGAAGCGATTGTACCTAAAGGATATGGTTATGTTTCATTCTTATCTTACTGAAGATCAAAATGACATGACTTTGGTGAAGAGAATTTGAAAAGCATCCAATTATGGGTGTTCAGACCTATATGAGCTTAGAATGCTCTACCACAGGTCATACACTGGGCATTTTCTTAACTGTACTTTAATTCTGTGTTGTTTTTTGAGTTCAGCAACTTCTCTGATGAGGTCATTTTATGCTGGACAGTCCTGTATGAAGGTCTCCCTTGACTTACAATTAATTGTAATGTTTATAAGAAATGCCAGAGAGTACTTAGAGACTCTATTCTTAATACAATCAGAAGTAATTTTAATTTATTAGACATTTAGAAGTTTGAAATCACATAGGGGCAGGGGCAAGTAACCCATTTAGAAGGGTTGGACATAAGGAGATTTGGAAGTGACCTTATCTTAATCTTTACTTTAGATAATGAGTTTTTAAATATCATAGGGAGTTAAAGGAGAGTGGTAGAGAGTGTACTTGATACTTTGGTTGAGGAGGGCTTTAGAATTATGGTTGAATTTCTTTAGAGATGGAGGGAAAGAGTATACTTAGAGGGACTGGATATGAAAGCTTCATGAAAAGATTGTCCTTCACTTTATGCTTTGGCTACAATTAGAAGGAGCATGCTCAGGGTGGGGGTACAAATGGTTCATGAAATGTTTTGGTATTTCAAGATGCTTTGACTCATGAGGATTGTGTGTCCATGGAGGGTGCTTGAAAAGGGGGTAAGATATTAGGTGATTATAATTTGGAGTGTTTTATGACTCATAAGTAGTATATTTCTAATGAAACAGAAGAGGGGAGGGTATTTAATGACTATGAGCCAATGCTGTTTATCAATCAAGCAACTGATCAATCAAAATTTTATTTACTGCACTTTGAATGATAGCATTTTAATTGAGAATACTTCAACCAATGTCGGGTAAAAGCAGTAAAATTTGATAAAAGGGATGTAAATAGAACAGAGGGTCAAAACAATAAAATGACAATAAGATGGAGAAGGTTAGGAATTAGTGGATAAATAACATTTTAAATAATTAGTTGATAATTAATTAATTATTTGATAAATAACACCAGGTGAAGAAGCATAAAAATCCATTAGAGGGAAAGAATGGAGGCTGTGACTAATGAGTAAATTCTATTCAATAGAATGATCCAGAGACAGAATAATATTCATGCCCATTTGGGCTTAAAATATAATCTTACCATACAGGAAAAAAGGGTTGGTGCGGGAGAAAGGGGAAAAAAGGAACGAAATGTCAAATAAAAGGGAAGATAAAGGTATTAGGCCAAATAAACTGAAAGTTATAATTCAAAGGAAAATTAAAGGGGGAAAGGGAATAAAGCATTGGTGAGAAGTAATAAGAGGTAACAAAGAGAATAGTATAAATGGGGAAAGACAGCATGAAGGGAAATAGATTTAATTAACTGTAAATATGAATGGGATGAACTCTCCCATCAAAAAAGAATTCCAAAACAGAATATATTAAGAACTCAAATTCTGTTTTCTGTTTGCAGATTTTTGAAGTGGAGAGATATGCAAAGTGTAAAGACAAAAAGACTAGAGCAAAATACATTATTTTTCAATGTGTTGTGAACCTGATCTCAGACAAAGCAAAAGCCAAAATATATCACATTAATAGGAATAAGGAAGGAAACTACATCTTCTTAAAAGGCACCAGAGGAAATGAAGTTATATCATTATTAAACAGATATATGTACCTAGTGGTATAGTATACAAATTCACAGTGAGAAACTGAATTAATTATAAGGAGACATAGAGAGCAAAACTATAATATTGGGGCACCTCAATCTCCTTCTCTAAGAACTAGATAAATCCAACCACAAAATAAAACAAAAGGAAGTTAAGAAAGTGAATAAAATTTTAGAAAACATAGGTACAATAGACCTGTGGAGAAAACTTAATGGTATAGAAAAATAATGTACCTTTTCTCTGCAGCATATGGCACCTAATCCAAAACTGACCATGAACTAGGACATTACAAAACATAAAAATCAAACACAGAAAGACAGAAATAATATACATACTTTTCAGGTCATGATGCAATAAAAATTACATTTAATAAAGGGTACTGGAAAGATAAAACAAAAATTAATTGGAAATTAAATAATTCAAAAATGAATGGAACAAACAACAAATTATAGAAATAATCAGTCAATTCATTCAAGAAACTAATATTAATTTTGGTCTTCATTTTCATTTCTTTTTATTTGTCAGTCAACAAACATTTATTAAACACTTGCTAGGGTTGAAGCACTGTGCCAAGACTTGACAATAAAAAGAAAGGCAAACACTTGTCCCTGTTAAGGAACTCATATTCTGGTAGGGAGTTCTATACCTAAAATTATCAAAAATGACGATGTTGTTGGAAGCCAAACCTCCTCACAAAAAGGACATGATCCTCATTTATTTTTTTTTGAGTGGATCACATTCTTTATGATAAGTCCATCACAAAAGTTACTTCCATATTTTTCCAATGTTGCCATTGCTGATCACAACTCCCTCCTTTCTTATTTCTCCACTACCATGTACTATATTTTCTCTCTCCTTTCACTCTGATTCTGCTGTAGAGTCACTGACTGGCTCAGTAGACAGATCCCTGGTCCTAGGGCCAAGAAGCCCTGAGCCTCCCATACCACCCCTGAGGTCCAACATCCACTTGGCCCTATGGTCCTGGGCAGGCCATCCAGTCCCAGCCCCTTGCAAGAAGTAAAAAAAGAAAATGTGTTATATCTGAACACTGTCCCCCCATGGTCCATCCTCTCCTCCTTTATTCACATCCTCACCCCTTCCCCCTGTTCCCCCCTCCTTCTTACTCCAGTTGTCTATACCCCATTGATTATATTTGCTGTTTCCTCTCCTAGCCATCTCTGATTAGAGCAAAGGTTCCCTCATTGCCCCTAGCCTCCCCCCTTCCATATCATTGCAATAGCTCATTGTAATAAAAAAAATCTTGTTATGTTAAATAGCTTGGACTATTCCCCCTCTCCTTTTTCTTTCTCCCATTCCATTTCCCTTTTTTTCTTATTGACCCCATTTTTACACCATATTTTATCTTTGAATTCAGCTTTCTCCTGTGCTTCAACTATAAAAGCTCCCTCTACCTGCTCTATTAACTGAGTTGGTTCATATGAATATTATCAGTATCATTTTTCTATACATGCAGTTCATGCTTATTAAGTCCCTCATATTTTCCTCCCTCTCCTCCAATCTCCATGCTTCACCTGAGTCCTGTATCTGAAGATCAAACCTTCTGTTCAGCTCTGGCCATTCCAAAAGGAACCTTTGAAATTCCCCTGGTTCATTGAAAGTCCATCTTTTTCCCTGGAAGAGGACATTCAGCCTTGGTGGGTAGTTCATTCTTGGCTGCATTCTAAGCTCTTTTGCCTTCCGGTATATTGTATTCCAAGCCCTACGAGCTTCCAATGTAGCTGCTCCTAAGTCCTGTGTGATCCTGACTGCAGCTCCATGATATTTAAACTGTGTCCTTCTGGCTGCTTGTAATATTTTCTCTTTGACTTGGGAGTTCTGGAACTTGGCTATAATATTCCTGGGGGTGGGTTTTTTGGGATCTCTTTCTCAGGGCGATTGGTGGATTCTCTCCATTTCTATTTTGCCCTCTGCTTCTAGAATATCAGGGCAATTTTCCTGTAGTAATTCTTTTAAAATGATGTCAAAACTCTTTTCCTGATCATGACTTTCAGGTATTCCAATAATTTTCAAATTATCTTTCCTAAGTCTGTTTTCCATATCAGTTGTTTTTTCAATGAGATATTTCACATTTTCTTCTAATTTTTCATTTTTTTGGTTTTGAAGTATTGATTCCTGATTTCTGGTAAATTCATCAATCTCCCTGAATTCTATTCTTTGTCTGAAGGATTTATTCTCCTCAGAGAGTTTCCTTATCTCTTTTTCCATGGGGCCAATTTTGCTTTTTAAAGCATTCTTCTCCTCAATAACTTTTTGAACTGTTTTATCCATTTGGCCTAAGCTGGTTTTTAGCATGCTATTTTCTTCAGCATTTTTTTTGGATTTCCTTGACTAAGCTGCTGACTTCATTTTCATGTTTTTCCTGCATCTCTCTCCTTTCTTTTCCCAGTTTTTCTTCCAACTCCCTCATTTGATTTTCAAAGTCTTTTTTGAGGTCTGTCATAGCCTGAGCCCAATTTCTGTTTTTCTTGGAGTCTTTAGATACAGGAGCTTGTGCTTCCTCATCTTCAGACTGAGTATTTTGATCCTTCTTGGGCTCATTTGCAAAATATTTCTCTATGTTCTTCCTCTTGTTTCTTTGTTCATTTTCCCAGCCTAAGCCTGTTTTTGGAGGGTGCTTCCTGACCTTTTGGGACACTTCCACAAGGGTCTCAGTGTGTGAGGTTCTGGCCTCCCTCCTGGTCTGTGAATGACCAGAAGCGCCCCCCTCTGCCACGGGGCTGAGTTGGGAGGGGCAGCTGTTCTATTGGTGGGGGTCCTAGACTGCGATCAGGATCTGAATGTGGTCAGAGCCCCAGAGTCCTGTTCCAGGGGCAGAGGACAGAGCTCTGCAGTCTCTCTTCCCTCCCCTCCCTCAGCTCAATGGACTCATGCCCTGGGGGCTCCTGCTTCCTGGCTCCACCTGCTTCTGTTTCCTGGATTTGGGCTGCTGAAAGACCAGCCTGATGGCTGTGTGCCCTGAGGGCTGGGGTCCCCGTGCTTGCTCTGGCAGAGGTCCCCCCTGTTCCCCCCCTTTGTGCCCGGTGCTCCCTGGGGTGCAGCTCAGGAGACTCCCCCGCTTCTGTGAGCTGAGGCTCCCAACACCCTGGGGCTGCCTCCAGAAGGCTGAAGTTCTTTGACTCTGGTGGGACACCCCTCTGGCGGGCCGCCCCTCCGGCCAGGGAGCAGAGCCTTTCTGGTCTTTTCCAGGTTACCTTGAGTAGGAGAACTGCCTCCCTGGGTCCCTCTGTGGGTTCTGTCTCTCGAAAGGTTTGTTAGAGTACTTAGTTTATGTGTTTTTATCAGAGAGCTCCTAAGACTGGAACCCTTCATGTCACCATCTTGGCTCCGCCCCCCCCCCTTCACTTTCAAAGAAGACCATGATATCAGGGAGGTGATGCCATGAAAAGCACATGAACTGAATTTGAATGAGAGGTACTGTGCTTAGTCACCAGGCTCATTTTGTGTCTAGTTGCCAAATGTGCATCAAGATGCCTAGAGATAGCTCTGGATACAAGGAAGAGTTAAGTGGTTTGCTAAAGGTCAGACAGTAAGTAACAAATGTCTGAAGTCAGATTTGAACCTCCATCCTCCCATTTCCAAGACCAGAATTCTATCCATTGTGCCATCTAACTGCCCTATTCAAGAAACTAATAACATTGAGACATAGTAACAAAATTTATGGGATGCAGCCAAAGCAGTTTTTATGGGAAATTTTTTTTAATCTCTAAATGTTTATATGAATCAAAAAGAGAAAGAAGAGATCAATGAATTGGGTATGTAACTAGAAAATCTAGAAAAAATTGAAGTTCCCCAATTAAAAATTAAAATCAAAGGAGAGATTAATTTAATTGAAAACAAGAAAATCATTGAACTCCTAAATAAAACTAAAAATTGATTTTATTAAAAATGCAATAAAAGAAACATTGGGGTACATTTGCTTTGAAAAAAGGGAAAAAAACAAATAACTACTATCAAAAATGAAAAGCATGAATTTACCATCAATGAGGAAGAAATTTAACAGAGCATTAGCCCACATGTATAACAATAAATTTGATAACCAAAGTAAAATGGATATTTACTAAAATACAAAGTACCCAGATTAATAGAAAAGGGAATAAATACATAAATAATCTCATTGCAGAAAAAAGAAATTGAAAAAAATCTATAAACTTCTTAAGAAAAAGTCTCAAGACTTCCAGCCAAGATGGCAGAGAGAAGACAGGTTAATAGCCTTAGTCTTTATTCAAACTCCACAATTTTTCCTCTGGATACAAATGGTATTCTCCACTGCAAATACCCCCAAATTTTCCCTGATTGTTGCACTGATGGAATGAGCAAGTCAATTATGATTAATCATCAACCACAAATTTCCTTTATGGTGTACAATGTTCTTCTGGTTCTACTCATCTCACTCAGCATAAGTTCATGTGATGCAAAAATTTTAGCAATGAGATAATAGCAAGTTATAATCAGGATAATATACAATGATCAGGTTGGTTTTATAATAGGAAGGCAGGGAGGGGTCACCATTAGGAAAATACTCAACATAATTAAATCTATCAAAATAAAAACAACAGACATCATATGATTATCTATATGGATGCTGAAAATTTTTTGATGAAATACAACATCCATTCCTATTATGAACACTAGAAATTTTAAGGGAAAATGGATCTTCCTTAAAATTACAAATAATATCTGGCTAAAACCTTCAGTAATAATATGTTTAATAGGAATAAATTCAGAGAATTTCCAATAAATTCATGGGAGAAACAAGGAATTCCATTATCACTGTTACTATTCAGTAGAGTCCTGAAAATTCTAGCAATAGCAATAAGAAAAAAAATTGAAGAACTCAGAATTGGTCATGAGGATGCAATATTTTCACTCTGCAGATGATAGGATGGCATACTTAGAGTACCAAAGAAAATCATCTAAAAAATGCTTTGAAACAATTAACAAATACATCAAAGTAAGGATTATAATGAAACCACATAAATCATAAGCATTTCTACAGCACAAGTACAAGAAATAGAAAGAGAAATTCTATTTAAAATAACTGTAGAAATATTAAATACTTGGCAAGCTACCTCCCAAGACAAACTCAGAAAGTATATGAATACAATTAGAAAACTCTCCTCACACAAATAAAGTCAGATCAAAATAATTGAAAAAATATCAAGTGATTAGGTGGAGTTAATATAATAAATATGTTAATTCTGTCCAAATTCAATCACTTATTCAGTGCCATACTAAGCCAACTACCAAATAACTTTTTTCCAAGCTAGAAAAAAGTAGTAACAAAATTAATCTGGAGCAAAAAAGGGGAGAAGAATAGAAAGGGAACTGACAAAAAAAATGTAAAGGAAGGTGACCTAGCTCTACCAGATTTAAAACTATACTACAAAGCAGCAGTTATCAAAACTGCCTGGTACTGTTTAAGAAATAGATTAATGGGGGCATCTAGGTGGCACAGTGGATAGACCCTGGAGTCAGGAGTACCTGAGTTCAAATCTGGTATCAGAAACTTAACTACCTAGCTGTGTGGATTTGGGCAAGCCACTTAACCCCATTTCCTTGTCATAAAACCTTAAATAAAATAAAAGAAATAGAATAATGCATCACTGGATTAGGATAAATCCAAAAGAATTCACAGAAATAGACTACAGCAATCTACTATTTGACAAACCCAAATACATCTGGAACTGGAATAAGAAGTCACTACTTGAAAAAAACTCTTGGGAAAACTGGAAAATAGTATGGCACATGTAGGAATAGATCCACATCTCAAACCTTTACCAAAATAATATCAAAATGGGTCCAGGATTTAGTCATAAAGAGTAATATCATAGATAATTAATAGACCAAAAATGCTCTATCTGATCTATGGAAAAAAGATAAATTTACAACCAAAGAAGAATTAGACCACATTATAAACTGCAAAATAAATGATTTTGACTGTATTAAATTAAAAAAGGTTTTGTATTAATAAAAACAGTGCTGCCACAATTAGAAGAAAAGCAGAAAACTGGGAAACAATCTTTGCAACCAAGAGTTCTGATAAACATTTCGTCTCTAAAATATGTGGAGAATTGCATCAAACTTAAAAGATCCCCAAATGATAAATGATCAAATGATATGAACAGACAGTTTTGAAATAAGAAATTAAAGCCATATATAATCTTATCAAAAAATTCTCCAAATCTTTATTGATTAGAGAAATGCAAATTAAAACAACATTGAGGTATCATATCACACCTATTAGATTGGTCCAGATGCTATAAAGGGAAGATGATAAATGCTGGAGAGGTTGTGGGAGGACAGGGACACATTGATACATTGTTGGTGGAGTTATGAATGGATCTCACCTTTCCGGAAAGCAATATGAAGCTATGCCCAAAGAGCAATAAAACTGTTTATACCTTTTTGACCAAGCAATTCCAATTTGAGGTCTATATATATATACTTAAGAAATTGTAAAAAATGGGAAAAGTTCCAAAACATTCATAGGACCCCTTATTGTGGTGGTAAAGAATCAAAGATTGAGGGGATGCCCATCAATTGGAGAATAGCTAAAAATTTATTGTACATGAATATTATGGAATATTATTACTCTATACAAAACCATTAATCTTGGACACTATAGAAGTATGGGATGAATTATGGGATCTGATGTTGAGTGAAGAGAGTAGAGTCAAGAGAACAATGAAAACATCAACAAGATTATGAGATGAATAACTTTGATGGAAGCAACTTCGCTCAACAGTCCAGAAAGCTAGGACAACTGTATTAGACTGGTAATGTTCTATTATCCCCAACCAGAGGAAGAAAAGCAAAACAAAACGAAACACACAGAAAAAAACAGCCCCCTACTGAAACTGATGAACACTTTATAGAAATTATTTCTATAGCAATATTTATTTCTAAAGCACTGGTGTTCTTTCTCCTGCTCCTGTCCTGGTCCTTTATGACGGATCACAGCTAGTCATCTCTGACCAGGAACCTGTGAAAAAGAATTACATAGGGCAATACAGTTGAAAAATGCCAACAGTTTCAATCAGTGCTAACAAATATTACCTTTTTAATATCTTTCTGTCCTGCTGACTCAACTCCATGACAACTCTGAGCTGAGAGCTTCTGAAACTGCTGCAACTGCTGTCACAGCCTCCTAGAAGGACCATCTCTATTGCTTCTACCATACTCTAAGACTTTTCTATCTCAGTGTCACAGATATTTCTTGCTGACCTAAGTTGTCTTAGGCTGAAAAATATTTCATTCTGGTCTTTTCTTGCCTCTACCATTTGAAAAGTTCATTTGAAGAATTATAATAAAATTCTTCTGAGGGGACTATATATATATACATATATATATGTATGTATGTATATATACATGCAATTTTATATTATATATGTGCATATATACATATATATATATATATAAATATAAACTTGGAGCAATACACATCCATACATCCAAGTTTACCAACACACATACACACACACACACACATACACACACACATGTAAATTTGGATGTATGGATGTGTATTGTTCTCCCCTATTAAATTCTCCCTGTTTTTATGAACTAGCTCTCATGGTCAATTTTACTTTATATCCTTCTTAACCTCTAATACTCCTTATGTTCTTCTATGTCTCTTCTCCTTTTTATCCTGTTGTATAGGTGCAAGGAAATAGATGTTTGACCACGAACTTGATCAATGTCATGGTCTTCCAAGAGGGAACAAAAACCCTGAGCTAAGAGAAAGGAGAAGAGTAGAATGAAAATATAAGTACTTAGAAAAGGGTATTTGGAAGCAACAGATATCTTTAGCCTGGGAGGGACCATGTAAGAGTTTAAATACTAGGACGAGGAAAGTCTTGAAGGGAAAAATAAATTGTCTTTTTAATGTAACCAATCATAGTAAAATAGGAAGACTGGATTCATAGGGAAGAAATCAAATTAAGGAACTAGTAAGAAAGAGTTGCGGACAGTGGAAAAAGATGGTATTTCCCAGGAGTAGGGTATCACGATTCCATATAAACTGCTTTATAGACAAGTTGAGTTTGTCTCAAAAGTCAGAAATAGCCTGAAGAGACTTGAAGTTTTGAATCTGTTCTTTTGGGGACACACCAACTCTTTAGGACATTTGGTTATGTATATAAAAGGGAAAAGAGGCAGATATCTGCTAGCTCTCCATGTTAATATTTGGGAGTCCCTGTATTTTGGGCCTGCCTTCAATTTTTCCTTAATTTTCATCCATTGGTATTTGCATATTGCCAAGTTACAAAATTTCCTTCCACCCTTCCTTCCCACTCCCCTACCCTAAAAAGGGCACTTTACATATATATTTTGTTAAATGTAATTAAAAATTAGTACTTTTTGACATGAGAAATTAGAATTTAGAGAAAGAGATACATAAAAGATAATTTTTGTGTACATCAGATTCAGTAGGGGTGTTTGTTATTCTGTGTGTTTTGTTTTGTTTTGTTTTCTTCCTCTAATTCAGGATAATATTGTCCATAACCTGGCTAAAACAGTTTGCCTAGTTGTCAGGACTGTTGAGGAGGGTTGTGTCCATGAAGTTTGTTCATCTCATAATGTTGTTTATGTGTACATTGTTCTCTTGATCCTTACTCCCTTCACTCAGCATCAGATGCCCAAGTCATTCCATGCTTCTCTGGAGTGTGAATATTTAAGATTTCTTATAGAACAATAATATTCCATAGTATTCATGTACCATAACTTGTTTAGCCATTTTCCAGTTGATGGGCATCCTCTCAATTTCCAATTCTTTGCCACTTTTCTACTACTAAAAGAGTACTAGAAACATTTTGAAACGTGTAAGACTTTTTCCATTTTTTACATTTTCTTCTGGATATAATCTTAGAATTAAAATACTGTGTCAAAAAGGATGGAAAGATTTATTGCTCTTTGCTCAGAGTTGCATATTGCTCTCCAGAAAGGTTGGATCTATTCACAACTCCACCAGCAATGCATCAATGTCCCAAACCTCCCACAACCTCTCCAATATTGATCATCTTCCTTTTTTTTTCATTTGGGTTAATCTAGTAGGTGTGAGATGTTGCCTCATTATTGTTTTAATTTGCATTTTTCTAATCAATAGTGATGTGGAGAATTTTTTCATATGATTATATATAACTTTAATTACTTCATTTGAAAATTCCATTCGTCAATTGGGACATGACTTGTGATACAATAAATCTGATGCAGTTCTTCATATATTTTAGTAATGAGACCTATATCAGAACTCCTGCTTGTGCAGATAGTTTTCGAGCTTTCTTCTTTTCTTCTGATTTTGGCAGCATTGATTTTATTAGTGCAAAACCTTTTTAATTAATATAGTAAAAATCATTCATTTTTCCAATTTATTTTGTTTTCTAATTCTTATTTAGTCAAACATTTATCCGTTTGCCGTAGATCAGATAGAGTATTTTGGTCTACTAATTTATATATGGTATGCTGAATTATATTTGATAAATATATATGGTACCTATTATATATGGTATCCATTATACATGGTATGGCTTTGGTTATGTCAAATAATAGAGTGCTGTAGTCATTTCCTGTGATTTTCTATGACTCCACTGATCCATTACTCTATTTCTTTACCAGCACCAGGTAGGTTTGATGACTGCTAGGATAGTCTGAGATCTTGTAGAGCTAGGCCACCTTCCTTTATATTCTTTTTTCCTCTACTTCCCTTGCTATTCTTGTCCTTCCAGATAAATTTTGTTTCTATTTTTCTAGCTCAACAAAGCAATTATTTGATAATTTGATTGGCATGGCACTGAATAAGTAATTTACTTTTGGTAGAGTTGGCATTTTTATTATATTAGCTCCACCTTTCCATGAGCATTAGGCACTTTTCCAATTATTTAAATATGACTTTTTTTGGATAGGGAGAGCTTTATAATTGCGTTCAGACACTTTCTAAGTTTTTCTTTGGAGGTAGATTCCCAAGTATTTAATTTTGTCTATAGTTATTTTAAATAGAATTTATCTTTTGTTCTTGGGGTTTGTTGTTCAGATATAGAAATGCTGATGATTTATGTGGATTTATTTTATATTCTGCCTCTTTGGTGAATTTGTAAATTGTTTCAAGGAGATTTTTAGATTTTTTGTCCTTGGGTACTCTAGGTATACCATCATATCATTTGCAAAGAGTGAAAGTTCTGATTCCTCATTGCCAATTCTGTTTCCTTCAATTTCTTGTTTTACTCTTATTACTACTGCTGGCATTTCCAATACTATATTGAGTAGTAACAGTCATAATGAACATCCTTGTTTCACCCCTGAATTTATTGGAAATGCTCTGTGTTTATTTCCATTAAATATATTTGTTGATGGATTTAGATAGATACTATTTTATTTTAAGGAAAACTTCATTTATTCCTAAACTTTCTAATGTTTATAATAGGAATATATGTTGTATTTTATCAAAGACTTTTTCAGCATCTATTGAGATAATCATTTGATTTCTGTTGCTTTTGTTATTGATATGTTTAATTATATTGAATGTCTTCCTAACATTGAACCACCTATGACTACCTGATATAAATTCTATATGATCATGGTATATTATCCTAGTAATAACATAATCTCATTGATAATATTTTATTTAAGATATTTGCATCAATATTCTTTGGTGAGATTGGTTTATAATTTTCTTTTTCTATTTTGGTTCTTTCTGTTTTAGGTATCATTTTCAAAAAAGGAGTTTGACAGAACTCCTTCTTCTACTATTTTTTAATAGTCTATGTAGAATAGGAATTATGTGGAATAGGAATTAATTTTTCCTTCAGTGATTGGTAGAATTCACTTGCAAAACCATCTGGATCTGGAAGTTTTTCTTAGGGTTATTATTGATTTTTTCAATTTCTTTTTCTTTTAAAAATCAGATTAACCAGATGTTTGTCTATTTTATTGATTTTTCATAAAACCAGCTCAACAGATCAACAGTTTCCTTGTTTTCAATTTTATTAACCTCCCCTTCGATTTTCAGGATTTTTTATTTGGTATTTAATTTGAGATATTTAATTTATTATTTTTTCTAACATTTTAGTTGTATACCCAATTCATTGATCTCTTATTTTTGTTTTTTTATTCATATAGTCATTTAGAGATACAGTTTCCCCTCTATACTGCCTTGTTTGCATCCCATAAATTTTGTTATAATCTCTAATTTCTGTGATTTTCTTGAATACAATTATTTATTTTTTCTAATTTTTCCTGTATTATCCACCCAGGCTACAAAATAAATTTATTCAATTTCCCATTAATTCTTGATTTATTTTACCCTGACCCTTTATTACATGTCATGTTTATTTCATCATAGATTGAGAAGTGTATATTTAGTATTTCTTCTTTTCTACCTTTGATTACAATGTTTTTGTTCTCTAGTTCATGGTCAGTTTTGAAATAGGTGCTACATACTGCTGAGATAATAGCACAATCTTCTCTATGCCCCTTAAGAGTTCTCTGATCTAGCATATCCAAGTTTTCTAAGATTTCATTCACCTTCTTAACTTCCTTCTTGTTTATAATGTGGTTAGTTTTATCTAGTTCTGAGAGATGGAGATTGACGTCTCCCATTATTAAAGTTTTTTCTGTCTATGTCTCCTTATAATTCACTCAGCTTTTCCTTTAGGATTTTGAATGCTATACCACTAGTTGTGTACATGTTTAGTAACTATATAACTTCATTACCAATGATGCCTTTTAAGAAGATGTAGTTTACTTCTTATCCTTTTTAATGAGATTGATTTTGGCTATTACTTTATCTGAAATTAAGATCACTACCAATTTTTTTTTACTTCAGCTGAGGCATAATTTACTTTGCTCAAACCTTTTATGCTTAGTCTGTCTGTATCTCTCTGCTTCAAATCTGTTTCTTGTAAATAACATATCTTAGAATTCTGTTTTTTAATCCATTCTGCATTCTGCTTCTATTTTATTGGACAGTTCATGCCATTCACAGTTACAGTTCAAATTACTAATTTTATATTTCCCTCTTTGTCATCTTTCCCCATTTATATTTTTTTCTCTTTTTGCTTTCCTTTTTTTATTCCTCCTTACCAAATTTTTTCTACCTTTTCCCTTTGACTTTTCTTTTAAAAACAACTTTCACTTTTTATTTCACTTATACCTTCACCTTCCCTTTTATCAGTTCCTTCTTCCCTTATCTTTCCCTTTGCCAGTCCAAGAAGGAATATATCTCATTCCCTCACTGGGTTAGATCTACTAAATAGAAGTAAATCAGCATTCACATTCATCCTTCTTTTCCTCTAAAAATTGTAAATCTCTGTGCCTCTTCCCTTGCTGTTATTTATCACTCTAGTAAAATTAATCAGGTTTCATTAATCACACAGTTTGATTATTCAATTTCTTAATAAGTTCATTTTGTTATCAAGGTATCATCACATATTGTTTGCTTGATTGCATCTTACCTCTTTTTTAAGTCTCTTTCAAGTATATACAGTTTTCATCATGAGGCAAAGTATCATCAAAAGCCATATCATTTCTGGAAAGATTTGTGCCCCTCCTCCCAGGTCTATTTTCTCTACCACTTTACCCACCTTCCCCACCCAGGTTACTTAAACCCTTGAGTTTAGTTAAACCCTGATCTAATTTACCAAAAGAATCTTAAATATCCCTAAATACTGGGAGGCTCTGTAGGTCTGGCTTGAGAACTTTACAAATGATCGTAACAGAGATACTGACACATGACCTTGTAGTTTATGATGCTCTCATTAGGGTGCTAAACACAGCTGAATTAAAATGAGTCAAAGGATAATGAGACATTTAACTCCAAAGTTAACATTTTTGGTTTTCTTCAGGGCTTTTTTTTTTTATCAAACATAGTGACATCATCTTGAACCTCTTCAATGGATATATGAGAACCAATTATATCCATATGCTTTAGGTATAGTCAATTCAATTATATTTGATCCTTTAATTATTCTAAGAGAAGCAAATTTCTATATAATTAGAAGTGTTATATCTTTGCTTTGGGGTTGTATAGAATTTGATAATCTCAATCAACATTTGATTTGTTTGTTTTTTCCTTCTGCTTTTCATTTGCCTTTTTATACAACTCTTGAGTCACCTATCTGGCAATTTAATTCTCTGTTCAGTCCTAGTCCTCTCAGGAAATTATGGAACTCCTCTACTTTGTTTAACAGACAACTTTTTTACCAGACAGTATAAAGTAGTACATTGTAGGTTGGAATCTCAGGTCTTATGCTCTGTTCCAGGTCTTCCTATCCTTTTATATTGATGCTTATAGGTCCCATGTGAGTCTGCTTGTGTTTCCCTTGTATTTGAATTGTTTTTTTTTTTGTTTTTTTGTTTTTGCTGCTTGCAATATTGTCTTTATTATTTGAGAGTTCTAGAATTTGACTTAACAGCCATTGTAGATTTTTCTCTTGGGGTCCCTTTCTGGAGGAGTTCTCTGGATTCTTTCAACGGCTATTTTGTTTCCTTATTCTAATAGATTTAGAAAATTTTCTCTTATAATGTCCTGCATGATGTTTTCAAGGTTCTTTCTCTTTAATCTTGGCTTTCTGGTAGTAGGATGATTTGTCTGAATCTATTTTCCAGGTCAGTTGATTTCTCTAAAAGCTACTTTTCATTTTCTTCAATTTTTTCAGCCTGACTCTTTGTTGTCCAAGATATTGTATATGCCATTCAAGCCTTGCCTTTGCAGAGTTTTATTTCTTCCTTTATGTGCAGATTCTGACTCAGCAGTACTTTGTTCCCAACCCAGTCCTGGAGGCAGAGACAAGATGACAGCATAAAGGAAGGAATTCCCATTAAACTCATTTCCCCCAAAACTCTAAAAGCTGTCAAATTATCACTCTAGCCAAAATTTAGAGGGGCAAAACCTAAAGAATGACTTAGTGATACAACTTCCCAGTGCAAGACAACTTAAAAGTACCACAGGAAAAGTGTATTTCACCAAGACCATGGGTCAGAAATAGATACAGCCACAGGCTGCAACACATCACAGCCGCAGCACAGCAGGGCTGCTCACCTGTGTCCGTGGCAGAGGGGTTGGTTTCCAGACCTCTTGGCCCAGGGATCCCCAGGAACAACTGGAAGAGGTGGTGAGAGAACTCTGCTGCAACAGAGTGGAGTGCCAGCCTCATAACAGCACTGTGGTTAGTACCTGCAGTGGGAATTAATGGAGCCACCCAGCACTTCTAGAGCTCTCAGTCCACAGATGGTAAGGGGATAAGGGGAGTCTGCAGAGGTGTTTCTCTGCTCTCCCTGGAGCAACATTGTGCTGTTTGCTCACACTCAGATCAAGTTTGCAATTTGGCCTTCCATAAAAACATAGACAAGCAGGTACTTTCTTCTCAGGTCTAGGGCAGAGGCAAAGGCCTGTGGTCATCCATATCCCAGAGCAAAGGCAAGAGAGCCCAGAGACTCTCATAAGACCTTGGAGGTATTAAATTCCCTGTGGACTGTTACGAACACCCCAAAGCCTTGGAAATGTGGTAATCAGTCATAGGCTGAGGAAATGAGCAAACAACAGAAAAAGAAGAATCTGGCCATAAAAAATTGCTTTGGTCCCATGGAGGACCAAAATACATTCTTAGTAGATGACAAAATTGAAGCTTGTGTGTCCAAAATCCTCCAAGAGAAACAGAAAATGCCTCAGGCTGTGAATGAGCTCAAAAAATACTTTGAAATCCAATTAAAGGAGGTAGTGGAAAAATTGGGAGGAGAAATGAGAACAATGTAGATAAATCATGAAAACCCAGTCATCAACTTAGTGAAAGAAATACAAAAAAATACTGAGGAAAATAATATGTTAGAAACCACTTTAGGTCAAATGGCAGATGAGAAGAATGCCTTAAAAGACATAATTGGCCAACTGAAAAAGGAGATTAAAAAAGTTCTCTGAAAAAAAAAAATCCTTCAAATGCAGAATGGAACTAAAGTAATGACTTAGAGAGGAAATAATATACACAATTAATAATATATAGAAGTCTATCTTACCCTAGACAAAAATGAGAGGAAATGGATGGGATAAGTGGGAATGGGTGGGTGGTAGAAGGGGGCAGTACGTGATAGAAGAAAGGGAAGATAATGGGATAGGGTACTCAGATACAACACACTTCTGAACAGGGACAGCATGACAGGAAAGAGAGAATGGAATAAATGACATTGGGGAGGAATAGAATGGAGAGAAATACAGCTAGCAATAACAACTGTGGGAAAAAAAATATTGAAGGTATTTCTCTGGTGGGCTTACAATAAAGAAGGAAACTCAACCCAGTGACAGAGCCATTGGAATATGGATACACATTGAAGAAGATTCTTTTTCTCTCTCTGAGGGTGTGGGTGGGCTATGGTTACTCTGACAAGATTATTGTAATAATATAAGATAAATAAACTGCCCCCAGTCCTGTCTTTTATCCTGGTTCTCCCAAAGTTCAGATTTTGTTTGGGGTTGCTAGCCTCCTAAGTGGCATGCTATCTAACTGATGGGACATCTGCTGTTGTCAACCTGTCCAGACCTCGATTGCACTGTGGCTAATTTCTCCACTCTCCCACCGCCTGGCCTTTACTTCTCCTTTTCTCCCAAAGAGACAGAACTTTACTAAAGATCCTCCACGATGTCTTACCTTGAAAACTTCTTTGAATCTTCTCTTTTTTCTTGATGGAATCTGTAACTTTTGAATGTCAGAATAGAGATTTTATTTCTCTCCGGTAGGGAAAAGCTTGGAGAGCATGGCAGTTTCAAAATGACACCTAAGCTCTGCCCTGGAAGTCTTATATTCCCTTTTTTAGGTTTTTGCATGGCAAATGGGGTTAAGTGGCTTGCCCAAGGCCACACAGCTAGGTAATTATTAAGTTTTTGAGACCGGATTTCAACCCAGGCACTCCTGACTCCAGGGCTGGTGCTTTATCCACTGCACCAACTAGCTGCCCCCTAATATTCAATTTTTATTTATTTATTTTTTCAGGGAAGTCAGTCAAGTCTTTATTAAGCAAAGAAAAATAAAAAGAAGGAAGGCAGGGAGGAAGGGAGAAAAGAGAAAGACCGGGAAGAAGGGAGAGAGGAAAGCACGCAAAGCTGGTCGCACCAACACTGCCAGGGCCGAGCGGAGGGGAAGGAGGAGCCCGCAGGCCCGGGGCAGAGAGGAGGGCAGGCCGCCGCAGTTCCTGGGTCTCGGGAGGGCGAGGGCCTGGGCGGCCCCGGGCTGGGCCTAATATTCAATTTTTAAAAGAAATATCTCTTATGTATTTCTTTTCCTTAATCCTAATTCCTCATACAAAAGATGACTAACCTGTTAACATGCTTAACACAAATGTGTTAATAAAATAACCACTTTGTTATTCTCTGCTGAGGGAAGTTGGGGAGGGGAGGGAGGGTTGAAGGAAATATTGTAACTTAGAAATATGCATAAGCATGTAGATAAATGTTTAAGAAAACTTTCATATCATGTATTTGGACAAGTAAAATATCAATTAAAAATTAAATTTTTACAAAAAGAAAACGAAGGACAAACATTACATAATCATTCAATAGTCAGCAATGAGACAAGCTAGTTTAACAACTATTTCAGCCTACACTAGTTCTTACATTCTTTGAAGATTATTGTACTTTTCAAGCAATTAAGTACTTAATATTAAAAAAAAGTTTTTTAATTTATTTCAACAAATCAGTTAAAAGCTTGGGTTAAAATACATATGCAGACACTTGTTATGTTTAGCACACAATAGGTGCTCAGTGAACACTTCTTTGTTATTTGAGTTTATTCTTTCTCCATATTTGGTTCCAGGAATGCTGTATTACCTTTCATATGTGACTGATTTATTGGGGTGATTAGCAAAGTTTTCTAAACTCCAGGTTTGATCATTTATGATGCCCTAAAAAGTCGGCTTTTCACGCTCTTTGGTTAAATAATGCTAAAAATTGTCCTCGTGGATCAAAACCAAGAGAGCAGAATGAAGTCTCTCAAAGTCTTCCCCAAACCTCTACAAAAGCTTTAAATAATGGTACTAAACAAATTCTGAAGCAGAAGAACTGCAAAAAGACAGAGTAAAGTCCCCAAAAGACAGAGTAAAAGTAGAAGGGTGACAGCAAAGGTCTGTTGCATCAGAGTGAGAGAAAGAGTGCAGCATGGTCTCCCTAGTTCAGCCCTGGTATCAGCAAACCAGAAATAGATCTTATTGGACACTTATTTTTTTAAATGAACAAATTACATAATTAATTAATTTCTTTTTCAGCCATATACCCATGTATATTTTTTTTTTACATTCCTACCACCCTTCCTTTCCCACCCTTTCCCCTCAGTAGTGAACAGTTGGGGAGATCTTCATTGCAGAGCCTTCATGATGTCTACCATTGTAAAGTTCTTTGAATTTTCTCTTTTTCTTGGTGTGATGCTTGAATGTCAGAATAGAGGTTTCATTTATCTTTGATAGAGAACAGCTATTGGATGTTAGATTCATGCAACCACCTACCATAGAAATCTCCTCTTACCTTCTTACATTTTATATTCTTTCATGGGAACATGCTATTGTTAAATCATATAGACTTTCTCATGATGAGGTCAATTAGAACAAATATACACAGATGGGAGTAGAGATTTGAATTATTAAGGCATGACAGTTGAATGATAGAGTCAGAGAAATGTACTAGTGGGAAGTAAAAAGGGATGGTAGAATGGAGTAAATTATCTTGCCTAAAAGAGGTAAGAAAAAGGTTTTCAGTGGCGTGAAAGGGGGAACATGTTGTCTTACCCTTCAGGAAAATAGCAGGAACAGCAGATAAGAGAAAGTAGGGTGAAAGGAGGGAGAACATATTGAGTGAGAGGGTAGTCAGAAGCAAACACTTTTGATGAGAGACAAGGAGAAAGGAGAGAGAGAATTTTAAAAAATGGGATTGAGAAAAATAGACCGAAGGGAAATAGATTTAGTAAGAATATCTATGAACAAAAAATTGAAGGAAATTTCTTTAATATAAGCATCATTTCTCAAACATATAGAGAACTAAAAGTAAGAACTGTTTACTAATTGTTGAATGATCAAAAGACATGAAGAGATTTTTAGTGGCATTTAGAGTCTCATTAAAAATAGTTCTAACTCACTATATTTTGGAGAAATGAACATTAAAACAATTAAAACAATTTGACTAATCAGACAGAAAAAACAATAACAAATTTTGGAGGGAATGTAAATAAAATGAGTCATCAATGCATTATTGCTGGAGTTGTGAACTGATTCAGTCATTCTGTAGAGTAATTTGGAATTATGACTAAAGGGCAATAAAATCATGCATGCTCTGATCTAACAATGATACTTCTAAGTCTGTATTTCAATAGAGATGGAAAAACAAACAGGAAAATAATATATAGTTGGAACAATTTTAAAATTTTACCAAAGAAACAGGATAAAATATAGATACACAAAAATCATTAGCATCCCTTTGTATCACCAACAAAACATTAGCAAGAAATGTTAATAATTACCTTACTGAAAATAACCACAGAATACACATGCCAAAATAAACCCAGGAAGTATAAAAATAAAATTATACATCCATAGACATAGAAACACAAACACATACATACACAGACATATATATATATATATATATATATATATATATATATAAAATATGCGTTTTGTATACATTTATGTATTTATACTAAGAAAATCAGATTTAAACAATTGAAGAAATAATTGTTTAAGAATAGACAAAGGCAATATAATAAAAATGACAATTTTAACTAAATTTATATATTCGATGGCAATCATTTTAATGAATTAAAAAATAAAAATAAAAATTCATTTGGAAGAACAAAATGTCAAAAAGTTCAAAGGAGATAGTAAAAATGTAAAGGAAGAAGGTTTAAGATAACATGATCTTAAATTTTATTATAAGAGTGAATTTATCAAAACATTCTGATATTGGCCCAGAAAATAAAAGCTAGATCAATACAATAGACGTACATTTTGCAGCAGAAAAATTAATGTAGTAACCTTATATTTGACAAGTGTTAAAACTTAGGGGTTAGAATTCCTTTTTAGCTAAATTTGGGGGTAATCAGAAAAGCAATATGCAGAAATTGGGAATAAAATAATATCTTATACTATTTATCAAGTCAAGATTAAAAGTTCATATTTGAATAATATGAGATAAATTACCTGTCAGACTTATGATTAGATGAAGAAATTATGAATATCCAAGAGACAGTGAGCAGTGTGAAGTACAAAATGAATAACTTTAATTACATTAAAATAAAATGTTTATGTACACATAAAACAAATACAGCCAAGATTCAATGGAAAGCAGATGTTTGGGGAAATAAATTTTAAAGACAGCTTATTGGATAAATATCTCATATCAAAACTATATATAGATATGCATCAAATCTATAAGAATAAACATCATTGCTCATATGAAAAATTATCAACAGATATGAAGAGGCAGATTTCATATGAAGAAATCAAAACAATCTTTAGCCATTAAATATACTCTAAATCATTATTAGAGAAATGCAAAATAATGCATCCTTGGATATCATTTTATACCCATCAGATTGGGTAAAATGATTGAATGGGAATTCTACAAATGTTGGAGGGCATAGTGAAAACTTGGGACAATAATTTACTGTTAGTGAAACTATGAATTGATCTAACCATTTCTTCTTGCATTCTAAATTACAAAGTCAGTTTCCCATAATGATTAGTGATAGTGAAAAATAATCTATATGATCTAAAGTATTTGAAGCAGTTTGGTTTGTAATGTCAAAGAACTGGAAATTGAGGGAATGTCCACCAGTTAATGATTAACAAATTGTGATATATGACTAATGGAATACAATTGTTCTATAAGATATGATTAATTTATGAACATTGCCTGAAATAATGTAGAATGAAATGAGTTGAATCAAGAGACTATCATAAACAATGACAGCCATATTACTTTAAGCACAATTATGAATGAATAGTTCGTTTTAGCTATTATAAATACCCAAATTATTTACTAAGTTCATACAGAGAAAGAAGATTTTACACAGGTAAATACAAGCACACATTTCTCTGGGTTGAGAGATAACTAGAAAGATAGATAGATAGATAGATAGATAGATAGATAGATATGAACATGCACGTATTAGTGTCTAATGGTAGCCATCTCTAAGAAAACAGTGAGGATGGAAGAAAAAAATTAGAAATAAAGGAAGTTACATTTTAATTTTTTAAATATTTAAAAGGATAACAATTTGTACATAACAGGTTTTCACTTTCATATATAATCATAATTTTTTCTTTGTTACTCTATTATAGATACTTGTTATTTTGTTAATTTCAGAATATTTTTTTTGTAAAGAGAGAGACTGTATTTTTTTTAACAACTATAACTTAAAGTGGAAAAAATATATTTTCCAGATATTACAGGATAAGATGTGGTCAGTGAGAATTTTAATTTGTGCTCCTCAAATATTAAAAATAAAACCTTGAAGGCAGATTACAGAAGATTTAGAGTTGAGCATGGACAAGAAAACACAAAATGAGAAGAAATGAATAGGTTGTGATCTGAAATGAGAGTGAAAAAATATATATTATTGATGAGAAAATATATTCATTGAAGCAACAAATTAAGACTTTCAGAGTCACTATTTATTTTTTTTTTCATTTTAATGTTTTTATATTATTTAAGGCAATGGGATTAAGAGTGACTTACTCCATGAATATTGTGAAATACTACTGCTCTATAAGAAACCATAAGCTGTAAGACTAGAGAATAATGGGATGATTTACAATACCTGATGCTGAGTGAAAGGAGTAGAAGCAAGACAACAACAACAGCAACAATATGAAATTAATAAGCTTGATGGAAGCAGCTCTGATAGGCAGTACAGAGGACAACTGTATTTGACTGGCTATAGACTGTATTATCCCCAACCAGAGTGAAAAAACATAGGAAAAAATCCTTCCAAATCTGACTTTATAAAAAATTATCTCTTATGTGTCTCTTTCCCTTACTCCTAATTTCTCCAGCCAAAAATTATTAATTTATTAATATGATTAACAAAATAGGTGTGTGAAATCCTAACCTGAATGATCCCTGCTGAGGGGAAGGGTGGGGGTGGAGGGAAATTTTGTAACTTGGAAATATGCATGTACAAAACAATAAAAATAAATAAATGAATTTAAAAAGAGCAAATTTGCCCAAGGTCACAATTGCCCTAGGTCACATAATTATTAAGTGTCTGAGGCCAAATTTGATCTCAAGTCCTCCTTACTCCAGGGCCAGTGCTCTATCCACTGCGCCACCTAGTTGCCCGAGAGGCACTATTTTCATTATCAAAATATAATGGTATTATAATAATCAGCTTAATATAAAAATGCCATTATAATATTATTTAATTTGACATCTATATTTTTCTGATGTTCAGCCTTTACTCTATTCCCATCAATTGATTTAATTTTTGATATGTTCATAATACTTATTTATGAACACATCTCCATGATTTTTTAATTTGTATTTTATTTTTATATTTCAGTGGAAAGTTCTTATATTTCATGATAGAATATAAGTTCCTTGAGCACACGAGCTATTTAATTTTTTCCCACTATATGTTCAATTCCAACATAGTGCTTGGTATATAGATGGCCTTTGACAGAGGGCAAAATAATTACTGAATGAATACATCCATCCCCTCTGGAAAGGGATGCTAAAATGAAAACACCAAGGAATATTGTGGTCAAATTCCAGAACTCTTAGATAAAAGAGAAAATCCTGAAGACAGCCAGAGAGAAACAATTTAGATACCAAGGAGAGAAACAGTAAGGATTACAACATTAAGGGATTGAAGGGCCTGGAATATGATATTTCAAAGATCAAGGGAGCTTGGAATGCAACCAAGACTTCATTATCTCAGCAAAACTGAATCTTCTCTTCCAGAAAAAGGACATTTAAGGAAATAGGAGACTTCCATCTTTTCCTGATGAAAAGATCAGAGCTCATTAGAAAATTTGTACTTCAAACAAGAGACTCAAGAGACACATGAAAAGGTTTTAAAAAAAGGATTAAAAAAACTGCTATCTAATAAGATGAAACTGGCTATATCCCCACCTGGAAGAAAGATTCTCTTAACTCTCGAGAACTGTAACTCTATTAGAGAGAAAAATAGTTAGCCAAAAGTAATAGTATTAAAAGGGGAAAGGAGGAGGGGAAAGATAATAGGAACTAACCTAAGGAAAAAGGGGCAAAGGGAATGGGGAAAGAAAGGGGAGGGAGTTGGATATAAGGGGGTAAACACACTGAAGGTGATGCTATTCAGATAAGTACTGGGGAATATGGACAAAGTGAAAAAAGGGGGGGAAATAGAAACAGGGATAGAATGGAGGGCAGTAAAGAGTTAGTAATTATAACTTTGAATGTGAATGGGAAGAACTCACTCATAAAAGTCAAGTGAATAACAGACTGGATTAAAAAAAAAACATAATCCTACAATATGCTGCTTACAAGACACTCATTTGAATCAGAGATACATACAGAGTAATGGTAAAAGTTTGGAGCAAAATATATGTTGCTTTAGCTGAAGTGCAAACAAGCAGGGGTAGCAATCCTTACCTCAGACAAAGTAGCTGCAAAAACAGATCTCATTAAAAGAGATAAGGAAAGAAACAATATCCTCTGAAATGGTACCATAGACAATGAACAATTTCAATACTAAATATGTATGCACCAAGTGAAACAGCATACAGAGGAGGAGAGGTTCAATGAGTTACAGGAAGACACAGACAACAAAACTCTACTGGTGGGAGACCTCAGTCTCCAACTCTCGAATTTAGATAAATCTAACCATAAAATAAACAAGAAGGAAGTTAAAGAGGTAAATAAAATGTTAGAAAACCTAGACATGACAGACCTTTGGAGAAAGTTGAATGGGAATAGAAAGAAATATAATTATTTTTTCTGCAGCACATGGCACTTATATAAAAATTGACCATGTATTAGGGCAGAAAAACCCTAATAATCAAATGCAGAAAGATAGAAATTGTGAATACATCCATATGAGATCATAATGCAATTAGAATCACATGCAGGAGCGGCTAGGTGGTGCAGTGGATAAAGCACTGGCCCTGGAATCAGGAGTACCTGGGTTCAAATCTGGTCTCAGACACTTAATAATTACCTAGCTGTATGGCCTTGGGCAAGCAACTTAACCCCATTGTCTTACAGAAACCTAAAAAAAATCACGTGCAATATGCTCATGGAGGGGACAGATGGACCTAAAGTTAAGTGGTAGCTAAATTGCCTCAATATAAAGAATGAATGGAACAAACAAGAGAAAGAATTCCTGATTTCATCCTAGGTAATGACAATAATGAGCCAACACACCAAAACTTATGGGATACAGGCAAGGCAGTTGTCAGGAAATATATCTTTAAATACTTGTATGAATAAATTAGAGAAAGAGGAAATCAATGAATTAAACATGTAGCTAAAACTTTTAGAGAAAAACAAATAAAAAATCCCTAATGAAATACTACATTAGAAATTCTAAAAATTAAAGGAGCAATTAATAGAATAGAAAGCAAGAAAATTATTGAACTAATAAATAAAGCCAAGAGTTGGTTTTATGAAAAAAAAACAATAAAATTGATAAACTACTATTTAATTTGATTAAAAAAGAAAACCAACGGGCGGCTAGATGGCGCAGTTGATAAAGCACTGGCCTTGGAGTCAGGAGTACCTGGGTTCAAATCTGGTCTCAGATACTTAATAATTACCTAGCTATGAGGCCTTGGGCAAGCCACTTAACCCCATTTGCCTTGCAAAAAACTAAAAAAAAATCAAATTGCTGGTATCATAAATGAAAAAGGTGAATTTAACACCAATGAGGAGAAAATTAAAGTAACAATTCAGAATCATTTTGACCAATTGCATTCCAATAAATTTGATAATTAAGTGAAATGGATGAATATTTATAAAAATTTAAGTTGCTTGTTTAAAATGAACAGGAAATTAAATACTAAATTATCCTTTCCAAGAAAAAAATTCAACAAATGGTTATTGTACTCCCTAAGAAAATCTTCAGGGCCAGATGAATTCACAAGTGAATTCTATCAAGCACTTAAGTACTTATTGGTTCCATTTTATATAAACTCTTTGGCAAAATAGGTGAAGACGGAATTCTGCCTAATTCTTTCTTTGACACCAATATGGTCCTGGTACTTAAAGTAGGAAGAGTCAAAGCAGAGACTGAAAATTATAGACCTATATCCCTGGTGAATCCAGATGCAAAATTGCTTAGCAAAGCAATTACAGCAAGTTATCACTAGGACACTATGACCAAGCAGGATTAATCCCAGGAATACCGGAATGGTTTAATATTATGAAAACTGTTAGTTTAATTAACTATATCAATAACAAACCTCTCAAAAATCACATGATTGCCTCAATAGATGCTCAAAAAGTCTTTGACAAAATAGAGCAACTAAAAATTCTAGACAGTGTAGTAATAAATGCATTGTTACTTAGATTGAGAATTAGTATCTATCTGAAACTATCAACAAGCATTATATACAGTGGGAATAAGCTAGAGGTATTCCCAATAAGATCAAGAGTGGAAAAAAAGTATGTCCATTATCACAATATTGTGTTAGAAATGTTGGTTTCAGCAATAAGAAAAGAAAAAGAAATCGAAGGAATTAGAATTGGGAAGGAAGGAAAAAAAATTTTCACTTTTTGCAGATGACATTATGGTATACCTAGAGAATCCCAAAAGATCTTCTAAAAACCTACTGGAAACTGTTAGCAACTTTAACAATGTTGCAAGAAATAAAATAAATCCTCATAATTTCTCAGCATTTCTATATATTACTAGCAAGATACAGCAGCAAGAGCTAGAAAGGGAAATCCCATTCAAAGTAACTTCAAACAATATAAAATAATTGGGAGTCTACCTGCTTTGGCAGACTCAGAAACTCTATGAAAACAACTAGAAAACTCTTCTCATATAAATTAAATCAGATTTAAATAACAGGGCAAATATAAAGTGCTTATGGATAAGCTCAAGCTAATATAATAAAGATGACTTCTGTCTAAGTTAAACTACTTATTTAGTGCCTTACCAATCAAAATTTCAAAAAAAATACTTTAATGAGTTAGAAAGAAATGAATGCAAATTCATATGAAAAAAATAAGTCAAGAATTTCCCAGGGTTTAAGGAGGAAAAGTGCAAAAGAAGGTGTCTTTGCCTTACCAGATCTAAAATTATATTATAGAATATCAGTCATCAAAACTGTCTGGTATTGGCTAAGACATAGAGTGGTCAATCAGTGGAATAGGCTAGGTATTACAGAGATAGCAAGAAATGATTATAGTAATCTGTCATTTGATAAAAACCAAAGAGTTCAGCTTCTGGGATAAAAACGCTCCTCTGTAAAATCTGTTGGGAAAATTGGAAGTTAGTATGGCAGAAACTTGGATTTGAACAACACCTCACACCCTATAGCAAGATAAGATCAAAATAGGTACAAGATTTAGACATAAAAGACAATATTCTAAACAAACTAGGAGATCGAGGAAGAGTTTGCCTGTCAGATTTATGGAAAGGGAAGCAGAGACAATTTACAGATGAGGAAGCAAAGTGATACATGGTCATTCCTGATGATGACCCTAAATCATTTCTGATTAGAGAAATTTATCCCTGGGTACCATCTAACCTGTCTCAGACTGGCCAATATAACCAGAAAAAAACAGTGAACAATTTTGGAAGGGATATGGGTAATCTGGGACACCAGTGCTTTGTGGGTGGAAAACTCATTCAACCTTTGTGGAAAGCAATTTGAAATTACACCGAAAGGGCAATAAAAATGTGCATAGGCTTTGATTCAACAGTACCACTTCTGGGTCTATACCCTGAAGAGATCATGAAAAAGGGTGAAAACATAACTTGTACAAAACTATTCATAGCAGCCCTGTTTGTTGTGGCAGAGAATTTGAAACTGAGTGAATGTCTATCAATTGGCTGAACAAAAAACAGTATATTTATGTTATGGAACACTATAGTTCTATTAGAAACCAGGAGGGATAGGAATTCGGAAAAGCCTGGGAAGATTTGAATGAACTGATGCTGAATGAGATGAGCAGAACTAGAAGCACATTGCACATCCTAACAGCACAAGGGGTTGATGATCAATCTTAATGGACTTACTCAATTCATCAGTGCATCAGTCAGGGATAATTTTAGTATATCTGTGATGGATAATGTCTCTATCCAACAAAAGAATTGTAGAGTTAAAAAAAAGGCCCAAAGATTATTACCTTAATTTTTTTTTTTAAAAGGGGTATCTTAATAAGATAATTTTGCTATCTCTTACATTTTATTTTTCCTTAAGGATATGATTTATTTCTCAACACATTCAATTTTGATTAATGTATACCATGAAAACAATGTAAAAACTAACAGACTGCCTTCTGTGGGGGGAGGGGACAGGGAAGCGAGATTGGGGGAAAAACTTATAAAATTCAAAACACGATTAACTAAAAATATCTGCACAATGTAAATGTCAGAAGAGATCCATGAATATCAGTTGTTAAAATCCTCAAGACATCAATGAGTGTGTTTTATGGAGTCTGAAAAGTTCTTTTGAGGATGAAATAAGATATTTATCAATTTCTTAGTGCAATGTACCATCTGCTATATGCCAGGTTCTCTGTTAAGAACTTTTAAAGATATTATTATTATATTGAGTTTCATAACATAATACAACAGTCATTCTTTCTTTATTTCTTTCTCTCTCACTCTCACTTTGTTCCTCTTTTTCATCTTCCCTCCATACCTTTCTTCCCACCCCCTTCTTTCTTTCCTCCCTCCCTTCCTTCCTTTCATCCTTCCTTCCTACTTCCCTTCTCCCTTCCTACCACTCTTCCTTCCAACATTCTTTCCTTCCCATTTTCCATCCTTCCTTCTTTCTTCCTTTACTTCTTCTTTAGCTCCCTTCCTCCCTCCCTCCCTTCCTTTCCTCCTCTCTTCCATCCTTCTAAATTTCTTTCGTTTTCCTTTGATAAAATTACAATTATGATATCATTTTACAGTTTATAAGATTGAAAATAATATACTAAAAATAGATATAATAAATGAATTATACCAACTTATGTTGGAGATAAAATAAATGTGAGGAGTTTGGGAGATTGATAGCTGAAGGATGGAAAGATTTCCAAGGAGCAAAAAAACATTCAAAAATAATTAGTACCTAAAGAATAAACCAAACAGCTTAAAAATGTTAACATTTTAGGAGGATGATATAAACATTCATTAAAGGTAACCATGATAAAAAATATTGATAGAAAATAGACATGCTTGATATATTTACACTTTAGATATTTTTAATGAGCATTACCAGAGAGCTCAGGCCATGGATATTAACGGGGCTGGAGTAGATTGCAGAGTTCTCTTTACTATATACAAGACAGGACTCTATTGCTTCACCGATACTCAGATCCAGGTAACAGTCTCCAGGCCATGTCTCAGGAAAAGGAGCAGACGCTCAAAAAACCTGCTTATGGTAGGACAGGGACCTTCTTCACACTTTTCATGACAGAAAACAGTGGTTGTGGTCATCCACAGACAAGAGCACAGACTGCTAGAGTAGTCAAAGTCTCCCATGAGACCTTGGAGCAATTTAGAACTTGCAGGTCCCTGGGAAAGATGATGGGAGGGTATCCTTGACAACAGCTGCAAAAATCCTCAAAAGCTTGGGAGAGTGGATCCTCTACCCTGGAAGCAGATCCCTACCTAAATAAAGAGCTAAAATCAAGTCATAGGCTGGATAAATGAGCAGACAACAGAAGAAAAAAAGAATCTGACAATAGACAATTACTTTTATCCTATGAATGATCAAAATACCTGCTCAGAGGATAACAAAGTCAAAGCTTCTGAATCCAAACCCACCAAGAAAAATATCAGTTTGTCTCAGGCTATGGAAAAGTTCAAAAAAGATTTTTAAAATCAAGTAAAAGAGGTAGAAGGGATATTGGGAAGAGAAATGAGAATGATGAAGAAAAATGATGAAAACAAAGTCAATAGATTGGTGAAGGAATACCAAAAAATACTAAAAAAATAACATCTTAAAACTCAGTTTGCATCAAATGAAAAAACAAAACAGATCAAGAGACCAATAAGGAAAAGAATGCCGTTTAAAGCAGAATTGGTCAAGAAAAAACAGAAAAGAAGATTTTAGAAATGCTCTCTGAAGAAATAATTCCTTAAAATGTGGAATAGAGCTATGGGAATCTGATGACTTTGTGAAAAATGAAGAAACAACGCAAAACAATAAGAATGAAAAACTAGAGAATATGTGAAATTTCACACTGGAAAAGCAACTAAACTTTAAATCAGATACAGACGAGATAATTAAAATATATTTGACTATCTGAAACTCATGATCAAAAAAGAGGCTAGACATCAATTTTCAAGAAATTCTTGGGGCAGTTAGGTAGTGAAGTGAATAGAGCACTGGCCCTGGAACAAGGAGTACCTGAGTTCATATCCGGCCTCAGACACTTAATAATTACCTAGCTGTGTGACAATTGGCAAACCACTTAACTCTTAACCCCATTGCCTTGCAAAAAACTAAAGGAAAAAAAAGATGAGGATGATTTCAAAAGAAATTTCATTCTCCAGTAATAAAATAATAGCATAGTTCAAAACGACTTCTCTATGAAGTAGAAGAATGTGAAAGAAAAGAGAATTCAACTCAAAATTTAAAAAAAGACAAATAATGCTGTAATTTTTATTAATTATACTTGGAAAAATAAAATTAGAATGAAAGGTATTAAATTTTCAAAAAGAAAATATAATTTGAACATATTTAGCAAATTATTTTAAGATATAATTTTAAAGACCTTGCAATTGATCAACTATCATAGCCATTTTAGATTATTTTGCATATTATATAAAGTGTCATTCTCCTAGTAAATGAAGATATCTAGAACATTCTAGTCAGCATTACTGAACAACATGGTTTTTGTGTGTTTCTGTTTGTTTATGTCTGTGTCTGACTGACACATGCATTCTCACATGCACATAAATATAGAGGCTGTATTTTGAGGTGATGGGGAACTATGAGCTCTGAAGTATCTGTAGTTAAGTCAAACACTTAAAAAAATTCTTAGTACTCAAATACTAGGATATGTGCAGAATTAGTGAGATATTTTGGTCTGTAAATCTAGAGTCAAAACTTTTAACTTGAGTTCTTTGAACTTAAAACAGATAAATATTTCAATGTAACTGATTTCCTATATTATCCTCTGAAATTTATTTTAGGAAATTTAAAGCATTATTTTGAGAAGGGACCTAGAAGTACCACTGATCTGTGACCTAGAATTTGTGTCTAAATGTATGTATTTCAATATTGATTTGCACTGTGACCTAATCCAAGGATTTCCAGTATCTTTCTTTCTTTCTTTTTTGTTTAGGTTTTTGCAAGGTAAATGGGGTTAAGTGGCTTGTCCAAGGCCACACAGCTAGGTAATTATTAAGTGTCTGAGATCGGATTTGAACCCAGGTACTCCTGACTCCAAGGCCAGTGCTCTACCCACTACACCACCTAACCACCCCTCTTTATTTCTTATAAACACTTTTAAGTAACAAAAAAAATACATTGTGAACTCCAGGATGACTTATTATTCTGCTCATAATATTCATTTAAATTTATTCATAAAATTTATCTAATAACCAAAAATGTCCTATCCAAAAGTTGTAAGTTAAATTTATATTATGTAATTGTTTTTTCAATATTGTATCTGTTTATTAATATTCAAGCAAATTATTTTGAAATTTTGGCCATTTTATATGAGTTGTTTTGTATTAAAGAAGTAATCTATCAAGACATCAAATGCTTATTATAAACAAAGTTTCGTATAAATTCCTTTATTTTATGAATTTACTGAACTATTAGTAAGATCTTAAATGGAGTTCTGATTTGAAATGTTTAACATAATATAATAATAATTATATATGTGTGTGTGTGTGTGTGTTTGATTTCTATTTTGAACTTTTTTTTCCACAAAGATTTGCAATATTTGCTCAAGAATTTAAAAAAGTGCACTCCAATTTGATTTGCAATTAAGGATACTTTTGCATTTGAAACAGAATAGAAAAAAAACAGAATAGAGTTAAGATGCTTGATCATACAAATATGATTAAGGAAATGATAGAAGAATTTTGCTAAAAGATAGAATTTCATTCTCTTTAATTTTTAGCTATTAATCACTCCTCAAAATGAATAGTTGAATCTAAAATATGCTCTTTTCAAGTTCAATGGCAAATCCTATATCAAGTAATAAATTTACTCATTTAATTTTATGTATTGTTCCTTTAAAACAATGTTTTGTGTATTAACCTAATAGTTTATGAAAAGTATCTATTCAAATATGACATGCTTTTCTACTGCTGGCACATCTGCTACAATCTGACAAAAAATTTACTGAATGAGTTAATCACACTGTCTACCAGTTCACTTCAATATCAACCCAATAGAAATAAGCCAACATTAATGGGCAATAAGTTTAAAGAGAGAGCAGTATTGACACTGCAATGGAAGCAAAGTAAGATTTTTTTTCTTCAGAATATTTGTTTGTCATTGATAACTTCAAAATAATTTGTAATGCCCTTGCCCAATAAGCATGATCTATCAACCAGTCTTGCATTTCTATTATAAAAAACTAAAGGTTTGCAATACCTCACCATATACTTATACATCTCATGAGGAATTGAAAAGTAAAGAGTGAATGGGAAAGTTATCTTTTCAGTTAAGTGTACGAAATGTAAATGAAGATATAAGTATGCCTCTGACAATAAATTAAAATGAGCTTGTACTAGAATGTGAAACCAATATGTTGGTTTGGAAACAATTTGATGACAGATTGAAAAATTGTCCAAACTTTTGTTTAGTCAGAAGATGTCACAGTGTGATTTAATGACTGAAACAATGACAACAAAATTGTCTACATGATTATGATGATTTCTTATCCTGCATAAATAAACATGTAATGCTTAAAATGGGCATATGTCCCTTGTCTTACAGGGGAAAGCCTGTTTGTAACACAGCTTTGTAGTTATTTAATGCATCAGAAACCATTAAGTTTACCATAGTACAAAACCTATGAATCACCGTTATTAACCACTGTTTGCCAGCTATTAAATATAAGAATAACTGATCTAATCAAGGAGAGTATTTCCTTTCATTATGAAGATACAACCTTTCCATCTTTTTTTGCTGGGGATTCTTCACCATATTATTCATTCAGATCCTCTATTAAAATCTCTCCAATATTAATGGAAAATATCATCTTGATCTTTCAATAGTATTTAGAGTATAGCAGCACTTAGTCAGCCACATTTATTTTTGTATTTGATTTCTTTTCCAATTTAATATAAAGACAGTTTTCAACATTCTTTTATGTAAGATTTTGAGTTCAGCATTTTTCTCCCTCTCTCCCTTCCCTTCTACCTTCCAAGGGAACAAGCAATCTGACATAGGTTATAGATCTTAGCACATATTATCCCCCATGTTTGATACTGCCATTTGTTATCATACATTTACTATATAATATCTTCCCTTCAACTTCCTTGATTTTTGGTGGGGCAAGAGTTTATAATATTATAATTTTTTCAGAAACTTGATTATATTGTTATTGAAAATAATTTAAAAATCTAAATAGGTAACATGAACCTCAACTTTTCCATTTTATTATAGATAAATAATTTTACTAAATGCAAAATATATCTGCGAATATGTGATCAGTAAGAAGGAAATGCTATTTCCTTTACTTACATTTAATTGCTGATCAGGCAGAAGTGTATAGATCTCAAAATGCTGCTATATGCAGAACCAGTACAATCATTCATTTTAATTAAATCATTTCAAACCAAGCCCAGAGGGGGAAAAATCATCTAACACCCACTTGATTATTTTCTATGGAACAGGTCCATTGTGATATGTAGTGTGTTCATATACTCATATATTTCTTATCTAATTTTTCAGGAAAATTCAATACATACACAAGTACAAAGATCACCTGGAAGACTAAACTTGTCTGAATAAATAAACAATTTATTCTTCTTTTATTTATTTCTAGAATGGTGCAAATTTTTTCTCCCAGTAACTGCTTAGTGCTATGCTTTCTTTTCAATCTATCTACCCAGAAGGATATTAAGGAATTTAAGCAGCATCTTAAAGTTTTATAACCTGATTCTCTCCTCCTGGCTTCACAGGGCACCAGAGCATACCCTCCAGAGCTACAGTGGAGAGAGAGAAGCCTCCCTTCACATTCTTCTTTGAATCTGTTCCATTTGGATGGATGATCATTCAACTGTAGCCAGCAGCTGTTGTCTAATGCAGGTTACTAAACCTAATGTTGGTTCCTAAGAGGCTTAGGGAGCCACTTAGGAATTTGTCTTAGTGGAGACATGCTGTCAGCAGCTGAGAAAACTGAGGTTTGTGTGCAGGTTTATGCAAGGTCTATAGCTTGCTTCCAGCTATGTCACCAACCAGCAACATAAAATGAAGTTAGTTCACATTCATAAAGTTGCTTTGCTGTGATGGGAGTTTGAGGAAAGATTTCCTAAACTATCCACATCTCACTTTCCTATAGTTTTCCCTCACAAAACACACACACACACACACACACACACACACACACAAACACACAGACAAGAGGTCATCTATTCTAACACCTTGCTGTCTGACAAGTTTTCCTTAGACCTGTGCAGAGCATGGAATTATAAATTAGAGGGGATCAACAAGATCAGAATGCAATACAATTTTTAAAAAATCCTTTCTTAAAAATATTTCAGGAAAATACTTTTGGTTTTAACTTTTATTAAGTGAAATTCTTTTTTATGATAATATTAAAGTATTATGGAGATAGGTTTCATTTACCCACAAAGACCCTAAAAACTTAAGCAGTTCTATGGATCTCCATTATTCCATTCACAAAGTCAGTTTCAAGAAAGTCACTTTTAGTAACAGAAATGAATTCTAAATAGGCCATTGATATTGAGTTTTAGGAGTAATCTTAATATAAAAATCGACAGATGCAATTTTACGTGCTATGAAATGTAAATTCAATTTAACAACATGAGACATACAGTTGTGATATAATTATACAATAAAGAAATATTAAACAAAATAATAACCCTTGCCATATTGTAATGTCTCCTGTATCAAAGTACATTTTTTCTTACTTGCTTTAAGTATAAAGCAAGTGTGTGTAGTTTACTACAGATTTTTGTCACCTAAAATACTTGGTATAGTGGATACAATACAATGTCAGGAATAGGGAGGAGCTAAATACTCAGTACTTAAATTAATTTGCTGTGTGACCTTTGAACAAGTTACTTTTTCATCCCAATACTGGGTTTGGTTTTGGTTTTTATCTTTTTAAGGAATAAAATGCAGTTAGGTTCTATAACCTCTGAGTTCTTCCCAGAGTGATTTCATTTATTTTATTAGTATAACATAAATGTAAATCATAATTCCTCTTTGAGTCTATAGATTAAAAATTCCTGAATATCGGGATATAGGGGCTGCATAAAGATAGTCATACTCAAATTTAACCTTAATTTAAAATGCTAATATGGCTAACCTTTCCAGCATGAATATTAAAGCTATTGTCTTTTAACTAGCTAAATACTGCTAGTTTATTTCATGCTCAAGGACAGGTTGATTTGCAAAGGAACTAACTCCCATTTATTCTTTAACACCTGATTTCAATAAGATCAATATGTAATAGTCAAATAAATGCATGTTATTCATTATCATTATTTTGATTTCACTTTTATTTTTGCAAGTGCATGTAAAGATAGTTTTTCATATTCATCCTTTTGCAAACTTTAGACATCCACATTTTTCTATCAATCCTTTTTCCTTCAACCAGTCCCACATCAGCAAACAATTTGATATAGATTATACATGTATAATCATGCTTAACATAAGTCTATACTAGCAAAATAAAGCTAGAACTAAGAAAACACAAGAAAGAAAGAAAAAGCAAAAAAAGTTAAGTGAACACAATAAGCTTTGCTCTGTATATAGAATACATATTTTTTTTTCCTCAGGATTTGGATGTCATTTTTCATGTCAGTTCTCACAGGGTCTCTTTGATCACTCTACTGCTGAGAGGATCGGCAGCCATCAATTTGGTCAAATCATAATGCTGTTGTTAATATGTACAATGTCCTCCTGTTTCTTCCCTCAGCAGAAGTTAAAGCAAGCCTTTCCATATTTTTCTGAAAGATGGCCAATCATGATTTTTTGCAAGGAAAATGCATGATAGGACACCTTTATTCTGCATGTTATTATCTGCTTTAGATGTTTTGCTTTTTAATGGCATGCATTTCTTGCAATTTCATGCAAAGGTAATTTTCTCCATTCATGCTATTGCAAGCTTTTGAGTTCCATATTATTTCACCACCTTTCCTTCCCTCTCTCATCTCCATGGAAAGAAACAATCTTCTATGTATATCTCCAATCATCTATAACATATATCCTTATCAGGCAAGTTTTGAAAGAGGAATTTGAATTAAGAGGGGAAAAATCATGAGAAATAAAGGAAAAAATACAAAAAATTTTAAAAAAGTGAATATATTATGTTTTTCTCTGCTTTTAGAGTCTATAATAGTTTTTGTGTTTTTTTCTTTTAGTTGTGTTAGGGGAGTATTCTATACAAGCTATCCTTGCCAGAGTCTTTATATCCCATAATCTGATTTATAGGAAATAGGACTATTGGAGATTGTCTGATGCAGGATTCTCTTGGCCTCAAATGGTTTCAATTCTTCCCTTATCAATAAGGCACAACAGCACATCATCAATGCCAAGCAAACAATAATTTCTCTTGTGAGATGACAAAATTCAACAATCAGTTATATCCAAGCCTGTTTTGAAAAGTAGGGTCTGTCCTCTCAGAAGAGATTGCAACAGTCAGATAAATCATAACCTGTCTCTCAATGGACTAATTGTTAATATGATATTTCCTCTCTAACCTTCCAGTTTTAAATTGTAAGGGGCTGATTATTATGATACAATTGTCAATACGTTAAAATTAGAACAAGGGAAGGACCATGTCAGCTTATTATTCGTAGGGTTATATTGCTTTGCTGGTTCAAAGAGCATGCAGTTTGATTGCCCTTTGGGCATGGTTCCAAATTGTTCACCTGAATAATTGGATAGTTCACAATTCTGCAAATAGTGTGTTAGTGTCCAATTTTTCCTATACCCTCTCCAACATCAATCCTTTTCCTTTGTTGTCAATTTAACAAATCTGATGAGTGCAGGGTAGTTGGTACTTCAGAAATTTTTTAATTAGCTTTTCTCTAATCAATAATGATTTAGAACATTTTTCAGAATTTATTTCATTTTATTTTCCCCAAATTACATGCAAAAATAAATTTTGATATTCACTTTTTAAACTTTTGAGTTCCAATTCTCTCCATTCTGCCCACCTCACTCACTTCATTAAGAAAGTTCTTGATTTAAGTTAAAAGAGTTATGCAAAACTTTACCGCAATAGTCAATACTGTGAATGTAAACAAGACTGAGAAAAAAAGAGAAACTTTAAGAAAAATAGAGTAACAAATATGTATACTTCAAACAATATTCAGACATTATCAACTCTGTCTTTGAGAATGGATAGTGTTCTTTATCATAAGTCCCTTAGAGTTCCTATAACAGAATAAAATTCCATCATAATCACATACCACAATTTATTTAGTCATTCCCCAACTGATGGGCATTCCCTCAATTTCCAATTCCTTATTACTAGAAAAGAACTGCATTAAATATCTTTTTACATATTAGTCTTTTTCTTTCCTGTTTTTCATCTCTGCTGTTATATAGACATGGCAATAGCATTGCTAGGTCAAAGACTAGACATAGTATTATAATTCTTTGTGCATAATTCCAAATTGCTCTGGAGAATTGTTGAATCATTTCACAACTCCTCCAACACTGCTTTAATGTCTCATTTTCCCTACATATCTTCCAACATTTGTAATTTTCTCTTTCTATCCTATTTGTCAATCCAATAGGTACAAGGTAGTACCTAAAAATAGTTCTCCAATTATTTCTCCAATCAAAATGTTAGGACATTTATTTAATATGACCATAAATAGAATTGATCTTTTCATCTGAAAGCTGTTCATATCTTTTGATTATCATTAATTGAGAAATGCAATTTATTTTTATATATGATACCAGGGTAACTTTCCCTTGATAATTTCTTGAGACATGAGGTTTCTCGTTTTTAATTATGTCTTGCAGGTAGTCCAATAAATTTTAAATTTTCTCTTCGGGATCTATTGTTGAGGTCAGCTGTTTTCCCAATTACATATTGTTTTCTAGTTTTTCATTCTTCTGGTTTTGTAATATTGTTTCTTGATTTTGCACAAAGTCATCAGTTTCCTCTTGCTCAATTCTATGTTTTAAGGAATTATTATCCTCAATGAACCTTTGTATGTCTTTTTTACATTTGGCCAATTCTGCTTTTATAATATTTTATTTATTTCTTTTTGCCACTAGACGCAATAGTAGTTTTCAAAAGCTACTAGTTTTCAACAACACCAGCTTTGCAAGGTTTTGAGGTACATATTTTTCTCCTTTTCTCCTTTCCTTACCCTATACCCCTAAAAATAAATCTATTATAAGCTATACACCTGCAATAATGCTATACATAGATCCATATTAATCATTGGGAAAGAAGAATCATATCAAAATAGGGGACAAACTAGAGAGAAATAACTTTTAAAATTTGAAGACAACAAGCTATAGTCAGTATTTTGTACTCAATAGTTTCTTCTCTGGATATTGATGCTTTTTTCATCACAAGTCTTTTGGAATTGACTTTGATTATCATTACTGCTGTAATGAAAAATTTCATTGTGGTTGATCATCATGCAATATAGTTGTAAGTGTTTTCAGTGGTGCTGCTCAATTTACTTAGTTCATGAAACATTTTCCAGGCTCTTCTGAAGTCCTGTCCCTCATGATTTCTTATAGAACAGTAATGTTTCATCATATTCACCTACTACAATTTGTTCAGTCATTCAACAATCAATGGACACCCCATAGATTCCAATTTTTGCCACCACAAAAAGAGTTACTATAAATATTTGTGTGCATTTAAGTTTCTTATGTTTATCGTGTGATCTCTTTGGGATTCAGACATAGAAATGTTATTGCTGAATAAAAGTGTATACAATTTTATTGCTGTTTGGACAAAATTCCAAAAAGCTCTCCTGAAATGTCAGATCAGCTCAAACCACCACAAACAGTACAGTTGTGTCCCTCTTTTGCCACATCTCCTCCAACATTGATCATTTTCCTTTTTATTGGCCAATCTTTTAGGTATGAGATGATATCTCAGAGTACATTTAATTTATATTTCAAAAATCAAAACTGATTTTGAGCATTTTTATATGACTTCAGATAGTTTTAATTTATCCACAAGAGGATTGCCTTTTCATATTCTGTGACAATTTGTAAATTGGGGAAGGATTTGTATTGTAAATTTGACTTAGTTCTCTATATATTTTAGAACTGACTCATGTCAAAAGCATGTAGTTGTAAAACATATTTCCTCATTTACTATGTTCCTTTTAATCTTTATTGTATTGGTTTCATTTGTGCAAAAACTTTTCAAATAAGTGTAATCAAAAAGTAGCCATTTTGCTTTTTATAATGTTCACTATCTCTTCCTTGGTTATAAACTGCTCCCCTTTACATAGATCTGACAGGTAAACTATTTCTTATTTTCCTGATTGACATATGATATTATCTTTTTTTGTCTAAATCTTGTACTCATTTTGACCTTATCTTGGGATAGGGTGCGAAATGTTATTCTATACCTAGTGTCTACCATATTATCTGCCACTGTTTCCAACTGGTTTTTTAAATGATTCTATAGAAATTTATTAAAACAGAACTTTGTTGATAAGACAATAGAACTCAATATTACAACAATTTGATCATTTATGCATTAGACCTTTCCTGTGGAACTTCTAAGGTTTCTTGGACTGGGAAACTGTATCACTCAGGCTTTCTATGGGTTCTTCCCCTCTATATTTTGCTTAGGTCATAATTTGATGGCTTTTGGAGTTTAGAGCAGAACTAGTTTCTCAGAATTCCTGCCTTCATGCCACAAACTTGGCTCTACCGCCTCTAATCTCAAATAAAGTAAAAGCAACAAAAAATCTCGTTAAAAGAACTAAGGAAGGAAAGTACATCTTCTAAAAAGTCAGCATTGGTAATGAAACCATATAATTACTAAACAGGTATGCACGTAGTGGTATACCATCCACATTACTAAAGAAAAATTAGAGTGAATTGCCAGGCAATATATAGAGCAAAGTATTAATAATGGGAGCCCTCAATCTTCCTCAATCAGAATTCGATTATTCTAAAAACAAAATAAACAGGATAGATGTTAAGAAGGTGAAGGAAATCTTAAAAACCTTATATATTATAGATCTCTGGAAAAATTAATAGGGCCAGCAAAGAACATAACTTTTCTTTTTTTAAGCAATTTAGATTTTATTTATTTTGAATTTTACAATATTTCCTCCACTCTTGTTTCCCTCCCCCCACTCCCCACAGAAGGTAATCTATTAGTCTTTACATTGTTTCCATGGTATATATTGATTTCAGTTGAATATGATGATAGAATTATCATATTCTTTTTTTAAATTTATTTTTCATTCTCATTTTGTACAAATATTTTTCTTTACATTAATAAAATATACTTGTTTACAATAAACAAAATAATCCTCCCCCCATGAATATAGATAGACTTGCTTGGGCAAAAAAGTAAAGGGGGAGAAAAAAAATTAAAATAAAAAAAAATAATAGGAATAGTTGTAGGTATGGCCAGGTGGTGCAATGGACTAAGCACCAGCCCTGGAGCACGAGCACCTGAGTCCATATAAAGCCTCGTAAAGCCAATAATCACCCAGCCATGTGACAAGCAAGCCACCCGATCCTCACTGCCCTGCAAAAACCAAAAAGAAGAAAAAAAAGACCCAAAATAAAATAAAATAGTAATAATAGTAGGGGTGACTGGGTGGCAGACAGAGCATTGACCCTTGAGCCAGGAGCACCCGGATGTGAATCCGGCCCCAGACACCCAATGATCACCCTGCTATGTGGCCCCAGGAAGTCCACCCAGCCCAACTTGCCCTGTACGCTCCCCCAAATAATAATAACAAAAAATGTGTTTCAGTCTTTGTTCCAACACCATCAATTCTGTTGTGAGTGGATCACATTCTTTATGATAAGTCCATCACAAAAGTTACTTCCATATTTTTCCAATGTTGCCATTGCTGATCACAACTCCCTCCTTTCTTATTTCTCCACTACCATGTACTATATTTTCTCTCTCCTTTCACTCTGATTCTGCTGTAGGGTCACTGACTGGCGCAGTAGACAGATCCCTGGTCTTAGGGCCAAGAAGCCCTGAGCCCCCATACCACCCCTGAGGTCCAACATCCACTTGGCCTTATGGTCCTGGGCAGGCCATCCAATCCCAGCCCCTTGCAAGAAGTAAGAAAAGAAAATGTGTTATATCTGACCACTGTGCCCCCATGGTCCATCCTTTCCTCCTTTATTCACATCCCCACCCCTTCCCGCTGCTCCCCCCTCCTTCTTACTCCAGTTGTCTATACCCCATTGATTATATTTGCTGTTTCCTCTCCTCGCCATCTCTGATGCGAGCAAAGTTTCCCTCATTGCCCCTAGCCTCCCCGCTTCCATATCATTGCAATAGCTCATTGTAATAAAAAAAAATCTTATTATGTGAAATAGCTTGGACTATTGCCCCTCACCTTTTTCTTTCTCCAATTCCATTTCCCTTTTTTTCTTACTGACCCCATTTTTACACCATATTTTATCTTTGAATTCAGCTTTCTCCTGTGCTTCAACTATAAAAGCTCCCTCTACCTGCTCTATTAACTGAGATGGTTCATATGAATATTATCAGTATCATTTTTCTATACATGCAGTTCATCCTTATTAAGTCCCTCATATTTTCCCCCCTCTCCTCCAATCTCCATTCTTCACCTGAATCCTGTATCTGAAGATCAAACCTTCTGTTCAGCTCTGGCCATTCCAAAAGGAACCTTTGAAATTCCCCTGGTTCATTGAAAGTCCATCTTTTTCCCTGGAAGAGGACATTCAGCCTTGGTGGGTAGTTCATTCTTGGGTGCATTCTAAGCTCTTTTGCCTTCTGGTATATTGTATTCCAAGCCCTACGATCTTCCAATGTAGCTGCTGCTAAGTCCTGTGTGATCCTGACTGCAGCTCCATGATATTTAAACTGTGTCCTTCTGGCTGCTTGTAATATTTTCTCTTTGACTTGGGAGTTCTGGAACTTGGCTATAATATTCCTGGGGGTTGGTTTTTTGGGATCTCTTTCTCAGGGCAATTGGTGGATTCTCTCCATTTCTATTTTGCCCTCTGCTTCTAGAATATCAGGGCAATTTTCCTGTAGTAATTCTTTTAAAATGATGTCAAAGCTCTTTTCCTGATCATGACTTTCAGGTATTCCAATAATTTTCAGATTATCTTTCCTAAGTCTGTTTTCCATATCAGTTGTTTTTTCAATGAGATATTTCACATTTTTCTTCTAATTTTTCATTTTTTTTGGTTTTGAATATTGATTCCTGATTTCTGGTAAATTCATCAATCTCCCTGAGTTCTATTCTTTCTCTGAAGGATTTATTCTCCTCAGAGAGTTTTCTTATCTCTTTTTCCATCTGGCCAATTTTGCTTTTTAAAGCATTGTTCTCCTCAATAACTTTTTGAACTGTTTTATCCATTTGACCTAAGCTGTTTTTTAGCATGCTATTTTCTTCTGCATTTTTTTGGATTTCCTTGACTTAAGCTGCTGATTTCATTTTCATGTTTTTCCTTCATCTCTCTCCTTTCTTTTGCCAGTTTTTCTTCTAACTCCCTCATTTGATTTTCAAAGTCTTTTTTGAGCTCTGTCATAGCCTGAGCCCAATTTTTGTTTTTCTTGGAGTCTTTAGACGCAGGAGCTTGTGCTTCCTCATCTTCAGACTGAGTATTTTGATCCTTCTTGGGCTCATTTGAACAATATTTCTCAATGGTCTTCCTCTTGTTTCTTTGTTCATTCATTTTCCCAGCCTAAGCCTGTTTTTGGGGGGTGCTTCCTGAGCTTTTGGGACACTCCCACAAGGGTCTCAGTGTGTGAGGTTCTGTCCTCCCTCCTGGTCTGGCTGAGGTGGGGGGGGGGCTGTTGTTCTATGGAGGGGGCCTAGACTGTGATCAGGATCAGAGCCCCAGAGTCCTGTTCCAGGGGCAGAGGACAGAGCTCTGCATTCTCTCTTCACTCCCCTCCCTCAGCTCAATGGGCTCATGTACTTGGGGCTCCTGCTTACTGGCTCCACCTGCTTCTTTTTCTGGGCCTAGGCTTCCAAAAGACCAGGCTGCTGGCTGTGTGCCCTGAGGGCTGGGCTCCACATGCTTGTTCTGGCAGAGGTCCCCTGCTGTTCCCCCACTTTTCCCTGGTTCTCCCCGGGGTGCAGCTCAGGAGATGACCCCGCCACTGAGAGTTGAGGCTCCCAGCACCCTGGGGCTGCCTCCAGGAGGCTGGTGTTCTTTGGCTCTGGCGGGCCACCCCTCTGGCAGGCCCCCCTCCAACCCTGGGGAGCAGAGCCTTTCTGCTCTTTTCCAGGTCATCTTGAGTAGGAGAACTGCCTCACTGGGTCCCTTTTTGGGTTCTGTCTTTCAAACATTTAGTTAGAGTCCTTAGTTTATGAGTTTTTATCAGAGAGCTCCTAAGACTAGATCCCTTCATGTCGCCATCTTGGCTCCACCCCCGAATAATCATATTCTTAACGAAGAAAAATAAAATATAAGAGATAGGAAAATTACATAATAAGATATGTTTTTTCTAAATTTAAGATAATAGTCTTTGGTCTTTGTTCAAACCCCACAAGTTTTTTTGCTGGATACAGGTGATATTCTCCATGGCAGATAATCTAAAACTGTCCCTGGTTGTTGTACTGATGTAATAAGCAAGTCTATCAAGATTGGTCATCACCCCCATGTTGCAGTTAGAGTGTACAATGTTTTTGTGGTTCTGCTCATCTTGCTCAGCATCAGTTCATGCAAATCCTTCCACGCTTCCCTGAATTCCCATCTCTTCTGGTTTCTAATAGAACAATAGTGTTCCATGAAACACATATACCACCAATGACATTCATATAACACAGTTTGTTAAGCCATTCCCCAGTTGAAGGACATTTATTAATTTCCAATTCTTTGCCACCACAAACAGGGCTGCTATGAATATTTTTTGTACAAGTGATCTTTTTACCCTTTTAAATAATCTCTTCAGGGTATAGACCCAGTAGGGGTATTGCTGCATCAAAGGGTATGCACCATTTTGTTGCCCTTTGGGAACAATTCTGAATAGCTCTCCAGTAAGATTAGTTGAGTTCACAGCTCCACCAGCAATGTATTATTGTCCCAGATTACCTACATCCCTTCCAGTGTTTATCATTTTCTTGTCATCTTGGCTTTTCTGATATGTGTGAGGTGGTATCTCAGAGATACTTTAATTTGCATTTCTCTAATGAGTAATGGTTTAGAACTAGTGTGCAAAAGAATATGGATCACTTTGATTTCCTGAGCTGTAAATTGCCCTTCCATATTCTATGACCATTTTTCAATTGGGGAATGACTTTCTTCTTTGAAAATTTGAGTCAGTTCTCTGTATATATTAGAAATGAGTCCTTTGTAAGAAATACTAGTTGTAAAAATTGTTTCCCATAACTAAATTTGTTCTGATCCTGGTTACAGTGGTTTTGACTGTGCAAAAGCTTTTTAATTTAATGTATTCAAAATTATCTAGTTTGTTTTTAATGATGTTCTGCATCTCTTCCTTGGCCATAAACTGCTTCCCTTTCCATAGATCAGACAGGCATCCCACTCCTTGATCTTCTAATTTGCTTATAATATTATTTGTTTATGTTTAAATGTATCCATTTTATCTTATCCTGGTATAAGTTGTGTTGTGTTGGTCTAATCTAAATTTCTTCCATACTAACTTCCAATTTTCCCAATAGCTGAACTCTTTGGGTTTATCAGACAGGAAATTTACTATAATAATTTCATGCTATTACACCTAATCTATTGCACTGATCCACCACTCTGTTTCTTAGCCAATATCAGGCAGTTTTGAGGACTGATGTTCTATAATATGATTTAAGATCTTTTAAGCCTATGCCACCTTATTTTGAACTTATTTTCATTGAATCAACAGAATTTCTACATATAAGTTTAATAGAAACTTTTTCTAACTCATTAAAGAAAATTTATGAATGTTGATTTATAGGGTACTAAACAAGTAGTTTAGTTTTGGGAGAATTTTCATTTTTATTATATTAGATTGACCTATCCATGGACAGTTGATGTTTGCCCAGATATTTAAATCTGATTTTATTTGTGTGAGAAGTGTTTTGTAATACTTTTCAAAAAGTTTTTGAATCTACATTGGCAGGTAGACCCCCAGTATTTTATATTATCTGAGGGTACTTTGAATGGAATTTATCTTTCTAGTTCTTTCGGCTGTATCTTGGAAGCTATATACAAAATGGTGAGGAGTTATGTGGATTTATTTTATGTACTGCTACTTTCCTATAGTTACTAATTATTTCCAGTAGTTTTTTAGATGACTTTTTCGGATTCTCTAGGTGTAACCTAATGTCATCTGCAAAGCATGAGAGTTTTGTCTTTTCTTTCCCAATTCTAATTCATTCAATTTCTGTTTCTCTTAATGCATAAGCAAATATTTCTAATACAATATTAAATAGTAATGGTGATAAAGGACAACCTTGTTTCATCCCTGATATTTTTGAGAATGCATGTAGCCTATCCCCATAATACTTATTAATGGTTTCAGATAGATACTTCCTATTATTCTGAGAAACAATCCATTATTTACACACTCTCTAGTGTTTTTACTAGGAATGGGTTCTGTATTTTGTCAAAAACTATTTTAGCATCTATTGATATAATCATATAATTTCTGATAGGTTTGTTGTTGTTAAAATTAATTTTACTAACAGTTTTCCTAATATTGAACCAACCCTGCATTACTGGGATAAATCCTACTTGATCATAATGTATTATCCTAATAATAAATTGCAATTGTTTTGCTACGATTTTATTTAAGGTTTTTGCAGCTATATTCATCAAGGAGATAGGTCTATAATTTTCTTTCTCTCTATTAACTCTTACTGGTTTAGGTATCAGTACCATATTGGTTTTATAAAAAGAGTTAGGCAGAGATCTGTCTACCCTGATTTTCCCAAAAACTTTCAGTAGAATTGGAAACAATTGTTCCTTAAACATTTGATAGAATTCATTTGTGATTCCATCTGGCATTGATGACTTTTCTTAAGGACATCAATAATAACTTGCTGAATTTCTTTTTCTGAGATAGGGCTATCTATTTTTTTAATTTCCTCTTCATTTAATCTGGGCAACTTATATTTTTGTACATATTCATCGATTTCATTAAGATTGTCAAATTTATTGGCATATTGTTGTGCAAAATAATTCTGAATTATTGCTTTAATTTCCTCCTCATTGGTGGTAAGTACAAAATTTTCATTTATCATGCTAGAATTCAGTTTTCTTCATTCTTCTTTTAAATCAAATTGACCAGAGGTTTCTCAATTTAATTGGTTTTTCATAAAACCAATTCTTGGTTCTATTTATTAGTTCAATAGTTCTCTTGCTTTGGATTTTTAAAATGTCATCTTTAATTTTCAGAATTTTTAATTTAATATTTAATTGGGGGTTTTAATTTGTTCTTTCTCTATTTTTAATTGCATAATTAGTTCATTCATTTCTTCTTTCTCTAATTTATTTATGTAAGTATTTAAAGCTATAATATATACCCTGACAGCCACTTTGAGTGACTCTCATAGGTTTTGGTATGTTGTTTCATTATTGTCATTACCTAGGATGAAACACTTGATTCTTTCCATAATTTGTTGCTTGATACACTCATTCTTTAAAATGAGGTCATTTAGGTTTCAATTAGTTCTGGCTCTATATCTCCCTGGTCCAATATTGCATATTATTTTTATTGCATTATGTTCTTAGAAAGATGTATTCGTTCTTTCTACCTTTCTGCAATTGATCATTAGGTTTTTATGCCCTAGTACTTAGTTTTTGTGCAAGTGCCTTGTACTGCAGAAAAACAAGTATGTTCCTTTCTATCCCCATTCAGTTTTCTCCTTACATCTATCATATCTAGCTTTTCTAACATTCTATTTACCTCCTTAACTTTCTTCTTCTTTAGTTTATGATTCAATTTATCTAAATCTGTGAGTGGGAGGTTGAGGTCTTCCAGTACTAGAGTTTTGCTGTCTATGTATTCCTGTAGTTCTTTAAACTTCTCCTCTAAGAATTTGGATGCTATCTCATTGGGTGCATATATAGTCAATATTGAAATCACTTTATTATCTATGGTAACTTTTAGGAAGATACAGTTTCCTCCATTATCTATTTTAATGCTATCTATTTTTACAGCTGCTTTGTTTCAGATAAGATTGCTATCCATGCTTTTTTCACTTCAGCTGAATCCAAATATATTTTGCTCCAACCTTTTACTTTTACTCTATATGTATCTCTCTGCTTCAATTGAGTTTCTTGTAAGCAGCTTATTGTAGGATTTTGGTATTTAATCCACTCTGGTTTTAGCTTACCTTTTTAGGGAGAGTTCATCCCATTCACATTCAAAGTTATATTTATTAACTCTTTATTGTCCTCCATGCTATCTTCCCTCTGTTTGTATTTTCCTCCTTCCCCCCTTATCCATATTCCTCAGTATTTTTTAGAATACTACCCCCTTCAGTGTGTTTGCCATCCTATATCTACCCCCAACGCTTTCTTTCCCCTTTCCATTTGTCGCTTTCCCCTTTCCTTCCTTCTGTTAGTTCCCCGTTTATTTCCCCCTCCCTGTCTCCATCCTCCCTCCCCTCCCCCCCCTTTAATAAATGAAAGGTAAGAGGTTTTTTAAGCAAACTGAGTATGTTTGTAAGTTAATTTTAAGCCAGGTCTGATGCAAGAAAGATTCAGGTGTTTCTCATTTCCTCCCTTCTTCCCCTCTATTGCCATAAGGTTTTTGTACCCCTTAATCTAATGAGATTTACACTGTTCAATCCCCTCCCTCCTCCCATCTCCTGTCTCCCTTTTTAAGGAAGATGTTTTTTTTAAAAGCATTATCCATCATTTCTACCTAAGTATATTTTATCTATTAGAGTTACAGTTCTTGAGAGTTATTAGAATTTTTCTCCCAAGTAGTGTTATAGCCAGTTTCATTCCATTGGATAGCAGTCTCATAGATAAGTCATGACTGTCTATTCACTTCTGCCTTGATATATTCTGTCTGTTAGAGTTACAGTTCTCAAGAGTTATCATAATTTTTTCCTATACTGGTGTATAGCCAATTTCATGTGATTGGACAGAAGTTTTTTTCTTTATTCCCCCCCTCCCCTTTTTTACCTTTTCATGTGTCTCTTGAACCTCCTGTTTGATGTCCATATTTTTCTATTTAGCTCTGGTATTTTCATCAGGAATTTTTGGAATTCTTCTATTTCATTAAATGTCCATCTTTTCCCCTGAAAAGGAAGCCTCATCTTTGTGGGATAGTGGATTCTTGGATGCATTCCAAGCTCCCTTGCTCTTCAGAATTTCCAGTTCCAGGCCCTTTGATCCCTTAATGTTTATGCAGCCAGGTCCTACATAATCCTTACTGTGGCTCCATAGAATTTAATTATTTTCTTTCTGATTCTTTGCAGGATTTTCTCTTTTAACTGATAGTTCTGGAATTTGGTCACCACAGTCTTTGGTGTTTTCATCTTAAGATCTCTTTCTGGAGGGGATCTATGTAGTCTTTCAGTAACTATTTTGCACACTTGTTCCATGATATCAATACAATTTTCCATCACTAGATCCTCTAATTTTAAGTCCAGTCATTTTTTCTCTTTAATGTTTTCAGAAATTCCAAAAGATCTCATGCTGCCCCTCCTCAATCTATTCTCTAGGTCAGTGGTTTTGCTGATGGGGTATTTTACATTTTCTTCTATTTTTTCTATTTTTTGTTTTGTTTAACAGGCTCTTGCTGTCTCATGAAATCATTAGTTTCTGAAGACTCTATTCTTTTTTTAGAGATAAGTTTTCTTCATTTACCTTTTGCAATTCCTTTTGCAATTGGTCAATTCTATTTTTGAAAGAGCTTTCCATTTGACCAATTCAGCTTTTGAGAGAATTATTTTCTTTTTGAATTTTCCCACTTTAGTTTCTGAGAGAATTATTCTCTTTTTGTTTTTGTCCAATTGTCTTTTCCAATGATTTGTTTTCTTGTTGCAAGTTGTTAAACTTCTCTTGGGTTTCTTTCCCCAAATTTTACAATAGATTTTTAAACTCCTTCCTTGCTTCTTCAAGGAAGTTATTCGGTGCTGGAGACCAGATCATATTCTCCTCAGAGGTTCTACGTCTCTCTGAGTTAGTGTCTTTTCTTTCCAAGAATTTTTCCTATGGATCCACCTTTATGCTAAGCTTTCTTCATTTAGCTAAGACCTTGAGTTGTGGCAGGGCTGGTTCACAGAGGTTTGGTGTTGTAATACCTAGAGGCTTTCCTCACTGAGTGAAACATCTCCAGTTGGCCAGCAGGGGTTGCTAGAGGATTTGCTCACTGAGTGTAATTTCTCCTGTTGAACAGTAGGGTGCTGGTTGCTTTCTCTGGAGTGTCTGTGACCTTGATTGAGGCCTTTTCCCTTGTTCTGGAGGGAGTGATTGAAGCTGTTAATATCTTTTGTCTTCAATCAATGGTGGACTTTACCCTGAGGTTAGGTCATTCCTCTACCTATTGTCAGCTGACTTGGTTCTTCTGCTCAAACACATGTGCCTGGGGCAGAAGGCCTGTAATTGTGTTTGTTCTAGGAAGAGATACTTCAGTGGAAATGGCGGCTTGGACTCGGAGTTCCTCCAGACCAGAGGAGCCTAGGGATGATGTCCACAGCTCTCCTGCTCTGGAATTCTTCCCCCAGCTCCAGATAGTCAGTGCCAACACTAATTCCTCTTCTCCCTAAGTTGACCCAGGCCCCCACGGTCGACCAGGCTTTAGTCCAGCTGATCAAACTAGTCTGGATCTTTGGCCCTCAGGTTCCTGGGGATACAACCCCACCACTAATCAGGCTGATTCACTCCTGATCTGCCCTCTGTGCCTGGACTCACCCAGGAGTGCAGAAGACAAATCCTGGGGTGGATGCCCTTTCTCCTGACTTTTCTTTCTCGGTTACGTTGCTTGCATTTCTGTTAAGAGCTTTGTTTCATATCATATATATGGGTAAAGATCAGGAGAATTTAGAACTATGCCTGTCTTCTCTCTGTCATGTTGACTGAAGTCAAATCTTTCACTCTTTCCAAGTGTTATGATGGTATACTTAGAGAACCAGAATAAATTATCTGATAAACTTATTGAAACAACCGACAAATTCAGCAAAGGAGCAGTATATAAAATAAACCATCAGCATTTCTACATATGATCAACCAAGAGCAAGAGACAGAAAGAGAAATTTCCTTTAAAATAACTATAGGTACATACTTGGAAATCTATCCCCCAAGTCAAGCCCAGAAACTGTATGAATACAATTAGAAAGCATTTCTCAGCCATTTAAGTCAGATCTAAATAATTGGAAAAATTACAAATGTCATGGTTAGGTTGAACTAATAAATAACAAAAATAATAGCTCTACCTAAATTAAATTACTTATTCAGTGCCATACCAATCATCCTGCCAGATAAATACTTTAGCAAATTGGCAAAAATAACAAAATTCTTCCGGAGTGTAAAAAGGGCAAGAATAGCAAGGGAATTGGTAAAAAAAAGTGTAAAGATGTCCTATCTCTACTAGATCTAACACTATACTATAAAGCATCAATAATCACAACTGCCTGTTAATGGTTAAGAAATAAAGTAATGGATCAGTAGATTAGGATACTCTTTGACAAACCTAAAGACATAAACTTCTGGGATAAGAACTCAGTATTTGACAAAAATTATTGGGAAAAGTAGAAAATAGTATGGCAAAACTAGGGCTCGATCCACATCTCACACCCTGTCCCAAAATAAGGTTAAAATTGTTACAGGATTTAGAAATAAAGTCATGCCATAGATAAATTAGAGTACTTCATAAACTGAAAAAGAATGAATTTGACTATATTAAATTAATTTTTTGAACTATTAAAATCAATAGTGTCAATATTAGAAGGAAAGAAGAAAGCTGGTAAACAATCTTCACAACCAGGAGTTCTGACAAAGGTTTCATTTCTAAGTAATATAGAGAATTGCATCTAAATTATAAGGTCACAATTCACAGAAATTGATAAATATTCACAGGATATGAATAGACAGTTTTCAAATGAAGGAATTAAAGCAATATATAATCATATGAAAAATTCTTCATTTAATTATTGATTAGAGACATGCAAATTAAAACAACTATGAGGTATCATCTCACATCTATCAGATTGTCCAATATGAGAAAATGGGAAAACGATCAATGTTGGAGAAGTTTTGGGAGAACTGGAAGAGTGAGGCATTGCTGGTGTGATTGGATTCAGCCTTTCTGAAAAGCAATATGGAACTATGCCCAAAGAGCAATAAAACTGTTAATACCCTTGGACCAAACAATTCCAATTCTGTGCATATATTCAAAGGAAAGTATTAAATAAGTGAAAGGGAAAAGTCCTACATGCTCCAAAATAGTCATAGCAGCTATTTTTGTAGTGGCAATGTATTGTGCATTGAGGGAATGAGCATCAATTGGGGAAGTTATTTTACATGAATACTAGGGAATACTATTGCTCTATAATAAACAATAAATGGTCAGACACTAGAGAAGCATGGAATGACTCATGGGATCTGATGCTGAGCCAAGGGAGTAGAACCAATAGACCAATGTATACAGGACCAATAGTATTGAGAGATGACCATCCTTGATGGAAGTAACTACTCTCAGTATTGCAGAGAATGAGGACAACTATCATACACTGCTTATGGACTATATTATCCCCATCCAGAGGAAGAAACACAAAAGTAAACAAGCAAGCAAGCAGCAAAAACCTTTCAGAATCTGATGAATGCTTTATAAAGATTATCTTTTATGTATCTCTTTTCCTTAATCCTAATTCCTCAAACTGAAAATTACTAATTTGTAGGCATGTTTATCAAAATATGTATGAACAATGCTAAGCTAACATTTTGCCACTGAGGGGAGGGAAGTGGGAAGGGAAGATGGAAGGAAATTTTGTAACTTAAAAATATACATGTGCATATGGATGGAAGTAAATTTAAAAATAAAGAAACATCAGTGGTGGGACTAAGTCATGGCTATAGATGCAGCCACATATTCAGGAGGTCTCAAAGCAGAATTTCTCAAACTAATGAAACTTTCCAGCTGATCAGAAAGAGATTACAGGATATCTCTATGAATATGCAGTTAAATGTTGTCTGGTAATTCCTTTACAAAACCATTTCTGAAGTATAATAGGGCAGCATGGTTTACAAATGAATTATATTTTATATATACATATATATGTATAGATATATATACATATATACATAGATAAGGAAAATTAATTCCAATATTTTACAAATTAAATATGGAAAAAAAAGTAAAGAATGAGGTCCTTCCAAATTCCTTTCATGGCACAAATATGCTTTTTATGTTTAAACTAAGGTTAGCAAAAAGAGAGAAAGAATACTTTAGAACAATTTCCTTAATGACTATTTGCAAAAAATAACAAAATGATTTTAGCAAATATCACAAATATCACACCACGTCACTGTGATAATTATAGAAGGAATTTATAGGATGCATTTATAGTGCAATTTTATGAAAAAATCATCATAATTAATATATCAATAGCAGGCACAACAAAAATTATGTCATTATATCAATTGACACTTTAAAAGTCTTTTTAACAAAATACAATATCCATTGCTATTAAAAATACTAGGAAGCATAGGAATCAATGGAATCTTTCTTAAAATGGTAAGTAATATCTATGTAATATGAAGAGCAAACTTTATACATAATGGTAACAAATTTGAAGTTTTTCCACTGAGATCAGTGTGAAGAAAGGATGTCCATTATATAACCACTACTATTAAATATTGTACTAGAAATCCTAGCTATAACAATGAGAAAAAATGAAAGAGTATAAGTGTGCTACACACAAAAAGCTATTTCTTTTAGCACATGATAGAGGATATGCTTAGAGAATTCTACAGGATTAGTTCAGACTACTCAAAGCAATTAAATTTTTAACAGGGTTGCAAGATATAAGATAAATCCTCATAAATCATCAGCATTTCTACCTATTTCCATTGATACCCAGCGTGAAGCAATAGCAAGAAAAAATCAATTTTAATTCAGAGAGTTTAAAATCCTATTTTCCTGCCAAGACAAACAGAGAAGAAATCAAAATTTTCAATAATCCTAAAGGAGGAAAATAGAGGACTGAACATGAAAACAACTCTGTTACTACTTCATACTATAAAGATTGAATAACATCAGAGCAAAGGAGAATGACAAATATTTGAATGGATGTCAAAAAACAGATAAAATATTGTTGTTTTGGTAGAATTGTGAACTGGGTAAACCATTCTGAACAACTTGAAACTAAACTCAAAATCCTGACCCATATCTGTATCACAAAGAATAAGAAAAAGGTGTCAGACTTATAAAAATATGTCTGTATGTGCATGTTTATATCTGTGTGGTGACAAAGAATTAAAAATTGAAGGGATACACATTAATTAGGTAATGACTGAAAAAATGAGTGTGAAGAAATACTATTTAATGTGCAGTAAGAAATAATGATGGTGGATTGGTTCAGGGTACAAATCAAACTTGGAAGACATATTAGCTGACACAAAATGAAATGAACAGGATTAAGAGAAATATTGCAATAATAGTCAATAGTGAGAGCCTTAGCTACTATGATCCATCAGAATTACAAAGGGGTCAAGATGAAATATTATATTCACTTGCAAAGAGAGAATTGTTGAACTCTTGAGTGCAGAATGAATCATATTTTTCCATTTTCTTATTTTATTCTTTTGACAACATGGAAAATGTAGGATATCAATATGTTTTCCTTGACTATATTGACTGATATCCTTTATAATTTTACAAGAACATGACATCAAGTCAAGAAGACATGACATTCCCATTATATTGATTAAACTGAGGGCAATGTAGTGTAAGACATTCTTCTCACTCCTTCCAAAACTGTTTTAAACCAGTATCCTGATAGTATATGAAATACAAGTTTTGCTGTTGCTCGGGAACAAGTGGAACATCTTTGCCTTTTAGATATAGGTACATACCATGTCAAAGTACCAGAGCATTGCACTAATGTTCGACAGAACTTTAATATTCTATTTTTTATGGGAAAAATTTATGACAGTATGATTAATATAACCTGTCTCTTGATAGTCTAATCATCAGCATGGTAATTTTATGGCAATAATCTTTCAATAGTAGGGTCAAGTTAGCTTATCTCACAATGATTTAATAATCAGTGTGGTAATATTTGATGGCAAGCTTTTAACATTAAACTCTAAATGCATGATCTATGCTACCCAATTCTACAAACATAATCTTTTCCAAGCCCAATGACATTTGTTTCCAGCAAGCTGCCTGGTGGGTCATGGAAAGAACACTGTTGAATCACTACCCAGCATGATTTATAGTGAAAACTTCAATGTTATCTTCTTCATACCCCCAACGTTTTTTCTTGATTAATGAAAACATTTTTGCCAAGTGTTTTTGCTCTGTTCATCTGTTTCTACTGGTTCAAGAATTTGACTTTATTTAATAATGATTATATATGTACATTGGATCATATTTCTTAATTTTCCAAAAAGTGGGGTGTGCTGGTGAGAGAAAAAAGAGTATTTGGTATTGAAAATCAAAATAAATACATAAAATAAATACCTGCTCATCTCCTCCATCATTAATAAATAAAACAAACACTCTTTTCCACCAAAAACAAAACAAAGCCAATGGAAGGAAAAGCTTTCACTTTTCTCAAGGAATTCATAATCTAATGGAGGAAACAACATAAAATAAATATAAATAAAAAAATGGGAAGTATCCCAGAGGGAAGACATTAAATTAGGGAGACTGGGGAAAGACAAACTGCAAAAGGTACCATTTTATTTGATTCATTTTGCTGTTCCTGTTTTTGTTTTTTGCAAGGCAAATGGGGTTAAGTGACTTGCCCAAGGTCACACAGCTAGGTATTTATTAAATGTTTGAGGTCAAACTTGAAATCAGTTATTCTTGAATCCAGGGCTGGTGCTCTATCCACAGCTCCACTAGCCACCCAATTTTAGTTGATTTTTGAGGAAAATCAGTGAACTTTGAAAATATAACTGAGAAGGGAGAAAGTTATTGACATCATTGACAGAGAGAGACAATGTTCAGAATGAGAAGATGAAGTGTCATATATGAGTGAATAATGAAGCCTATAGATTTATGGAATTTGAGAGAGGAAGGTAAGGCAAAAGAAAACCAGTAGAAAGGGACAAAATTTGAAGGAATTTGAAAGAAAAATAGAGGATTTTATATTTGATCCTGAAGTTCCTAATGACCAAAAGAGTTTACTGAACAGGTTGGTAAAATTCTTTTTATTCTGTATTTTAATATATAAGAACTGAATGAACAAAGAATGAAGTGAAGAAAAACTTGAAACTGAGGTGATGAGAAAATTTATTAAGTTGTTTGTAATGAAAGAATAGAAAAAAGAGCTTTATAGAAGATAGTATACAAAAGTAGAAATGATAGTATATGACCTCTGATTATATTTGGGGGAATGAATGAAAGAAGGTAATCAAAGAGGGTGTAGTAAAAGCTCATTATACAAACTCTGAAAATTGGCCAACTGATTTTCATGTGGAATGAAGGAGATATAGGTAGGCATAACAAGGGTATTGCAAACTTGGATGACTGAAAATATGGTGGTAACTTTAACATAAAAAGGAAAGTTAGAAAAAGAATGAATTTGAATTTGAGTTTGAGTTTTAATTTGTAATGTCAGGAATATGATACTTTTTGTATGTTTCTTCATTGTTAAATTTTCCAGTTTTTGTCTTGTCTTTGGAATTTAGGTTAGGACTGTGTTTTAGACAATTCTGCTTATAATATTATCTTGGATATTGAATATTATGATTTTTTTATATAAAGATAGCAACAATGTAGGATGGGGACCTGAATGTTTTCACTGTTCTCAAAATAGTCTGATCAGGTATATAGATTAAATTTCTGCACTCCTGGTCTGAGTTCTTTAAATGCCTGACAAGTGTTTTGCTTTGCATAACATGCCCTTGGGTATGTCCAATTTAATGGACCAATAGATGTTGAAAGGTTCAACTGGTTTGGAATGACAGAAGTACTGGTTCCCCAGTAGTCAAGAATTTCTGCCATTGAAGACATCAGAAAATAGAATGGAAATTTTAATTGAGACTTTGTTCTGCTCCTAGGATAAGAACCACATAATTGCTACTTTCTTTTGAATGTGCTCTATACTTGTAAAACATTCTATTTCCAGTGATAGAAGCTACTCCAAGGCATTTTACTGGCCTCAATTTGCCCAGAATAGCATAGAACTAGGAATAAGCTGAACTAGTTGCATAAGTTAATATCTACTTTGCTACACCTTAGAAGATAATAAAAAATGCAGGGAATTCTGGAGAGCAATATGGAACTATGCCCAAAGAAGAATATAACTATTAATACACACTGACCCAGCACTGCCAATTCTAGGCCTATACTTAGAAGAAATCATAAAAAATGGGAAAAGGCTCACACGTTGCACAATATTCATAGCAGTTCATTTTGTGTTAGCAAAGACCTGGAATTTGAGGGGATGCCCATCAATTGGGGAATGGTTAAACAAATTATGGTACATGAATATTATGGTAGAGTAATGTTCTACAAAAATCACAAAAGGTCAGATACTAGAGAAGCATGGAATGTTATAGGATCTGATGCTAAGTGAAAGGAGCAGAACCAAGAGAACAAAATACACATTAACAATAACATTGTGAGATGACCAACCCTGAGGTATGCAGTTCCTCTCAGCAGTTCAGAGAGCTAGTACACCTCTATTAGATTGACTATGGACAATGCTGCCCCCATTCAACTGAAAGAAAAACAAAAAAGAACAAAAATAAGAAAACACCCTTCAGAATCTGATGAATACTTTATAAATATTATCTCTTATGTATCTCTTTCGTTTACTCCTAATTATACATAACAAAAATGACTACTTTGTAAACTTGATTATCAAAAATATGTTTGTACAATTTTAACCTGATTATTTTCCCCCAAAGGAAATTTTGTAAGTTGAAAATATACATAGGTATATGAATGAACGAATGTTGAAAAAACTTTCATAATATGTATTTGGAAAAATAAAATATCAATTAAATTAAAAGTTTAGCTGTAGCTAAACCCCTCTTCTTGCCACGAGTCTATCTCTAAAAATTCTATGCTTAGCAAATCTCTTCCTGGTTAGACACCAATAATCAAATTTAGTAAACCTCTCTGATTGTGTCTCTATGCTGTTATATGATAAAAATTACTATACTCTTCTTGTTGTTGCTATTATTTCCCTTGGATTCCCTGATAAGGATTTGGTAGGTTGTGTTTTATAGGTCTATTAGGAGGAATTAGAGATGGGATGGGGAAAACTTTCTTTTCATCCTGGTTCTTGATCAAATTCCCAAATTCATTTTTTTAAAATCAATGTTATTTTGATGATATATTAGTACTATTAATTTTAATATTCTGTAAAATTAGGGGAAATAAAAGAGCAGGTGATAGTAAAAAGTCATATTAAATAGACAGCAATGTATTAAAATTATGTTTTTATGAAATCCTTTTGGATATGAGGTAGAATAATAGGGCACTACATTCTTCTGTAATCTAGGATATTAAAAATGAATTATTACATCAACCTAATGGAAATTTTCCATATAAGATTTATGAGAAATGATGGACAAGAAACAATTATGTGAAAAACTATGGATAGATTTCCATCTTCTAAATTGAAGAGAGCAAATGATAAAGTAACATTTATTGAGATTTGAAAAAAAATTTCATGTAGTTTGTTAATTCATTTTTCAGTCATGTTTGACTCTTGGTGAAACCATTTTGGGTATTTCCTTGGAAAAGATACTGGTGTAGTTGGCAATTTCTTTTTCTAACTTATTTTACCAATTGAGAAAACTGAGGCAAATAGAGGCAAATGACTTCATACATTTACTAATTCTCTTTGATTGAATTTAATTTCAAGTAAATGAATCTTCCCAACTTCAGGATCAGCACTTTATGTACTGTGACATTGTATAGCATCCTTTTTTCTTCACATTACTTTAATTCAGTGATACATAGAAGAAATCAGAATGATAATTACATTATTAAAATTTTAATTTAAAACACATTTTTTATATTTCATATTTTTCCTATGGCTAATACTAAATTTTTCCATGATATTTGATACCATACTATCAATGTGTCAATATTCTTTGAGATGAAAAAATCAATTCTATCAGTACAGTACCATAAAAATGTGTATATGCATATATATATATATATATATACACACTTAGATACAACTATGTAATAGAAGCTTATAGCATATATGATCTAAATTGTCTAATTTCAGTATAATCCAAAACTTGAAAACATCTATAAATATAAATATTTCAAATGATTAATAGCTTTAATAATGATAACAAAATCACTTATTTTATTTTTATTAACCAATTGTTCCCTACAAATTCTTTCACCCTGACCAACTAATGTTGCTACATTCATTTCAGTTTTCCTCATAATTGAGGCCCTTTGCTGACAAATTGATTCATAGTAAATAATGAATCTTGATTATTAAAATGGTCCAGTGAACAGATGGTATATGTAATGTATGAATAAGACATAAAAGGAATATTGCCTGGCTCATGAAGACACATCTGGATATTTAACAATGGATAAAGGTAAAAAAAAGAAATGCTCAATTTGTCAGCAGTAAACTTTTGACTCATAATTTATTTATAATCATAAAAGATCAGTCATGAATGAAATATAATATTGAAGTAATAATTATATTGATATTATCGGTTTATATATTTTTAATTCCATGTTCTTCAAGTACAAACCAGTGCAACTTCCTAGGCAAATTGTGTCTCCAGCAGACAATGATCTTTTTTATATCTCATTTTCCCCTTTTATTCTTTTCTTTTATTTTTAACTAGACCTATGTTATCATCAGATAAATGAATTACCATGATGTAAATTCACTTTTCCACTATAGATTAACATCTGTTTCATATTATAATCTCAGAATACTTCCTGTAGCAATGAGAGATGAAGCAGCCCATAGTCACATAGCTAGTCTTATGAAAATTAGGACATAATCTCATATCTTTGAAACCACCATAGCAATGCAATTCTTTTTAGCTCCCTAGGCACCAAAAAGGAAATACTCTCTAATTTGAATCCGTTTATTTTCACACTGACTCACTGTTTTATGAGGCAACAGGTATTTATTCTCAGATGATTTTCACAACACATTGAGCTGTCTTCAAAAATATGTAAGGGACAGTAATTTTTTATCTCAAAATTTAGTTGTGGAGCTATTTAATAACCAAAGAGATAGTGTCATAAATGGTTAGTGAGCTACTGTTGGATTCAAGAAGACAAAAGTTTGTGTCTATCCTCTGACAAATATCCATTGAGTCAGTTAAACTCTCAATGTTCTAAGTAACCCCCTTTGTTACAAATTAGAGAGGAGTTACTAATCTTTATGGTAGAAAGGAGTCTGAATACTGAGTCCTCTGGAAAAATGAAAATTCAGTTTTAGCCCTTCAGATCACCATTTTAAAAAAATCTGCTTTTCTGGAAACATCTTTGATAAAAAGTCTAGGGTTTTTGGAAACAAAGACTTGTCAATATTAAAGATTATCTACAGGCTATCTTACATAAAGATATATCTATCTATCTATGAATAAAATGATGATATAATTTGAACTCTGGATTTTAATAAAACACCAAATATAGTAACAAATGGAAAGATGTGTAATTTCCTGCATATTTTCATTTTTCTGCAGATTTGGCATCATGGGGACAAAACCACAGAGTTCTCTGTCCATATAAAATGCACTAAGAATTTTTGAATGTATTAATATCTTTTTCCTAAATTTCCTGAAGAAAACTAATCCATTTCATTTTTTGAAATTAAAAATGCAGGGCCAAATTCATATAATTGATCTTTCCTCCTCTTGGACATATAATAGCAATGCTAAGTCTAAACAGGATTTTTAAAACCTAGAGTCTAGGTTTTATATTTTATTAAATATATGATATATAATAATAGTATAGAATTACAAATATAGTTTATACATTATTATATTATAATTTATTAAAAATAGGTACATATGCTGTAGTGGATATATTTATATGAAATAAATAATATGTAGTTATATATAATTATCTGTGCATGTATATGTGAAGGTGTTTGTATTTGATAACTATAGTCTCATTGCTATAGGTTTCCTTTGTAATTCTCTGCATTTTATTTAATATATTAAGTAATGCTTCCTCCCAAAATAATTATAGCCTTGAACATATTTTAAAGGGAATCATGAAACTGGAATGTTTAAAATATTCTAGATATTCCTAAGCAATATTTTCCATTCCTTTACAATATTATAAACTTGTGTATTTTGGAAATAGTTCAATAGAATTCAACAATTTTCTCGTTCCACTGTATTTTAGTCAATATATTTCTATGAGAATATTTCTCTTTCTTATGGGGTGATCAATTATATTTATAGAAGATTTTTATTAGGGCCCTATTTTTTGCTGGCAAGATATAATCAGAAAATGTTTCAGAGTGATGTTTCAATGAATGTAGCAAATTCTTTTCACAAACATGATGGCACATGTTTTCAGCATTAAATGTATATTTACATTGTTAGAATAACCAGGAATATGGCATTCATGCAAAAATTAATTGATTGCCTCTGCTAATGACTATTATTTTAATATTCCTTTTGTAGTTTCATACTTAGATACTCTAAAGTCATAACATCCCTTTTTTGATTATCTCTGACCTTTTAAAATGTGATTGCTTAATCTTAAGTATTAAGATACTTACTCATCAAAGAATCTTATGTACCTCTAAAAAATGATATTTTTAAGTTAGAAAACTGCTTCCAGTTTTGTCGTTTGATAGTTAATGCTAGGCACAAATTCATTCTATACTTCCTATTCCAGAAGAGAAATCAAATCTTATGGCTCATTTTCTCATAAATAACAAATAATTTCTGAAGGATGTGAGGGATGATTAAAGATAGTACACTGTTTCTCAAATCATCAGAATATCATCTGAAAATCATCTGTGCCATCTGTTCATAATAAGATGAGATATGAGGGAGCAGTTAGTAAAGAAACATTGAGCAGATCAGGCTGCCAGTAAATATATCTCCATAATAGAAAGTTGGGCATGAAGATTTTATTCTCTGTGGTGTCATCATGTATTTTTTTCATTCACCTAGAAACCTGTTACTTCTTCAATATTATTTCTAATCTATTTTTAAATTCCTACATCTAGATCAATTATATTATCCTTTACTGATAATATCTAATTACATTTTTATACTCCTTTTGACTACCTTAGTAATTTTCTTCTTTTCTGAAAATTGGTTATCTCTTGAGATTGTAAACCACAGTAAAGGAATAAATTAACATGAATAATTATTTCGATATGGGTCTGTGTGTCTTAAAGAATTTCATGAGAGGTGTAGTATAAGAATTGTGCTAGAAGAGATGAAGAGCAGATACATTCGGTAAAACCTGTAAAGATTTACAGGAACTGATATTTCAAGAATGATCTGCATCCCAAAGAGATTATAAAAAAGGGAAAAGGATTTACATGCACAAAAATATTTACATCAGTTCTTTTGGGGATGGCAAACAAATGGAAATCAATGGAATGTTATTAATAATGGAATGGCTAGGGGTGGCTAGGTGGTGTAGTGGATAAAGCACCGGCCTTGGAGTCAGGAGTACCTGGGTTCAAATCTGGCCTCAGACACTTAATAATTACCTAGCTGTTTGGCCTTGGGCAAGCCACTTAACCTCATTTGCCTTGCAAAAACCTAAAAAAATGATGGAATGGCAGAATTGCTGAATAAGTTGTGATATATATTATAGACCATATATATATATATATATATATATATATATATATATATATATATACATTAGAATTCTATTGTGCTATTAGAAATGAAGAGCAGGTGAAAATTCAGAAAAATCTAGAAAAATTACCTGTTACTGACTGAAGTCAGTAGACATAGAAAATTTGTGTACACATTAATAAGCAATAGTATATAGCTATCAACTATGATAAATTTAGTTCTTCTCAGATAAATGATACAAGAAAATTCCAAAATTGTCATCATGGAAAATGCTATCCACATCTAGAGAAGTGTTGCTTTTTTCCCTTTGTTCTTATTCTTCGTTCATAATATGACTAATGTGGAAATATTTTAGCATGATTTTAAATGAATACTATGCCTTTATTTTAGGGAAGGGGAGGGGCAAAGGGATAGAGGAAAAATTTGGAATTTAAAAATCTTCTAATATAAATATTAAAAACTATCTTCACATGCAATTGCTTAAATAAGATGCTATCAAAGGGGAAAATATTTTTTTGGGATGCTAAGTAATTCATTTATAAAATGTCAGTCTCATAATCTGCATATCTTGAGGTAAGACTTAAACTTAGATCTCCCTTAGTCTGAAGCCATCTTACTATCTATTTTGCCTATTTATAATTAAAAATCTGAATTTTTGAGTTGAGCATAGAGAATATGACAAAAATTAGTTCACTTATTAACCACCAAACACTGCTTTACAATCTTTTTGAAAGACATATTGTCTTTCTTTTTTCTTTCCTTCTTTCTTTCATAATTCAATTTAATACTTTACAATTCCCTTGATTTTTGCTTTTCTAAATTCAGATTATTTAATGGCAGATGATTCGAAAGTCATGGTCCATTTTATACCTGTTTTTCAAAAGTAATAAATTGCAATATATCATCAATGTTAACTTACACAATAAACTAAATTTTAAAAAAAATTAAAGAATGTATAAACACAAAAAGTATAGAATAATAAACTAGAGGGAGAAGCAAAAAGCATTCAATGTCTTTTAGAGATTATGGAGAAATTTTTGGAAAGATACATGGAAGAATTTTAAAGGATAATTAGACATGTGTAGTTGTACTAAATTAAATAAATAAATGTAGTGCTCATATCAGTGAAACCCCATGTCCATTAAGCAACTATAGAAAATTCAACGTAGATAAAAGAAGCAGCAGAAGGAAAGGGCTCACAACTCTTAGAGATTTTCTTAGCCCCGTACAACATTAAGATAACTGAAATTATAGCCCTAGAGCTTTTCTGATTGTCCAGGAGGTAGGTTCAATGCAATGAATAATAATTAGGAAGTATTTTAGCTACTGAAATAGGATATACATATAGCCCAAGCATATAAACTTTTTTTCCCTCTTCACAAAACGTGACATGAAGGTTATTTTTTCTTTTATCTCTACCTTCTTCTCTAACTTTTTGGAGTTTCTTTAGCTCATCTCGTTACTTTTTAATACTTTTTAATATCCCAAAACTTACATGTAGAGTTAGAAGTAAAAAAAAATGTGTTGCCAATCAATATACATAATGTCCCCAATCATTATGGTCAGATACTTCACATAGAGGTAATAATGAGTTTGTTAACACTTTCTCAAGTTGGAATATCTGGTAGTCTATCAAAGGTTTTCAGACTAAAATAACTCACATAAACCTAAAATCTAACCATCTACATCTTTACTTATCCTTTAATCTTTTATTTAATCCCTAGATATTTGGATTTTTATTAATATTTAGTGTCATTGATTTATGGTCTGTTATATTAATGCCATATTCTGAGATCAGCACAGCCTACATCAAGAGGATTAGGGATTAACAGAGGGAAAAATCTATAAATTTTTAGGACAACTTAATAAATTGATCACTAAATTAAAATAGTAGAAAAATAATAGAAAATCTACATTGATATAAACAGAACTGTCCTAGTAAATAAGTTGCAGTAAACTCTTGTTTCTTTTGCTGTATGAGATTGAAATTTGTTGTTTTTTCCTTTTCCTTCTACATAGGAATGTTGACAGAGAATAAAAATTAAAATTCATGATTTGAATTTATGATTATAAACTACTTTTCTGTCTTTTAAAAGGAATTAAATTCAAAATATAGAGGAGCCTTGGATTGGGATTAGCTGTATTATAAATTGAACCTCAATCAGTGAATAATTTTCTGTTAAAAAGATGTCATATAAAAACCCATTTTCAGTCTGTATCTCCTTACTTGTTTTTAATGCTAATATTTTTTGCCAAAGATATCTGATAAATCATGTCAAGCTTTTCCCCATATACCTTTCTCTATTTCTCATTTATTGTTTTTATTTTTGTTATACCTTCAGATCTCAGCTCATACATACAATTAAAGCTCTATCCTTTTTAAAAACCAAAATTATACAAGAAAAATTCTACATACTGACAAACAGTAGGTGTGCTAGCAACCACTGCAACCTATTAACACTAAAATATTCCCTGTCTCTCTGCTCACCCAGTCTACCAATTAACTGTAGCAACTTTGGGAAAAGGTGACATAGGTTGGCATTTTATTCAATGTTAAAGGAGAAAGTAAAATAAGAGAATTTTGCTTGCTAAAATTAATAACTGACATTTATAGGTAATACTTTCTCTCTTAAAAACAATATTTACACACATATGCATTTAAAAGAAAACTCAACTATAAGGAGTTGAAATAAATTGAATTGAATTTGCCTCAAAGATAATTTGAAAAGTTAGACATATAATCATAAACTTCTACCTCATCATCTTTGTTTGATACTTTAATCTTCATTTTTTTTCATTTTGAAGAAAATTAAGTTTTTTTTCAATATTGAGTCCAAACTAATCAAGCTATTTTAGGAACAATATTTTATTCATGAAGACCCTAATTTTCACTTGGAATACTCTATGGAATTCTTCTGTGTTATTTGTCTAGTGATAAATAAAACATTAGCATTTCCAGGTCACTTAATCCCACTTTAGTCTCTTAGTAATCCATAATTGAATATTTATATGGAAGAAAAATATTTCTCCATTTTTCTTTCTGAACATCTGATATATTTTACAACTTCTCCCTTCCTTTCTTTCCTCCTTTCTCCCTTTATGTTTCTTTTTCTTTCGATAATCAGACCAGATGTGCTAGTGCTACTAATGGGAGCAGCGCCATTCTAATCTGCACAAGAGTTTTGGTTTGCTCCATTTTAAATTGGGCTGGTTCTCTGCCTAATAGAAATCTTTATTAAACCTTCATTATAGCTAAGACAGTAGTCAGATACCTAACTTAGTTTAGATACACAACTGGCATCATTCATTAGAGCTCAAAACTCAGAAACTCGAGCTATCCACTATCAACCTCCTCAGAAGTTGGGATTATGAGTTTTCTTCTTTTTCTTTGGAATCTTGAGCCCCTTTCTATTTTTCAGTATTTCACATATTCTCACAACATAATTCTATTGCCTCTGACATCAATCTAGCAATTCATTCCAAAAGCTGCCTAAAGAAATGATATAAACAGAGATACAGTATGCACAGCAAAATCAGAATACTACACTTTGCTAGTAACATTTGTATGCCATCTGAAGCAATTTGAGAGGAAATGATTGCAAGATAAATATTTGTCTGATTCTTGTTTCATTTTCTCTGAGTCTGTCTATACTCAATTATAGAAGGAAGATAGTAAAAGCCACTAAATAGAATTGTGAGGATCAAATGAAGTAATTTAAAAATGAGTTTAGCAAATTATAATATGTTCATATAAATATGTTATCATTATCTGTTTTATATGTTTATTTATTATTTTAATTTCTTTAAGGTAATGGTGATGAGTGACTTGCCCAAGGTCAAACAACTAGGCAATTATTAAGTATCTGAGACTGGATTTGAACTTAGCTTCTCCTGATTTCAAGGCTAGTTCTCTATCCACTGTTCCACCTAGTTGCCCCCAGTTTAAATGTTTTTTTTTTTTATCGAAATGGATAAAAATAAATTTTTGGTTAAGTCAATTTATTTCTATTATATTTATGTTTAATGTTTTAGCAATTGCTAGGTAGATTTTTAAATTTGTAATATAATAACATATTAGTAATAACAAGGTCATTATTTTGATTTGCCTTTGCAATAAATTTTAGATAAGTTTTGGACAAAAAAATATACTAACATACAAGGTGTCCAAAAAGAATTAGTGCAATTTGAAGCTTCAGTGACTTTTGATGACAATAAAGGCTTTGGCATGGTTTTCATATAAGCATGTATACTTATAGACACATAAAACATGCATACAAATATGGGTATATATATATATATATATATGTGTGTGTGTGTGTATATATATATATATATATATATATACATATATATATATATATATACACCTGTATTTTTTTATATATTAATGCTTGTGAGAATCACTGAGTTTTCAACATTCTCCAGTGTAAGACTGCATGATTTAAATAAGGTACATTTCCTTCAGTTCATACGTAATTTTGATTTCTTTTGCTAAGCAGGTATCTCTTATGAGCTTTTTTCTTCCATGTTAATTTTAGTTTATTACTTTGGCAGAGTAATGAATAAAATGTTATTGATTTTATTTTATTTTATTTTTCCATACTTTCAGGAATTTTTCTTAAAGCAAGAATTAAAGCAAGTCCAAATTACAATTTTTGTTATCTAAAATGGAGGCAATATTCTGAGTTTTTTCATATTAAATAATAACAAAATTAATGAAAGGAATGCTTTACATTTTTGCACTGTGCTGGAAATTCTTTTCCCCAGGTCTATAAATATTAATTTATTTTTCATGTTTTACTAAATTTTTTTAAAGTTTACCTTTTTCTTGTTGGTTTTTTCTGCTTTTTTAAAAATCAATAATTAATCTAGCATTAGCATTAAATTTTCTAGACTGGATAACTGCTCAGTATACCAGGTTAAAAAAAAGTTTTTTTTTAATTTATATAATATTTCACATTTTTCACAATATTTAATATTTTTCATATTTAGTTATTTTTCTTTTGTGAAGCACAGGTTCCATTCGCAGTCCCTAAACTTTTCTTTTAGACAGCTTAATCAGCATTACTTTGGGGTAGTTATTAAATCTACTTCCTTCTGTGGTTGTGCTCTTCTTTCAGTTTTCATTCATGTATTTAGGTCTTTGTCTTTTTTAAAGTTTACAAACTTTTATTAATTTTTTTTGAAAATGCATGCTAAGGAAAACAGAGATCACTTAAATTGGTGATACATTTGTACACTTTGCAAAATAGGGAAGAAGAATCCCAATTGCCAAGCAGATATACCCTCTCCATACTAACCCTCCCCTTAAAATACATTAACTTAAAATGGTCCCATTTCACTATGTACCCCAATTCCCTCAAAAAGGTAAAACTCTTTTTTAGAGAGAGAAATATTTTCCAACAAAATTAAGAGAATTTTTGCTGATGATTACTCATTCTTTACAAAAGGAATGGGGGAAAGTCAGGAGAATCATTTAATTTGTAAGATTCTGTTTCTTTGTTTTTATTGCATCAAGTATAAATTTGGAAAGTTCCTCCCCTCAAACAAGACTGATATCCCTATGAGCATCTTGTCAAAGAAGCAAGACTGGTTATAGGGTTGAAGGAGAACCTGCCAGATTAGGTAAATCTGAATGAAACTTTGTGTTCATTTTCCATTTTGTCCTGTCACAAGTGGCTGATTATTATGCCTTGGATCATTGTCTTTAACAGAGCACATAAGGATTTTCAGTTATTTTGTCTGTGCTCAATTCACGCAGCTTCCATTTTTGTATATTTCCTTCATTTTTTTTGAAAACATGATCATCATTTCTCATAAAATTATAACATTTTATTAAATCATATGCCAGAATTTACTCAGTTAACCTTTTCTTTGGTTGAGCATCTCAATTTTCCAATTTTTGACACCACAAAATAATTACTACACATATTTTTGTGCAAATAGGTCCTTCCTCCTTTTCTATGATCTCTTTGGGAAATATACCTAGTAACTATATTACTGCATCAGAGGATATGTTTATTTTTGTAGCCTTTTGGACATTGTTCCAAATTGTTCTTCAGAAAGGTTGGATTAGTTCACAACTCCACTAGTAATGCATGAGTGCTTGAATTATTCCACATACTACACAGATATGTGATTTTCTATGTTTATCATGTCAGTTTATCTAGTAGATGTGAGGTCATATCACAGAGTTGTTTTAATTTTCATTGCTCCTCTCAGTAGTGTTTAGAGCATTTTTTACGTGTTTAAATGACATTGTTTTCTTCTTTGGAAAAGTGTGTTTTCATAACCTGTAATCTTTTATAATTTGGGAAATTGCTGTTCTTTTCCTAATATGATCCATTTTCTTATTTATTTGAGTTGAACTTTATCAGGAAGATATGCAGTAAAAACCTTCACATTTTCCTTGGAATTTTGACTTTAATTATAATGTCCATGCCAAGACAACTAAGGAACTCAGGTGAAAATGCCTGTGAAACCATGGTGAGATCTATCATGAAGTCTAAGCAGCAGTAGTACCACTATTGAGCCTTCAAGGCTAGGTACTTTGGGAATACTCAGACCAAAGATAGTAAGACTTTTGGACAAATGATTAAAGTGAGATTACATGGGAACTTTTATTGAAACTGTGAAGTGGATGTGGCTCTATTTAGCAGTTTAATTTCCTTTAGACATTTCTAGGTTAGAGTTCTAGGGAGGAAGAGGAAAGTGCTTGAGGACAGCTAGAAAGGACTAACGGCCCTGGTCAGATCTTCAGGGGTAAGAAAAGTATTAGCACTTCGATTTGCAGTCAGGAAACCTTCTTAAAACTCTAACATTCCAGCCAAATGGCAGAGAGAAGAAAATTGCCAATATAAAAAATGAAAAGGATGAACTAACCACCAATTAGGAGAAAATTAAAGAGATAATTTGGAGCTACTTTGCCAAACTGTATGTCAATAAGTTGGATAACCTGAGTGAAATGGATAAATATTTAAAAAATACAAACTGCTCAGATTAACAGAAGAGGAAATGAATTCCTTAAATAACCCCAATTCAGAAAAAAAAATGAAACTGAAGAGAGTCGATAAATTCCCTAAGAAAATATCTCCAGGTTCAGATGGGTTTCCAAGTGAATTCTACCAAACATTTAAGAAAGAATTATTTCCTCTTTTTTCTTATTTCTTTTTGGTTTTTTCAAGGCAATGGGGATAAGTAGCTAGCCCAGGGCCACATAGTTAAGTAATTATTAAGTGTCTGAGATTGGATTTGAACTCCGATACTCCTGACTCCAGGGCCAGTGCTCTATCCACCCTTCCACCTAACCACCCCCTACAAAAGCTATTTTTAAAAAATGCCAAACTTCTTTTATAACATCAACATGTTTTTGATATTTAAACCAGGAAGAACCAAAACAGACAAAGAAAATCATAGACCAGTCTCTCTAATAAATCAATTGAGGTAATGGCTATGCAAGTTATGATATATGACTACTATGGAATATTATTGTTCTATCAGAAATAAATGGTCAGACTGTAGAGAAGCATGAAATGAATTAGATGATCTGACGCAGAGTGAAGAGAGCAAAAGCAAAAGAACAATGTCCATATTTACGACAGCATTGTGAGATCAATCTTGATGGATGTAGCTCCTCTCAGCAGTTCAGAGAGGTAGGACAACTTTATTAGACCAATTATGGACAATGTTATCCCCATCCAGAGGAAGAAAATCAAAACAAAAAAAGCATTCAGAATCTGATAAACATTTTATAAAAATTATCCCTTTTGTTTTCTCTTTCCTTTAATCCTAATACCTCATACCAAAAATTACTGTTCACCACTGAGAGGAGGGAGGTTGGGAAGGGATAGTAGAAGGAAATTTTGCAACCTTAAAATATACTTGTGATTATTAATAAAAAATTAAATTTTACTCCCCCCAAAAAGAAATGCTAGATTTAGGAATTAGAAGAAAAATAGATTGAAGGAATTAGAATATGTAATGAGGAAAGCAAGTTCTTGCTCTAGGCAGGTGAGGTGATATGGAGTTGATCTAGTAATTGAATCCCAGAAAACCACCCAAAAAATTGCTTGAAACAATTAACAACTTTAGTAAAGTTGCAGGATATAAATCTGCATTTGTAATTAAATATAGCAGGCAGAGTTAGAAAAATAAATTTTGCTTAAAGAAACTGCTGACAACACAAAATACTTGGGAGTCTACCACCAAAGGCAAACCCAGAAACTATATGAGGAAAATCGTAAAACACTTTTTGCACAATTACATCAAATTTAAGCAATTGCAAAAATACCAATTGTTCATTAGACCTGACAATTCAATGTAAATCATGTTACTTATCAGTGTAGAATCAAACTACCAAACTTATTTTATAGATTCAGGAAAAATAATAGTGAAATTCATAGAGAAGAACAAAGGAAAAAAAGAATTTAAAGGAAATAATGAAATATATGCAAAGGTAGGTGATCTAACCATATCAATTGTAAAACTGTATTATAAACCTTCAGTCATTATAACTCTTGGGTCATGTCTCAGAAACAGAGTGGGATATTAGTGGAATAATTTGGGTGCAAAAGAAATAGTAGCAAATAATTATAGTAATCTACTGTTTGATAAAGCAAACAATTTTAGCATCTGGGAAAAAAAAAAACTCACTATTGAGGGGGTACCAAGGTGGCACAGTGGATAGAGTCAAATCTGACTTCAGACACTTAATAATTGCCTAACTGTGTGATCCTGGTTAAATAAATAAAAGTAAAAAAATAGGACTCACTATTAGGAAAATCATGCTGGGAAACTTGGAGAATAGAATGTCACAAACTAGGCATAGACTCACATCTCATGAGTTGTTTTAAGATAAGGTAGAAATGGTTACATTATTTAGACATATAAGAGGACATAAGCTAATTAGGTGATAAAGGAATAGTTTATCTGCTAGTTAAAATATAACATTCAAAATTGGTAGTATAGATTACATTAAATAAATGACATTAAATTAAATTACATTTAAATGTAAAAATAAAACCAATGTAGTCAAGATTGGAAGGAATGAAGAAAGCTATAAAACAGTTTTTTTTTTCTAGTTTGTGTTTCTGATAAAGAATTCATTATTAAAATATATAGAGAACACTTCTGGAGCCAGAACCCAGGTTGTGGTGTGAAGTTAAGAAGCCCTTGTAGCTTCTCCGAAGAGAACTCTAAATGAAGCCGCAAGGGAGCCATGATAGTTGCAGGAGAATAGCCTCTCTCAGGAGCTCCCTCCAAAATAATTCAAAAATCTTATAATTATTATTTGTACTAATTTTTCAAGATACAGAGACCACAGACAGATCCAATGAGGCAATTCTCCAGACCAAGGTAACCTGTAAAATAGTTGGAAGGCTCTGTTCCACAGCACTGCAGATTGCAGCAGCAGACCAGAGTGAAGGAGCTTTAGGCTTCTGGTAACAGTCTTAGAGTTCCTGGGGAACACCAGCTCCTGGCAGCAGAAGCAGCTTCATCTGCCACCCAGGGAGCACCAAGTACAACTTGAAAGATCAACAGGGAGATGACTGCCAGAGTGAGCATGAAGCCGAGGCCAGTGTGGCCCTCCTCAGTGCAGGCAAAGCCCTCAGCACAACCCAGATCACAGAAAATGACACAGGTCTGTGGAGCACAGCACAGAGCCCCCTAACAGGAGCTGCCAGACAGTTGTTCCGTGAGCACTCAGACCATGGGGGTGAGGGAGTAGAGGGAGACTGCTATGGTCTATCCTCTGTTGCTGGGACAGGACTCTGAGACTTTGACCATATTCAGACCTTGTTCACAGTCTGGGATCCCCATAAAATAGGGGTCTTCCTCACAGTCCCATGGCAAAGGGGTGAGCTTGTGATAATTCACAGACCAGGAGAGAAGTCAGAGCCTCCTATAAGACCTTGAGGTCCTTGTGGGAAGTGTCCCAATAATACTCAAAAGCTCAGGAAGTACCCCAAAACCAAGCAGGCAAGAGAAATGAAAAAACAAAACAAAAAAAAAGGAACTTGACCATAGACAATTACTTTGGTCCCACAGAGGACCAAGATACAAACTCTGAAGATGAGAAAGTCCAAGCTTCTGCATCTAAAGAATCCAAGAAATAGATATTGGGCTCAGGCTATGACAGAGCTCTAAAAAGATTTTGAAAATTAAGTAAAGGAGGTAGAGAAAAAATTGAGAAGAAAAATAAGAGAGGTACAGGAAAACACAAACACCAAATCCTCAGCTTAGTCAAGGTATTCCAAAAGAAATGGTTAAAAAAATAATATATTAAAAACCAATTTAGGACAAATGGATAAAAGAGTTCAAAAAGTTAATGATGATAAGAATGCTTTAAAAAGCAGAACTGGACAGATGGAAAAGGAGATAAGAAAACTCTCTGTGGAAAACAAATCCTTCAAGTGTAGGATGGAACTCAAGGAAGCTGATGTCTTTTTGAAAAATAAAGACACAATAATTAAACAAAAAATAAATTCAACAAAGAATGAATACAAGATTTCAATAAAAGAATGAAAAAGAAGAAAATTGAAAAAAAAAAAACAACTGATCTAGAAAACAGATTCAGAAGAGCTAACTTAAAAATTATTGGGCTACCTGAAAGTTATGATCAGGAAGAGTCTTGACTTCATTTTTGAAGGATTTCTACAGGAAAATTGCCCTGATGTCCTAGAAGCAGCTTTTAAAATAGAAATTGAGAGAATGCATTCATCTTCTTCAGAAAAAGATCCAAAAAAACAACCCAACCCCCCGGAATATTATAGCCAAGTTCCAGAACTCCCAATCAAAGAGAAAATATTAGAAGCAGACAGAAGGGGAAAATACATATATCATGGAGCTACAGTCAGGATTGCACAGGACTTAGCAGCAACTACATTCAGGATTCATAAGGCTTTGAATATAATATTCCAGCAGACAAAAGAGCTTGGAATTCAACCAAGAATCAATTACCCAGCAAACTGAACAACCTCTTCCAAGGTAAAAGATGGACTTTCAGTGAAATAGGGGAATTTCAAATGTTCCTGTTGAAATGACCAGAGCTGAACAGAAAGTTTGATCTTCAAGTAATGGACTCAGGTGAAGCATAGAGAGGGTGGACAAGAAGGGTAAATTATGAAGGACTTCATGATGATGAACTGCATGAATTTCTGTTTGGAAAACTGAGACTGATAATATTAATAAATCTTCTCATTTAATAGATCAGGTAGAAAGAATTTTTACAGATGAGGTATAGGAGAGAGCTGAAGTTATAAATATAATACAATGTTAAAATGGTGTCAATGGGTGAAAAGTAAATGTACTGAGAGTAAGAGAAAGTAGAAGTAGAATAGGCTAATATATTTTATGTAAAAGAGTCAAGAAATAACTTTTCCAATTGTATGGAGCAGGAGCAGGCAAGGGGGGATGAGGAAGCCTTCATTATCATTGGAAATGGCTCAGAGAGGAAACAGCACACAAACTCAACAATGTATAGAAATTTATAAGAAAAATGAGAGAAGGGGGCAGGGAGAGGAGAAGTGGGATGTGGATGATAGAGGAAAGGGTAGATCTTATGAGAGTTATAGCACATTTTATTTTTCACTGGTGGCAGGATTGGGTAGCCTGTCCCAGACCAGAGGGCCAGTTGGTTGCTGGTCTCTGGGGTGGGATGTAGGTTTGGGGTCTCTTGACCCCTGTGCCAGTTGGCTGGCTCACAGCACATTTTTGAAGAGCGACAGAGTGAAAGGAGAGTGAAAATGTAATACATGGTAGGGGGAGGAATGGATAGAGGAAATTACAATCAAAAACAGCAACTGTGGAATAATATGGAAGTAACTTCTCTGATGAACTTCTGACAAAGAATATGGTCCACCAAAGACAGAGTTGATGGTATCAGAAGACAGACTGAAAAACATTTTATTTTCTCTTTCTTTAACTTTATTTCTCATGAGGTTTTATATTTTTGTTGGGGAGGGGGCATTAGGTTTACTTTTAAACAAGAATATTATAGTAATTGCAAATAAATTAAAGAAAATTTTAAAAAATAAAATTAATTAATTAAGGAAAAATGAAGCTTCTAAGCAGAACCCTGGACCTAGAAAAATGTTTGGGACTTTGCCCCTTTGCCCCAGGAGGAGAGGTCAAGTAACAAAATGAGCAAACACTGAAACAAAAGAATATGAACCATAAAAAGCTATTATTCTGAGAGGTTTGCCAAAAATGCCATCTCAAAAGAGGAAAGCAGTGACAAAATACTTATATGGGAAGCTTCATAGGCTTTTTTGAACTTGTCTTAAATCCAAAATACTTCTTTAAAGAACTCAAACTAGATTTTACAAATGAAAGATGAGATGAAGAACAAAAATGGAAAAATAAATTTCAAGTCAGCCATAGAATTATGAAAAATTTACTAATAAGAACAGTAACTTTTAAAGTAAAATTGACCAAATGGGAAAATAAATCAACTCCTTTAAAAGTAAAAATGGCCATCAGAAAAAGGAATCTAAGATAATATATATTTTAAATGTTCCTTTTTAGAAATAATAAACTCTGGACCAGATTATTGAAAGAAAAAATTGGCCAAATGTAAAAGGAAAATAGCTCATTAAAAACTAAATTTAACCAACTGGAATAGGAAATACAAAAGCTAACTGTAGAAAATAAAACCCTAAAAAGTAGAATTGCAGAAATGTATACTAATGCCTCCATAAGAGACATCAAGAATTCATCAAATGAAAGCAAAAGGATAAATTAAAGAAGAAACAGTAAAGTACCTCATAGGGAAAAGTGGCAGATCTTGAAAATATATATGAATCAGATAATTCATGAATTATTGGTCTTTCATAAAGCCATGATAATAAAAGAAGTTGGATAATATTAAACAGGAAATTATCATGGAAAACTGTCCTAATATGCTAGAATAAGAAGGTCAAATAATGCTTGAAAGTTTCAAATGAATCAGTCCCTGAAAATGACCCCAAAATAAAAAAAAAATACTCCAAGTAATATTGTAGCCAAATTTTATGATTCTCAGCTAATGGAGAAAATGCTGCAATCAGATAAAAAGAGCAATTTAAAACTCAGGGAGTCACTCAGTCAGGATCTCACAAGATTTATGGCTTTAACATTAAAGGAGCAGATGTCCTGGAATATTGAAAAACTGAGGTCAAAGGCATTTGGATTACATCCAAGAATCAACTACCCTTCAAAATTTAGCATATTGTTTCAGGGGAAAAGATTGAATTTTTTTGAATTATGATTGCTTTATGTTCTCCCATCAGCACCTGACAGTGATGAGGGAAAGTAGGCCTTTTTAAAATATTTTATTTTTCCAAATACATGCCATGAAAGTTTTTCACCATTCATCCACATGGCTATATATACTTTTTAGGTACATAATTTCCTTACCCCTACCCATCCCCAGAGTGGTGAACAGTCAGGTGAATATTGTAATACACATTTTTGTTCAACATGTTTACAGATTAGTCATCCTCAGTATGAGGAATTATGACAAATATAAGAGAAATTTTGTAAAAAGTGAATGTAGTGTTCATTAGAATTTGAAGGTTTTTTTTATTTTCTTTTTTTTTTTTTTTTTTTTTACTTTTTCCCCCACTGGAAGAGGATAGCATAGTTCATAGCTTGGCTAATAAGGTCCTAGTTCTCTAAACAATTGAGATTTGCTGCATCCATGAAGGACTGGCAACTCACAATACTGTAAATATGTAGAATGTTCTCTTGGTGCTACTCTCTTTATTCAGCGTCAGATGCTGTAATTCATTCCGTGGTTTTCTATAGTCAAATGATTCATGTTTTCTTAGACACTAATATTCCATAACATTCACATACCACCGTCAGATCCTGTAATTCATTCCGTGGTTTTCTATAGTCTAATGATTCATGTTTCCTTAGACACTAATATTCCATAACATTCAAATACCATAACTTGCTCAACATTCCTCATTTAATGGGCATCTCTTCAATTTTTTTTTGCCATTAAAAGAGAACTGCTATGAATATTTTGGAAAATGTTGAACTTTTAATTTTAAATTTTTTTAATTTTAATTATTGTAATATTTTATCTGGGTAAAATGTTTGATCAGTTTGACTAATCTTTGGGCTTAGATGCATATGGCTCTCCAGAATGCTTGGGTCATTTCACAATTTCACCAGCAATGCATTAAAGTCCCAATCCTCACAGAAATTCTCTAACATTGATCATTTTTCCTTTTTGGCAGTTTAGTGAATCTGATAGGTGTGGAAGTGACACCTCATGGTTGTTTTAATTGGCATTTTCAATCAAAAATAATTTGAAGTAATTTCCATATGATTCTATAAGCTACAATTTCTTTATTTGAAAATTGTCTATTCTTATCTTTTGACCATTACTCAATTACAAAATGACTTTAACCTTATGAATTTGATGCAATTTCCTATATAGTTTCAAAGTGAGAATTTTATCAGATTCCTAGAAAAGAAAATTGTTTCCCAGCTTTATGTTTTCCTTTTAGTTTTGGCAGCTTTGTTTCATTAGTGCAAAAGCTTTTTAATTTAATAAAGTCAAAATCATTCATTTTGCAATTTATACTGTAATCTATTTCTTATTTGGTCATAAATTTCTCTCTTTTTCATAGATTTTATAGACAGAGGTTTTCTTGGTCTATTAATTTATCTATGGTGTTGCACATTATGTCTAAATCCTATACCCATTTGACATTATATTAGCATAGGGAGTGAGATATGGGTCTATGCTTAGTCATAATCTTTTCCAGTTTTTCCAACAATTTTTGTCAAGTAGTGAGGTCTTATCATAGAAGCAAATGTCTCTGGGTTTTATCTCAGTGGGTAAAATAATTATTTGGTAGTTTGATTGGTATGACCCTTAATAAGTAATTTGATTTGGGTAGAATTGTCATTTTGATTATATTAACTTAACATCACCATCAGCATTTGACATTTTCCCAATAATTTAGATCTGACTTTATTTGGTTAAGAAATTCTTTGTCATTGTGCTCATATAGTTTGTGGGTTTGTCTTGGAAGAGAGATTACGAAGTTTTTAATGTTGTCTACAATGAATTTAAATGGAATTTCTCTTTTTATCACTGGCTCTTCAGTTTTGTTGTTCATATATGGTAATACTTGATGACATGCATTTGCTTTATATTCTGCTACTTTGCTAAATTTGTTGATTATTTCAAGCAGTTTTTTGATTGAAAAGATTGACTTGCAATGGAATACAGGGCTTTCAAACTTATCTAATGAATAGAACAGAATTAAACAAAAAAATGCTTTCAAATACAAGACTCAGGAGATATTAGAAAGGTAAATGTAACAAAAACTGTTAGACTAAGGAAAAAAATCAATTAAATTAAATGGGAAACCAACAAATGTTACTCTTGGGAATTGTATTTCTCTTAGTATAATTGAAAGGAGCATAATAAGATAGAGGGTGTAGATATTTCTGTTGGGACAACTGTAGTGAATGTACTCAGAGAAAGGGTGTGGGTTTAACTTGATCAACATGTGATGGTACTTTGACTCATGAGGGTTATCCTCAGACTGCATGGATATAAAGTGATTATGACTTTATAATATTTACGTCTTTAATTTTACCTCTGTCAGAACAGTTGAAAGCAGTATACTTTGACAGCGGATATGGGTGCAAGACTGGTATAAATCAATCAATATTTGTAAAAAAATATAAACTGTAAGAAGAAGGGGAAACATTAGAGGATAATCATAACCATATGAAGAGACACAAAAGACCCATTACAGTAGAGGGGAAGTAGAGAGAATGTAAAAACTGAGTCAATACTATCAAGCGATTAAGATTCTAGAGGTTATGATATACCTACAGTTGGACATCAAAATTTATCCTACCCTTCAGGAAAGAAAGGAAAGGGGGAAAGGGCACTGATCATCAACTTCAAAATGTAAATGAGAAGTGGTAAAGGAAAAGGAGAAAGAAAAGTTTAAATATGGAGAAGATTGGAGGGAAAGAAAATGTCTTTGAACAAATAAAAAATCTAAGCAAGCAAGACAAGAAGGAACAAAGAAAGTTAGAAACCAGTTTTCCCAGCCAGTATTTCTTTAAGAAATAATGAGTGGTCTTCTTGGGCCAAGCCCAGATGGTGGCCTAAAGCTAGCATGCTCATGGAGCTTTTCCATACCAAGATAAGAGAAGCTTCTGTACTTACATATCCCAACAAGCTACATATCCCAACAAGAAAAAGAAAATTCCGAAGAAGTTTTCAACAATTCCTATTTTATATAACTATTTAAAAAATAGGAGAGGAAGGAGTTCAGTCAAACTCCTTTCATGACACCAAAATGGCACTGATACTTAAACCAGGAAGAACCAAAGCTATCAAAGAAAATTATATATCAATATCCCTAATGAACATTGATGCAAAAATCTTAAATAAAATATTACCAATGAGACTACAGCAAGTTTTACCAGGATAATACTGCATGATAAGGTTGGATTTATACCATGCAGGCAGGATAGTTCAATATTAGAATAATTAAAACAATTAAGTGTATAACATATCACAATTAAACACAACAACACAATTAAACATATCAGTAACAAAACCAACAGAAATCATATGATTATCTCAATAGATGCTGAAAAAGCCTTTGATAGAAATACAACATACACTCCCTTTAAAAACATTAGAAAGTTTAGAAATAAATGGAGTTTTCCTTAAAATAATAAGTAGTATCTATCTACAACCGTAAACACATTATATTAAATGAGGAAAAACTTGAAGCATTTCCAATAAAATCAGGGATGAAACAAGGATACCCATTATCACCATTACTATTCAATATTGATTAGAAATGTTAACAATAGCAATGAGAGAAGAAAAAGAAATAAAAAGGAATTAGAATTGGCAATGAGGAAGTAAAATTTTCACTCTTTGAAGATGATTTGTTGGTATACTTAGAGAACCCAAGAAAATCACGTAAATAACTCCTTGAAACAATTACAAATTCAGCAAAGTAGCAGGACATAAAATCAAATCAAATCAATCATTAGCATTCCTATATATGAACAACAAATACCAAGAACAAGAGATAGAGAAATTCTATTTAAGATATCTGTAGGGAACATTAAATACTTGGGAATCTGCCTCCCAAGACAAATCCAGAAATTGTATGAACATAGTTATAACGCTCAACTCACCCAAATAAAGTCAGACTTAAATAATTGGAAAAATGTCAAATGCCGATAGCTAGGTGGAGTTAATATAATAAAAATGACAATCATACCTAAATTAAATTGCTTATTCACTGCCAAACCAATTAAACTACGAAATAACTACTTTACAGAGCTAGAAAAAAATAGTAACAAAGTTCATTTGGAGCAACAAAAGAGCAAGAATAGCAAGGAAACTTATGAAAAAATGTAAAGGAAGGTGGCCTAGCTTTACAGATCTAAAATTATATTACAAAGTAGCAGTCATCAAAATAGCCTGGTACAGGTTAAGAAATAGAGTAATGGATCAGTGGTTTAGGACAGGATCAAATGAAAGTGTAGTAAATGACTTCAGTAATCTACTATTTGAAAATCCCAGAGATATCTGCTTCTGGGATAAGAACTCAGTATTTGACAAACATTGTTGGGAGAACTAGAAAATAGTATGGGAAAAAAAACTATGCATAGATATACATACTTATTCTATACCATAATAACATCAAAATGGATACAGGATTTAGACTTAAACAGCAATACTATAGATAAATTAATAGACCAAAATTATCTATCTGATCTATTCAAAAGGTATGAACGTTTGAACAAACAAGAATTAGAGCACATTATAACTGCAACATGAATTATTTTGTCTATATTAAAATAAGAAGTTTTATACTAATTAAATCAATACTGTTAAAATTACAAGAAAAGCAGAAAACTGGGAAACAATCTTCACAAACAGGAGCTCTGATAGAGCACTCATTTCTAAAACATATAGAGAATTGCATCAAATTTATAAGATCACAATCCAATCGATAAATGTTCAAAGGATATGAACATATAGTTTTCAAATGAAGAAATTAAAGCTGAATATAACCCTATGAAAAATACTCCAAATCCAAATTGATTATAGAAATGCAAATGAAAACATCAATGAGGTGTCATCTCACACCTATTGGATTAGCCAAGATGAGAAAAAGGGAAGATGATCAGTTTTGGAGGGGCTGTAGGAGGATTGGGACATTGAGGCATTTCTGTTGGAATTGTGAATGGATCCAGTCATTCTGGAGAACAATATGGAACTATGCCCAAAGAGCAATAAAACTGTTCAAACCTTTTGACTGAGAAATTTCAATTCTAGTTCTAAATCCAGAAGAAATTATAAAAAATGGGTAAAGTCCTATATGTTCCAAAATATTCATAACACCTCTTTTTGTAGTGCCAAAGAATTGGAAATTTAGGAGATACCCATAAATTGGGGAATGGTTAAACAAGGTATCATACATAAATACTATGGTATACTATTATTCTATAAGAAACCATAAAGGGTTGCACTCTAGAGAAGAATGGAACGACTTACAAAATCTGATACTGAGTCAAGTGAGTACAAATAAGACAACAATGTACACATCAACAACAACATTATGAGATGAACAACCTTGATGAATCCAGCTCCTCTGGGCAGTCCAGAGAGCTAAGACAGCTGCATTTGCCTGGTTATGGCCTATATGGTTTATATATCAAAGGAGGAAAAAATAAAACAAAACAAAACTCCCAGAATAAAGCAAACAACCCTTCCAAATCTGATGAACACTTTGCAAAAAATAGCTCTTATGTATCTCTTTCCCTTAATCCTAATTCCTCATGCCAAAAATACTAATTTGTAAATATTTTAATAACAAGAACAACAACAAAATATATATATATATATATGTAAAATGCTCATCTAACTGTTCCCTTATTAGAGGAGTGTAGGAAGAAAGGAGGATGGAGGGAAATTTTGTAACTTGGACATATTTATGGACATATTGATGAAAATAAATAAATCAATTTAAAAAAGAATAAAGTATATTGATATTTGAGTCAAATTTATAATAATATGTCATTCCCCAATTGATAAATAATTCAACGATATGAACAGGTACTTTTCAGATGAAGAAGTGAAAGCTGTATGCACTTATGTGAAAAAATGCTCTAAATCCCTATGGATTAGAGAAAAACAATTTACAGCAACTCTGAGTTACCTCCTCACACCTAGCAGATTGACCAATATGACAAAAAAAGAGGAAATCACCAATGTTGGAGGCAATACGGAAAACCTGTGGCACTCATGCTCTTTTGTTGGAGTTGTGAACTGTTCCAACCATTCTTGAAAGTAATTGGAAATTTGCCTAATGGGCAATTAAACCAACATAATCTTTCATTCAGCAAAAGCACTACTAGATCTACATTCCAATGATATAAAAACAGGAAATATTTATAGCAGTACTTTTTTTTTATTGGCCAAGAATTCGAAGCTGACAGGATGTCCATCAATTGAGGAATAGAGGGAAAAAATTGTACCATATGAATGTGGGTATCCTTTTTTATATAAAAAAGAAAATCACCAGTAGGATGTTTGAGGAGAAACCTAGAAAACCTAAGTAAAATGATGCTGAATGAAGTGAACAGAACAAGGAGAATATTGTAGACATCATAAGCAGCATTATTTGATGATCAACTATGATAGACTTAAGTATTCTCAGCAGCACAATGATAAAAAAAAATCCTACTCTCAAAGATTTCTGATAAAAAAAATGCTATACTTATTCATAGAAATGAACTATGGAATCTGAATTCAGATAAAAAATTATTCTTTTCACTTATGAAAAAAATTTGTTTTACATTTTTCTTTCTCATTGTATATTCCTGTTTTGTTTCTTTTTTCACAATATGCGTAATATGGAAATATGTTTAATATGATTATACATGCATAACCTATATTAGGTTATTCACTTTCATAGAGAGAGGGAAGTTAAGGGAGGGAGGTAGAAATTGTGAAATTCAAAACCTTATAGATAAAATTTGGAAAAACTAAAGTTAAAAAATTGAAAATAATCTAAGTGTGTGTCTTTGTCATTTAGTAACGCATATATCATTCCTTCACTTAAGAAGAATTGGATCAGCTTTTATTTGAGAAGTTGCTGAGAAAGTGTCATGCTAATAAATCAGAATAAATTTTCAAGCATAGGAATAAAGAAGAAAAGCAGTATAATAGCACTTAACATTTTTCAGAGATTAAAGTATGTCACCTCCTGCTATGTATCTAATCTCCTATTAATCATATCAATGATATCCTCATTTTGTATTCTTCATTTGATCTTAATTATATTTTAATTTTGTGATTTTATTGAAAAAATGTAGTTGCAAGTTTTCTTTACCTCTTTAAAATAATTTATCTTAATCAGATTTTTAAATTCTTGTCTTTATAATAATGTTTTCTAATTGAAATTAATTTCTTTTTTAATTAATTTTTATTAAAGATATTATTTGAGTTTTAAAATTCTCCCCTATCTTGCTCCCCCCCCCCCACGGAAAGCACTCTGTCAGTCTTTACATTGTTTCCATGTAGTACCTTGATCCAAATTGGGTGTGATGAGAGAGAAATAATATCCTTAAAGAAGAGAAGAGAAGTCTAAGAGGTGACAAGATCAGACAACGAGATATCTGGGTTTTTTTTTCTAAATTAAAGGGAATAGTCCTTGAATTTTGTTCAAACTCCACAGCTCCTTATCTGGATACAGATGGCACTCCCCTTTGCACACAGTCCAAAATTGTTCCTGATGGAATGAGCGAGTCCTTCAAGGTTGAACATCACTCCCATGTTGCTGTTAGGGTGTACAGTGTTTTTCTGGTTCTGCTCATCTCACTCAGCATCAGTTCATGCAAATCCCTCCAGGCTTCCCTGAAATCCCAACCCTCCTGGTTTCTAATAGAACAATAGTGTTCCATGACATACATATACAGTTTGCTAAGCCATTCCCCAATTGAAGGACATTAACTTGATTTCTAATTCTTTGCCACCACAAACAGGGATGCTATAAATATTTTTTGTACAAGTAATGTTTTTACCCTTTATCCTCATCTCTTTAGGGTATAGACCCAGTAGTGGTATTGCTGGGTCAAAGGGTATGCACATTTTTGTTGCCCTTTGGTCATAGTTCCAAATAGCTCTTCAGAAGGGTTGGATGAGTTCAGAGCTCCACCAACAGTGTAATAGTGTCCCAGATTTCCCACAACCCTTCCAACTATGATCATTATCCTTCCTGGTCATACTGGTCAATCTGAGAGGTGTGAGGTGGTACCTCAGAGAAGCTTTAATTTGCATTTCTCTAATAATTAATGAGTTAGAGCATTTTTATATGTGGCTATGGATTGCTTTGATCGCCTCTTCTGTAAATTGCCTTTGCATATCCTTTGACCATTTGTCAATTGCGGAATGGCTTTTTGTTTTAAAAATATGACTCAGTTCTCTATATTTTAGAAATGAGTCCTTTGTCAGAATCATTATTTGTAAAGATTGTTTCCCAATTTACTTCATTTCTTTGATTTTGGTTACATTGGTTTTTCTGTTCAAAAGCTATTTCATTTGATGTAATCAAAAGCATCTAATTAGTTTTTGGTGATATTCTCCATCTCTTCCTTAGTCATAAACTGCTCCCCTTTCCATAGATCTGACAGGTAAACTAATCCTTGATCTTCTAATTTTCTTAGAGTAGTGTTTTTTATGTCTAAGTCCTGTAACCATTTGTATCTCCTCTTGGTAAAGTGTGTGAGGTGTTGGTCTAATCTAAGTTTCTTCCATACTAACTTATTATCCCAGCAGTTTTTATGAAAGAGGGAGTTTTTATCCCAATGACTGGACTCTTTGGGTTTATCCAAAAGCAGATTACTGTAATCATCTCCTGGTTTTGCACCTTATCTATTCTACTGGTCCACCACTCTTTTTCTTAGCCAATACCAAACATTTTTGATGACTGATGCTTTGTAATATAATTTTAGATCAGGTAGGGCTAAGTCCCCTTCTTTTGCACTTTTTTTCATTAAGCTCCTGGCAATTCTTGACTTTTTATTTCTCCATTAGAATTTATGTACAATTTTTTCTAACTTATTAAAGTAATTTTTTTGGAATTTTGATTGGATGGGCACTAAACAGATGGTTTAGTTTTGGTAGAATTTTCATTTTTATTATATTAGCTCTCCCTATCTGTGAGGATTTGATATTTGCCCAGTTGTTTAAATATGATTTAATTTGTGTGAGAAGTGTTTTATAATTATTTTCAAAAAGATTCTGAGTCTGTCTTGGCAAATAGACTCCCAGATATTTTATATTGTCTGAGGTTACTTTGAATGGGATTTCCTCTTTCTAGCTCTTCCTGCTGTATCTTACTAGACATGTATAGAAAACTTGAGGATTTATGAGGATTTATTTTATAATCTGCAACTTTGCTAAACTTGCTAATTGTTTCCAGTAGTTTTTTGGATGATTTCTTGGGATTCTCTAGGTAGACCATCATGTCATCTGCAAAGAGTGAGAGTTTTGTCTCTTCCTTCCCAATTCTAATTCCTTCCATTTCTTTTTCTTTTCTAATTGCTGATGCTAACATTTTTAATACAATATTGAATAGTAGTGGTGATAATGGCAACCCTTGTTTCACCCCTGATCTTATTGGGAATGCCTCTAGCATCTCCCCATTGAATATAATGCTTGTTGATAGTTTCAGGTAGATTCTGATAATTATTTTAAGGAACAGTCCATTCATTCCTACACTCTCCAGTGTTTTTAATAGGAATGGATGCTGTATTTTCTCAAAAGCTTTTTCAGCATTTATTGATATGATCATATGGTTTCTGATGGGTTTGTTGTTGATATAACTGAGTATGCTAACAGTTTTCCTAATATTGAACCAATCGTGCATTCCTGGAAAAAATCCTACTTGATTATAATGTATTATCCTAGTGAAAACTTGTTGTAATCATTTTGCTAAGATTTTATTTAGGGTTTTTGCATCTATATTCATCAGGGAAATAGGTCTATAATTTTCTTTCTTTGTTTTAACTCTTCCTGGTTTAGGTAATAGCACCATAATGGTTTCATAGAAAGAGTTAGACAGAGTTCCATCTTTACCTAATTTTCCAAATAGTTTATATAGAATTGGAACCAATTGTTCCTTAAATGTTTGGTAGAATTCCCTTGTGAATCCATCAGGCCCTCGAGATTTTTTTTTAGGGAGTTCAATAATGGCTTGTTGAATTTCTTTTTCTGAAATAGATTTGTTTAGGTATTTAATCTCTTCTTCATTTAACCTGGCCAACTTAAATTTTTGTAAATATTCATCCACTTCACTTAGATTATCAAATTTATTGGCATAGCATTGGGGAAAATAATTTAGAATTATTAGTATAATTTCCTCCTCATTTGTGGTGAGTTCACCTTTTTCATTAATAAAACTAGCAATTTGGTTTTCTTCTTTTTTTTAATCAAATTGACCAGAGGTTTATCAAATTTATTGTTTTTTCATAATACCAACTTTTGGTTTTATTTATAAAATCAATAGTTTTTTTCTTTTGATTTTATTAATTTCTCTAATTTTTAGAATTTCTAATTTAATATTTAATTGGGGATTTTGATTTGTTCTTTCTATAATTTTTTAGTTGCTTGTTTAATTCAGGGATTTCCTCTTTCTCCATTTTATTCATGTAAGCATTTAGAGCTATAATATATCCCCTGAGAGTCACATTGAATGAATCTCATGGGTTTTGGTATGTTGTTTCATTATTATCATTATCTAGGATCAAATGGCTAATTCTTTCTATAATTTGTTTTTTTCTCCACTCATATTTTCAAATGAGGTTATTCAGTTTCCAATTTGTTCTGGGTCTATATCTCCTTGGCCCAGGATTGCATATGACTTTTATTGCATTGTGATCTGAGAAAGATGTATTCACTATTTCTGCCTTTCTGCAGTTGATCATTAGGTTTTTATGTCCTAGTACATGGTCAATTTTTGTATAAGTTCCATGTAGTGCAGAGAAAAAGGTATATTCCTTTCTATCCTCATTCAGTTTCCTCCATAAGTCTATCATATATAATTTTTCTAACAATCTATTTACCTCCTTAACTTCTTTCTTGTTTATTTTATGATTCAATTTATCTAGATCTGATAACAGGAGGTTGAGGTCGACCACTAGTAGAGTGTTGCTGTCTATATCTTCCTGTAGTTGTTTTACAGTCTCCTCTAAGAATTTGGGTGCTGTCCCACTGGGTGCATATATATTCAATATTGAAATGACTTTATTGTCTATGGTACCTTTTATGAGGATAAAGTTTCCTTCCTTTTCTCTTTTACTGCTCTCTATTACCTGCTGCTTTGTCTGAGATAAGGTTTGCTACCCCTGCTTTTTTTTTTTACATCAGCTGAAGCAAAATATATTGTGCTCCAACCTTTTACCTTTACTCTGTATGTATCTGTCTGCTTCAAGTGAGTTTCTTGTAAGCAGCATATTGTAGGATTCTGGTTTTTAATCTACTCTGCTATTTGCTTACGTTTTAAGGGAGAGTTCATCCCATTCACATTCAAGGTTATGATTTCTAATTCTTTATTGCCCTCTGTGTTATCTTCCCTCCATTTGTATTTTCCCCATTTCTCCCCCCTTTATCCATATTCGCCAATAATTTGTTTCTGAATACCACCCCTTTCATTGTGTTTGCCATCCTATATTACACCCTCCCCTTTCTTTCCCTTTTCCCTTTTTCCCTTTTCCCTTACCTTCCTTTTGTTATTTCCCCCTTTTCCCCTCACTCAACTACTCTTTTCCGTCCTCCTCTGCCCTTTTCCCCTTTTAATACTTGAAAGGTTAGATGTTTTATAAGTTAACTGTGTATGTGTATGTTGACTTTAAGCCAAGTCTGATGAGAAGAAGATTCAGGTGTTTCTCATCTGCTCCCTTCTTTCCCTCTATTACCATAGGTATTTTTTGTACCTCTTAGTGTCATGAGATTTACCCCATTCACTCCCCTCCTTCCTCCAGTCTCTTTCCTGTCTCCCTTTTTAAGGAGGTAGTGGTTTTTTTTAGATCATTCTATCTAAGTCATAGAAAATTCTGAGTGTCTGTCCCTTCTAATTCAGTATATTCTATCGAATAGACTCAAAATTCCTGAGAGTTCTTAGGGTCTTTCTCCCAAGTGGGGTTAAAGCCAGTTATATCTCTTTAGATACCAGTCTCATGGATAGGTCATGAATGTTATCATTTCTGGATAGGTGTATTCGTTCTGTTAGATTTAAAATTCTCAAGATTTATGAGAATCTCCCCCCGCCCCATGTTAGGATATAGCCAGTTTCAACTTACTGCTTAGCATTTTTTTCCCTTTTACCTCCACCCTCTTTTTTTACCTTTCCATGTGTCTCTTGAGCCTCCTGTTTGATGTCCAAATATTCTGTTTAGCTCTGGTCTTTTCATCAGAAATTTTTGGAATTCTTCCATTTCACTAATTGTCCATCTTTTTCCCTGGAAGAGAGGGCTCAGCTTTGCAGGAAAGTAGATTCTTGGCTGCATTCCAAGCTCCTGTACTCTTCAAAATATCTCATTCCAGGCCTTTCGATCCCTTACTGTTGATGCAGCCAGGTCCTGCGTGATCTTTACTGTGGCTCCTTGATATTTAAATGATTTCTTTCTGGCTGCTTGCAGGATTTTCTCTTTATCTGGTAATTTTGGAGTTTGGCCACAACATTCCTTGTTGTTTACATTTTAGGATCTTTTTCTCAAGGGGATCGATGTACTCTTTCAATAACTACTTTGCCCTCTGGTTCCATGATATCAGGGAAGTTTTCCATCACTAGATCCTGTAATATTAAGTCCAGGCTTTTTTTCTATTCAATGTTTTCAAGAAGTCCTATAATTTTCAGGTTGCCCCTCCTCCATCTATTCTGGAGATCAGTGGTTTTGCAGATGAGGTGTTTTCCATTTGGTTCTATTTTTTTCTATTTTTTTATTTTGTTTAACTGACTCTTGCTGTCTCATGGAGTCATTGGTTTCTGTAGACTCCATTTTTTTTTTTACGGGGAGTTTTCTTCATTAACCTTTTGCAACTACTTTTCCAATTGGTCACTTCTACTTTTGAAAGAGCTTTCCATTTGAACAATTGAGGATTTGAGAGAATTAATTTGTTTTTGATTTTTTCCCATTTGAATATCTGAGAGATTTATTCTCATTTTGTATTTATCCAATTGTACATTCTGAGGTTTTGTTTTCTTGTTGCATGGTATTAATTGTCTCTCCCAAATATTTAAGCTCCTTCCTTATTTCTTCAAGGAAGTCTTTTGTGCTGAAGACCAGATTTTATTCTCCTCAGAGGTTCCAGGTCTCTATGAGTTAGGGTCTTTCCCTTCCAAGAATTTTTCTATGGATCCACCTTTCTGCTGACCCTCTTCATTTTGCTAAGACCTGAGTTGTGAAGGTGCTGGTTCACAGGGGTTTGGGATCGCTAAAGATTTTACTCACTGAGTGCAGTTCCTCTAGCTGGCCAGTAGGAGGTGCTGATTGCTTTCTCTGGAGTGTCTGTGACCTTGGTTGAGGCCTTCTCCCTTTGCTTGAAAGGAGGGGTTGGAGCTATTGAATTCTTTTTCCTTCAATCAATGGTGGGCTTTACCCTGGCCTGAGGTCATTCCTCAGCTGGGCTGGTTCTTCTGCTCACACATCTGGGCCTGAGGCAGAAGTAGTTTGCATTTGTTTGTTAGGGAAGAAGTCTGAGTTGTAATCTGACTCACACCAGAGGAGCCACAGGATGGTGTCTGAAGCCTTTCTGCTCTAGAACTCTCCCCCCAGCCCTGTCCAGGATCTCCAGGGGCACAGCTCCGACACCAGGGGCTCTGCTACCTCGCTGAGTGACACCCCTTTGGTCCAGCCCTACCCTGATCCAGGAGGTCCTGCTCTCGGGCCCTCAGTCTCCTGCTACCAATTCAGCTTTCAATCTGGCTGATTCGGGGCTGATCCTCCCTCTCAGCCCAGACTCACCTACCCGAATTCGGCCAAAGCTGCCGCCAGAGAGAAATCCTAAGGTAGATGTTCCTCTACTGACTTTTCTTTCTGGGTTTTGTGGGTCAGATTTCTTTTAAGAGGTTTGTTTCATGTGATAGATGGAGAAGAAATCAGGAGACTTTAGAACTGTTCTTGTCTTCTCCCCATCATCTTGGTTGGAAGTTTGAAATGAATTTATTTAGAGTCTTGCACTGATTTTTTTTTTTTTTTTAGAAATTTCAAGTCAATGGGGTTAAGTGGCTTGCCATATGGCTTGGTAATTATTAAGTGTCTGAAGTTGGATTTGAACCCAGGTACTCCTAACTCCAAGGTCAGTGCTCTATCTACTTCGCCACCCAGCCACCCCGGTCTTGCACTGATTTGACTCTTTAACTTAGCATTTTTGATTTTTGGTTTCTTTAAAATTTAAAGAATGGAATATGTTCAAATACACTTCATGTTTAATGCATTCTTTGATTATCACCTTTAATTGAGTGATATGTTCATGAAATTTTCTGCAATACATTCCAAGCAGATATTGATGGAATCTATATTTTCTGGGATTTTCTTACCATAACAATAACTATAGCATATTCTTATTATTCCTAGATACTGAAAAGTTTTCATTCTTTTTTGTCAAATAGTGATATTACATTTTTATTATTATAGCAAATATCAGTAGCTTTTCTCACTTGATTTGAAGATTCACACAAATTATAATCATATTATCAAATCAAAAGTGGATTTTATGAAATTCCACTACAAATATAAAATAATTTGTGATATAGTTATTTTCTGTATCATCCACATTCTAATCAAGTAGAATTACTGGCATTTGACTTAAATTGAGATTTTTCTCTCTTTACATTTTATTAATTCTACATTGCGCATATTATTACATCCAATGTTACCTTAGAAAAGAAATTATTTTTTACCCATATTCTACATTGCTCTCTAACACGTTGTCATGTCACAAATCTAAGTATACTCTTGAAAAATGCAGAATAACATCATTGTTGATAACAAGAAATATGGTTTTAAGTTTTTCTTGGGCTTGTACATAATGATAGAATTTATATTTCATAACTTATACTATACACTCATACTTTACCTGCTTTATTGATAAAAAAATTTTTCATTACATGGGATATTAGATTTTCTGAAGAATGACATAGAATCTTGTTTTCTCTTGTTACTACAACAGGGAAGAGCACCACAATTTTGTTCCTCACTGTCAAACTGATATTATGACAGTTTTCATTTACATGAACTTGCAACCCTAAAGCATGCAAGCATTTATATTTTTTAGCAATAGTTGCAAAAGAGGGTAATAATCTGAATGATAATATTAACAAATCCAGGTTTATCATTGTGTTTACATTCCTGCAAAGTCATAAAAGCTTCCACAATTGTCTCAAGGCATGCAAAATCTCTATTGTTCAATTTACTTATTGGAATTTCCCTACCTTTGCTTTCCCATCAAACTATTCATTTTATGGTGGAGTAGTGTAATAGTCTTTGAGGGAATCACTACTTTAAGAGCAGAGGTTAATTTTTAACCTTTAACTTGAAGCCTCAGCAAATCATACTGTCTGACATATAGTCTATGCCTAAAAATGGCTTTTTGACTTAACTTTGAATACAAAAAGCTTTCTGCTACCATGGCATTCACAAGAGGTGTAATAATGCTCATCCTATTAGGGGAAAAAATAAGAATTTATCTAACCTGCTATTCACCTATATCCTATTATCCCTTTTGGTTGAATCAAAAATAATTTCTTTTGATTGTTCACTGTGTCAGTCAATTCATCTTTTTTAAATTATGTATCTTCTAAGGTATACGGCACTCTGATAGGCAGAAAGGATACGAAGAAATAAAAAGAGAAAAATAACCCTTTCCCTCATTTGCTTCCCTTATATAAACAGAGGTTGTGAGAGAGAAATTCTATCTGTCTTTCTGTCGTTTTTTCCTTCTTTGTCTCACTGACTGTGTGTGTGTGTGTGTGTGTGTGTGTGTGTGTGTGTGTCTTTGTATTCCATTCTTATTTGGCTTATTCCAAATTTTGTAGAGTTTTTCTCTGCCAAGGAAATAATCTTTGGAATAGAATTATAAAACAAAAGTGAGTAATGTGAAATTGATCCCCAAAATTATAGGGACATGTAGGAAAGCACTTAGCTGATATTGATAACTTTGTCAGCTGCCAAGATAAATTCTATATTGATATGCTGAAAGAACTAGCAGAAATGATGGTTGAGGCCCAAAGATTTCTATCCTTGACAGATTATGGAACTTTGAACAGTTACTAAAGGAATGAAGAAGATGTGATACAATTTTAATGTTCAAAGAAAAGAATGGGCCAATAAGCTTGACTAATATCTTTGGCAAAAATCTAGACTATAATGTTTTATATAAAAATGATAAAAAAGTAGGGAATATAAAAAAGAATAATAATATAAAAAGTAGGGAATATGTATGTGTAATTTAGCTTCACTAAGAAGTCTTCCAGGGTAATGGAGTCAAGATGGTGGTATAGGGCAGGAATTCCCAAAAGCTCTCTTCCAGACTTCTCTAAATAAGTTAAAATTATGACTCTAACCAAATTGTAGAGTGGCAGAACCCACAGAAAGACCAAATGAAACAATTTTCCAGGCAAAGATAACTTGGAAAATGCACAGAAAGGCTCTTTTCCAGCAGGGTAGGAAGGGGCTACAGAACAACCAGGGCCACCTTGGCAGAGTAAATGAACACCAGTCTTCCAGGAACAGTCTGTGGGGTGCCTGAGTCCTTGGGGTCACCAGGGTTCATGTCAATGGGAGTTTTTTTAACAATTACATCAGCAAGCACAATCTGAAAGTTCAGTAGGAAAACTGCAAGTGTGAGCACAGAACCAATGCAAAATAGGATTCAGCTCAGACCCAGATCCAGCAAGGAAAAGTAGGTCTCCATAGCCATCCATAAAGATGTCCCCTGGCAGTTGCTTCTGTAGTGCTCAGGTGACAAATAGTAGGGGAGGATGTGGGGAGACTGTCAAGGACTCCCTTCCATCCCTGAGACAGGAAAACTTTCTACATATTCAGATGCTCATTGTAGTCTGTGGATCCCTATTAACATAGAGGAACTGGAAACCTTACAGTTCTAGGACAAAGAGGAGTGCTTCTTGTCATCCTTAGACTAGAATGCAGAACAGAAGAGCAGTCAGTATCCTATAAGACATTGAAGGAATTGAGATTCTTTGGGGAGTGTCTCCAATACACTCAAAAGCTTGAGAAGCATGTTAAAAACAGATCATAGACTGAAGAAAAGAACAAATAGGAAAAAAAAAGAATTTGTCTTAGATTTTAGTTTGGTACCATGGATGATCAAAACAGACAATCAGAAGATGACAATGACAAAACCTTTGTATTCAGAGTCTCCATGAAAAATGGAAATTCATCTCCAGCTATGGAGGAGCTCTAAAAACATTTTGAAAATCAAGTAAAGGAAGGAGATGTAAATTGGGAAGGAAAATGAAAATGTTACAAGAAAATCATGAAAACTAAGTCAGCAGTTTGGTGAAGGAGATATTTTAAAAGATGCTAAAGAAAATAATATTTTAAAAACCAATCAGGGTCAAATAAAAAAGCAATTCAAAAAATCAATAAGGAGAACAACTTAAAAAGGATTATCTGTCAGATGGAAAAGGAGATAAGAAAATTCTTTGAAGAAAGCAAGTCCTTTAAATTTAAGAATGGAGCTGAGGGATAATGATGACTTTGTGAGAAATCAACAAGCAATAAAACAAAACCAAATGAATGAAAAACTAGAAGAAAAGGTGAAATATCTCAATGGAATAATCAACTAACTTAGAAAAAAATAGTTCCAGTAGAGAAAATGTAAAAATTATTGGGCTACCTGGAAGTCATGATCAGAAAAGGAAACTTGCCCTGGTTTTTGAAGTATTTCTCCATGAAAATTATCCTACTATCCTAGAAGCAGAGGTTAAAATAGAAATTGAGGCAATATACCATTCACTTTCTGAAAGAGATCCCAAAATAAAACCTCTCAGGAATGGTATGGTCAAATTTCAGAACTCCTAAATCAAGGAGAAAATATTATAAGTCATAAAGAAACAACTCAAATATTGTGGCACTATAGTCAGGATTACACAGACTTCAACAGCATCTATATTAAATCTTTGGAAGATTGGAATATAATTTTCAGCAAGAAAATAACTCAGATTACAACCAAGAATCAACTACCCAGTAAAACTGAATATCCTCTTTCAGGGAAAAATATAGACATTCAATAAAATATGGAACATTCAGACTTTCCTGTTGAAATAACAAGACCTGAGCAAAATATGTGATCACCAATTGTAGGACTCAGATGAAGCTTAGAGAGGCTGTCTGGGAAGGGCAAATTATGAGGGATTTAATGATTTAATGTATAATACATATATATGTAATTTAATGTTTAATACATATATGTAAATATATACATATATACATATAGAAAAGGCACAGGAGAGAGCTGAATATGAATGTGTAATATATTATAAAGATATAGTTAATTGGCTAGAAAGGAATGTGCTGGGAAAATGCAAAGGAGAAGTAGAATGGGCTGATATTTCACATAAAAAGTGGCAAGAAAAAGCTTTTGAGTGGAAGGGGGAAGGTAAAGGGGAATGAGTGAGTCTTCATTTTCATTGGGAATGACTCAGAGGTGAAATAAAATTCACACTCAATAGGAAATAGAAATCTATTATACCCTAGAGGAAAAACATCAGGAAGGGAATGGGAGAAAGGTGATAGAGTGAGGGGTATAGGTGTGTAGGTGTGTAAGTGACAGATGAGAAGGAAGATTGGGGGGAAGAGTAGTTAGAAAAAATGTTTTTTCTTTCTTCTTTTTGCATCACCCGGGTCATGTGACTGGATAATCGTGGGGTTTCTGGGAGTAGATTTGGGATTCAGTCCTCCTGGCTCCAGGACCAGTGCTCTGTCTGCTAAGCCATTCTTTTCCCCCACAAGACACTTTTGAGGAGGGACCAAATGAAAGGAGAGAAAAGAATAAATGGAAGGGGGTGCAATAGATGAAGGTAACTAGAGTGAGCAATAGAAACTGGGGAAAATATTGAAACAACTTCTCAGATGGTATTATGATAAATAAAATAATCCTTCCTAGAGATAAAGCTGATGTTATCTAAACACAAACTGAAGTACATTATTTTTTCTTTTTCTCTAACTTTATTTTTCATGAGGTTTCTCTATCTTTGTGGGAGGAGGGGGATATATTTACTTTTACAACCATTCTAATTTAATAATGTATAAATAAGAAAAAAAATTTTAAAAAGTATCCAAGAATAAACTCAGTTCTTTTTCAAATAGGTTACAAGATTTTCAAATCAAAAGAAAAACAATCAGATAAGAAGTTAGACTTTTGTGGAAATCTTTTTTTCTTTCTATTTTTATATAAAATATAAAGATATATGTGACCCTATGCAAGTCATTTCCACTCTCTATTAGCTTCCTAATTTGTCAAATGGCAGTATCAGTAGCACAAAAGTTCTGGGATTGTTGAGAGGACCAAATTTGTTAGTGTGTATAAAATACTATCCTAACTTTAATGTACTGTATTAATTCAAGCAATTATTTTTAATTACATTCATTCACTCATACATACAACATATAATGATATAATATCTAATATATTCTAAATATCCTCAGGCACATTTAACAAGTAATCTTACTTTCAGAATGAAACTATGGCAATTCAATTTTTAGTCTATATTTATCACTGAGCAGTTGCTATGCAAAAACTTGCCATCATCAATTTTCATATTGTATTGTCATTGTTGCCTTTGAGTCAGATATTTATAATAACTAGAATGGCCATGGCACCTCATTACTCAGAAAAGCCATATATCTTAGTGGGTGAAAAGATCAGCACAAACTCTTGATCTATATTCTAACAACAACTTAGATTTCTATCAGCAGCCCTTTGAAATGCTCCCCTTTCAATATCTGGAATTCCTTTCTTCCTTCCTTCCCTCCCTCCCTCCCTCCCTCATTCCTTCCTTCCCTCTCTCCCTCCATAACTTCCTCCCTCCCTCCTTTCCTTTCTTCCCTCCTTCCTTCTTTTCTCTTTTCTTCCTTCCTTCCTTCCTTCCTTCCTTCCTTCCTTCCTTCCTTCCTTCCTTCCTTCCTTCCTTCCTTCCTTCCGTGCTTTCTTCCTTCTTTCCTTCCTAGAATTCTTTCTCTTATATTTTTATCTTGCTTGCTTCCTTGGGCTTTTCCTTCCTTTTTTCCCTTCATTATATTAATTGAACTCCAGTCAAGACAGAAACCTCATTTTATATTTGTCCAGACTATAATCTGAACTCCACAAAGAATTATACACATATACATATGTATGGATTATTATTGTTAATCCATCATGCCAGGTGGCAGTGGATACCTATAATTCTTTGTGAAGTTCAGATTATAGTCTGGACAAATATAAAATGAGAAATATTTTAACAAACTTATGGAAATCTCAAATCCTCTTTAATTCACCTATACATATGAAAAAATTTAATAAATTTCCTTGAAAATTTTTGACTTTAATGACATTATATAATTTAATTATATAATTTATACATATGTATATAACTTTCAACATTATATAACTTAATAACATTAATAACATTAGCTATTCTACATTACCTAAAAAAATAAACATGTTAATTTAGATGTGATACTTCCATTTCCTTCAATAAATTATACTCTTGTCTATTGAGGACCTGAAAGGGATAAGAATGCCAAATGAAGAAATTGATGGAGGCAGTGCTGCATAATGGATAAAGGAAATGATCTTGTAGTTAGAAAAAAAATTTGGGCCTAAGTTCATCTGAAATAATAATTGTGTCACCACGGATAAGGCAATCAGTCTCTTATGGAACTAGACAGCCCTCTAAGACTACAATTTGCCAAAGATTAATTCCAAATATTCATCCAAGTAGTGATTTTTCCATCCTTACAATTGACGAAACTGGAAATAAACTCCCCACATAAGAAATCAAACAAATAGAAACACAGTCTAATAAATAAGCTTTATTTATTCATAAAGAAATAATTATCATCAAAGGATGAGAGTCAATAATTACGGAAAATTGGGAAATAACCAAAAATATATTATCAATAATTTTTTTTACTCTAATATCTATTTCAATTGTAGTTGAAAATGAAGAAAAGGAAGGATAGGCATTTAAAGAGTGACTAAAATATTCGAGGCAATGTGCTGGGTTCTTTACAAATGAGACTAAAATATTGGCTGAAGCAAATAGAGTTTAGGTTACTTGCCTGCAGTCATTTAGCTAGTAAGAAATCTTAATCTAAAAGTAAAAATTTAAATTACACCAGCTGTTCTTACCAAAGTTTTCAGAAATCCTTAAGAAAATTATATAAATGTTTATATAAACATTTCAAGAAGAAGAAAAAAATATTTGTTAGAACTTTAATCTATTGACTGTCAATGAGTGAAAATAAATTTTACTGGGAGATTCTAAATAAATACAAATAACAAACAAACATCTTCATTCACATGTAGATTTTGGTTTCTTTATCACCTGAATTATATGAGCTAGTAAATGTGTCTTAACCTTTCTAAACTTCAGTTACCAAATCAGTGAATTATGGAGCTGAATGAGATCTTTCAATACACATTTACAGCTTTAAAGGTCTATTGAATTGTATTATCTATTAAAATAATTATAACCTATTACAGAATAATAATACCATATTATAAAGCACAATATCCAGTGAACACTCTAAAGAGTCAATATACTCTTGAGATAGACATGAGTAAAGAATAATATAATTCAAGTTCAACTTTTACTGAATGAACATTCAATTATAGTCAAATCATCAGTAGATTACACTGAGTATAAAATGTCTTCTTAAAGTCTTTGATTGTGAAGACATTATATGAACTAAATTAGGAATTAATGCTTTTTATTTTGGTAACTATTCATTGCAAATTCCTCTTTTTGGTAGCACTGGAGTGGTTGTTGAATGTACTGAAACAATTATTAGCTATCTTTATTGCATAGTAATTATAGCTAACCCAAAGTTAGACAATTTTAGAAATCATGCCCTGATCACCAGAAATTTAAAGGTCTTTTTTGTTGCTGTTGTTGCTTTTTTGTTTTTTTGTTTGTTTATAAATTCTATTACAATACACAATATCTTCTTGAAAAGTTACAAGGTCAGTCTAGTGTCATTCAAGTTTCATCTCACTATACAGCCTGAGCCCAAATTAATTATCATTCTTTAATAATTTTTATGATCCTTTTCCCTTGACTTTATGTAGGTGAGCTAATAATTGCCTATGAAAGCAAAGGAACTTGTTTTAACTTTGCATTATGTGCTTAGCATTTGGTTTATCATAGGTATCCTTAATTTAGATTGGAGAACTAATTTTTACTGAACAATAGTAAGTCAACATCCAGTGAAGTAGATATGATTTTCGAGTGTCTAGCATTAAAATGATATTAGTTGTGTACATCTCATTATTTCATATGATTGCATCATATTTTTTCTTTTTTATATTTTTTCTTTCTTGTTTTAATTTACTTTATTTTGTTTTTATATTTTGTTATTTTTTTAATCTACTAAATAAATTAAACCTTATCCCTGACATGGGACCAGAATACAAAACATAGGAAAGTAAAGGGAAAATACTAAAAGGTAACAAAAAAAAGAGAAATGTGATGTGTAGACTCAGCAAATAATTTGATTTTATTAGTCTGAGGCTTATTTGGTTCTTGTATTTAACAGATTTGTGCCTTTTTAGCTTAGATCTCTTGGTAACTTTTCTTAGTTTCTAAGTGGGATGGCAAAGCTTAGAATTCAGGCAATTCTTATAAAAAAGGTTAAACATAGCTCATAGTTTCACTTCAGTTCTTGCAAATCATAATGATGTAAAAGTAGATTGTCACAAGAGTAAGTCAAGAGTGCTGCCAAATCCAAGACAAACAACTCTGGAACTTGCTTTTGACAAGAAGGGAAGAAAAAGGAAATTTTACTGTGATGGCTAGAGAATATGTCATGTTTGTATTTCTGCCATACCATATAATAATACAAATTATTCAATCAATCAATCAATAGTAAGAATCTGACCTGTAACATTCATTTTATTAGATGTGATGGATAAAAATTAAAAAATTCCTACACTCAAATATCATAAATTAAACAATTCCTATACTCAAAGACCATAAATTAAACTTCAGGAAATATAACATTTTCTCAGATAAGTCAATGCATTACTTATGAAAAATAAATACAAAATGATTATTGCAATGGCTTTACCAACTAAGAAGGGGGCTCTTAAAAATGGTGGCACTTAAATTGAGCCCTAAAAGGAATTAAGTTTCCCATTTTTTGGATTGTGCAAAATGCACATTGATTGTTATATAAATTTCCAGTTATCTTACATTTTCCTTCCCTTCACCAACTCTAATGTTCAATCTAATGATATTGGTTTCCATAGTGTTGTTCTCCAAGTTGTTGCATCCATTGACTATACATTTTCACTGATTGTTCTTCATATCTGCAATGTTCTCCCTCCTTACTTAAAACTCTTTGCATAAATGACTTAATTCAATTCTCAATTGAAATAGCTATTGCTTTCAAGAGTCTTTCCTGGTCACCCTTAATACTAGTGCCTTTCTGGAGGTTGCCTCTAATTTATTCTACATATCTTTTAGGTATACAGTGATTTGACTCTTGTCTCCAACACTAAAAGATGAAAGCGAGGATGACCTTTTAGTTTCCTTTGTATTTCCAACACTTAGCATAGTACCTGGCACAAAGTAGACACAATAAATACTTATTGATATTACTTTCCCTGTGCTTTTGTTTCCCACTCTTGTTTATTTCACTTTATGTCACTTTATTTCATTTTATTCACAAGCTTCTCCCTGTTTATTATATACAATAATTCTAAAGCACAATTATATTCTATTATTTTCCCTTACTACAAACAGTTCTGTTACTGTTTCCTGCTTTTGCTGAGATGAAGAATTCATAATTATTTAAGTATTTAATAAATTCTTGATTTCTGAAAACCAATTAGATGTATAAATTGTTGAATTTAATTGTATCAATTTCTAAACATTCTGTTTCATGGGACAGTAGGCATCAAACTTACCACTGAGTTCCTACTTTGTGTCCTTAAATTAAGTAAAAAAAAAGTTAACTTGTCTTAGTACATTGGACTAAATTAGTACCCATTTTTGTGAATGCTGTGAGAAATATTTCTACAATTTACTGATGAATAGTGTTATAAAAGTGATCATAATCTTCTTTTTCTAATATTCTTACTTTAACATGAAGAGTGACTATAGGCTGAAGGGAAAAATTAAAACAGAATTTATCGCTCATTTGAAGCTAAAAATCGAAAAAAGTTTGTTTTGATATTATTTAAGGGAAAATTTATTTAGGGAATATATGCATTTTTATTTTAATGTTTCAATGTAATAATACTTTTAAAAAAGGTGAAAAATATACCTATATAATGGGAGCATCTCATTTCAAACCTACTTTTCCGGGAACTCTTTCATGTATGATTGAATTATGTAGACTAGTCTATACTGCCATCTGGTGATTTGCTGGGTTTGGGGGAGTTAAATAAAAATACCTGACCACTCAGAGATTAGTCTTTGTATTCTTTGAATATAATAGGATTGAATCAGTGACTATTTCAATTACTGTCAACATCATAAAGAAAGAAGCATTTGTACTTTTTATTCTCCTGAGATTGTGGTTAGAAGTTTGTTTTAGGTAATTTTCAACTGATTCCAAGGAATTTGTGTGATCAGTTAAATAGCATGGATTTTTTTGAGTTTTCATTTGGGAAAATTAAATAAGCAATTTCTATCTTGAAGTACAGGAATTAGTGACCTGTCCCTGAAAATGAATAAGGAAAAGAATGACATGACCTAAATTTCTTCTATTTCAAATAGAACATTTCATGTCATCAATCCAATGCTGCCAAACTATTCTTTGACGTGACATTTGGTTTTATGTTCTTGCCTTTTCCTTTAAAATCTAATTTAGTTTAGGATAAAAAAGGTTATCATACTAGTCTAAAGTCGAACATCAAAATAATCAAATGGGGAGAAATAGGTAACAAAAGTAACAAATACTCTCTTTAGAGATATTTATCTATGGTTGTCTTTTGTAAAATAAAGAGGTCAATTAAACTACATCAAAATAAGTCTTCTCATAGATTTTAAAAAGATAACACTTTAATCAATAAATATTATTAAGCATCTAGTATATTCTAGGCACTGTGCAAGGAATGCATAGCCCCATGATGTCATTAGTTTACCATGTACTGGTAAAGATTACAAACTCTCCATATATTATCCTGTGTCTCCACCCCCAAAAAATAATGTTTGGCTCAGGTAAAAATTATTAATTAAAGATCTAGTCAATATACTGAAGACTTTCAATCTGAACATTTGAATATTAACATATGAATGAATGAATGAAAAATAATTTATGAATAATTCTATTCTAATACTTTAATTAAAATTATAATAATAGCTAACATTTATATAGTTAAGATGTACAAATGGATGAACAGATATTTTCTCATTTTATCTTTCCAACAACCCTTCCCAAGAGGTTCTCTTATTATTCCCATTTTACAGATGAGGAAACCAAAGTAGAGGTTAATTGATTTCTCAAGGTCAAACAGCTTATAATTATCTGGGGACAGATCTGAAATCAGGTCTCCCTAATCCTAAGTTCTATCCACTGTGCCTCCTACCTGCTTATTTTACATGAAGTTATGTACTAAGTATTGGAAGCTACAAATAAAACAGAGCAGTCCTTGCTTTCATGGTTCTCACATTAAAATCGACAAGTTTAGATACATAGTGAGTTTCAGCAGCAAATAAAATAGAACCCATCATTCTCCAAATACAGTGGTAAATTATATGGTAGAGATCTTTTTAAATATAATTCCCATTGATTATAGTATAGTTGTTCATAAAATATTTTAACTTAAAACAACTAGTCTTTACTCACTTTACAAATCCTGGCCTTTTTTGCTTTTGGCTTTTAGGAAGTTAAGAAACTAAGAAACTGGCTAGTTTTTTTTTTTCATTTATGTTTAATCATTTTTCATTTGTGTCTTGTTCTTCTTGAGCCCATTTCAGGTTTTCTTGGCAAAAACACTGAAGTAGCATGTCATTTACTTTTCCAGTTAATTTTATACATGAAGAAACTGAGGCAAACAGAGTGATTTGTTCAGGGTCACTTAGCTAGTTAGTATTTGAGATCAAATTTGAACTCAGAGAATTCTTCTTGACTCTAGGTCAGACTCTCTATCATCTCTGGAACTTTGTTTCCCCTTCTCTATCAAAACTCCTTGACTAATATCTTTTCCTTTGCTCCGATTTTTGACAAAAACAAAATAAAATAAAATACAAAACAAAACCAAAAAAACCCTCAACCCCCTCTCCCCAAAAAACAACTCTTCTTCCAGGCTATCTCCTCTAAAGATATTATAATTACCTACTACCTATAAGTTTTTCCATTCAATCATCCCCCAAGTCCCTTTAATTTTTACTCTCTTCCCATTAATTGATTTTTTTAGTATTGTTTATAATGATCATTTGTCTGAGAATCCTTCACTTGATTTGAACATATCCTCAACTATTTATCTAATCATAGTCTCAATGATAAGATTAAAGGTCTTATACTTACACTTCTGCAATTCTAGACCTGGAAATATAAGCTAGTGAAGGAAAAAAATTGGTACTGTATATGCTGAGGATGAATATATGGCTAGGGCTATACTATGTTTCCGAAGTGAACTATTTCTAAATGCACCCCAATCCAATTCGTGGACAGTTCCAAATTGCACAAGACTTTAGCAGATTTAGCAACTTCTGAAGTTTTGAATGAAGATCAATTAGTGCTCAACAATTTATAGCCCTCACAGTGTCATGCAGCACCATATAACTAAATTTGAAGTCGAATTGGGTTCAAATGTTATAGAAGAAAAAAAGAAATTGAATTCAATGTCCTAGTAGTTGCTGCTTTTGTTAAGTCATATCTGACTCTTCATGAAACTGTGGACCATAGTATTCTTGGAGTTTCTTGACATAGGTGTTGGAATATTTTGACATTTCCTTCTCCAGTAGACAAAGGCAAGCAAGGTTAGGTGACCAGCCTAGGGTCACAAGGCTAGGGAGCATCTGAAGTCAGATTTTGAACTCAGGTCTTTCTGAGTCCAGACCTAGTACATTATAGGAAAAATATCTTCTGTAGAACTAACCTTACCCCTCTTTATATTTTGATACACAATAAAAAGTGGCAGCATATTACATGTAATACAATACATACTATATATATGTGTGTGTGTGTATGTGTGTGTGTGTGTGTTTATTTCTCCATATTAAAATGCAAATTTAAAATAGTAGCTTCATTCACATGGAAAAAAAACTTGAGCAATCTTACTTGCTTTTTACAAGTACATGGTTCAATTAACATATCACATATGATCAATTTGTAGGCAATCACAATGGTAGGGATGATATATAAAAGCCTTTGGTAGAAACTTAGAGGGAAAAAAGAATAGCAACTCTTTTTTCATTATTTTATATCTTTCTATTTTTGTGAGCAGACATATTCAGACATCTAAAACAGAAGGAATTCGGAATGTTTTTCAATCATTCAGAAGCAATGGCATGAAATTAAACCTTCCAAAGAAGAACTGGAACTCCATTTCTTCCTCTTTCACTGTACCTTAAAGCCAACGAATGACTGAATTTTGTTGCATTTTTGTTTTTGTCTATTGGCAATTAGGGCATGTCTATGTAGAGAAATTGTTAAAAATTGAAAATATTAATTGTCAAGATGGATTAATTTGTTTTCTCAGTGAAATCATACACAAAAAAAACCCCAAAAAACAAAAACATTTTTTGCTTTCATGAAATAGAAATGAACTTTTTTTTATTAGTATTTGAATTGACCATCACTCAACATGATGTGGACAGAGGCTTTTGGAAACACACACACACACACACACACACACAAACACACACATTACCATTATTTCTACTACTTTACTCAGCACCAACTCTAGTAATTATTTGGGTTCATTACCTAACTAGAATGTTGCTAGACACCTTTCACTAAACTCCCCTAGTGTGCATCTTTTGACATAATCAATAGGCATTGCATTCTTCCAAGAGTCATCCATAAAAGATATATAGAAGAGGTGAGTGGCCTAATATAATCTCACAAGAATACTTCTAGGTGGGGTGGCTAGGTGGCAGTGGATAAAGCACCTGCCCTGGAGTCAGGAGTATCTGGGTTCAAATCTTGTCTCAGACACTTAATTACCTAGCTGTGTGGCTTTGGGCATACCACTTAGCCCCATTTGCCTTGCAAAAACCTTAAAAAAAGAATGCTTCTAGGTATGCTACTTTGAGTAGAGTAAGGTTGTCTCAACAGATTTTGGAGAGGAGAGGATAATTGTTTCTTGCACATAAGATAATATGGTTCAGGGTAAAGAATACAGGATTTGAGATTATAGGACAGAGGTTTAATTTAATTTTTCATATGCACAGTTTGTTATTCATTGAACAACTTTCTGAATTGCTCTATACTTATTTTCTCATATTGAAAATTAGCAAATTGGATTAGATGACCTCGATATTCTTTCCAGAGTTAGCTAGAATGCATAGTGGATAGAAAACTGGACTTAGAGTTAAAAAGACCTAAGTTCAAATCCAACCTTAGAAACCTACTTTGACCCTGGACTAGACAATTAACTTATGCTTGCTTTAATTCGCTCCAGTATCTTTACCAAGAAAATCCCATTAATAGTCCTAGTATGCTATTGTCTATGAGGGTCACAAAGAATCACAAATAAATATACTATTGAACAGCAAATGGTGCCTTGAAGTACAATGTTTCTATATCTATTCAAAACTATATATGATGTGCAAAGTGATTCATAGACTAGAAAAAGAACAAAGCAGAAAGGAATCACACTGATTTTTTTAAAGTTGGAACAATTTTGAAACATATATCTTATCTACTTTCACTCATTTCCAGCCTTGAGTGTTCTCATTTCCTTGATTTTTTTTAAAAATATGCTTGCATAAGTAGGTAGTATCATCCAGTTAAGGGACATTTTTTGTAGTAAAACTGCAGGTGCCCTCTTTCTTCCTTCTATTAAATGAAAATCATAAGGTGACTGAGTGGAGAAAGCTTAGTGGGAATTTTAAGGCTTCGTGTAATAAAGTATAAATTGCTACATTCTAAAAAATATTAAAATAATGATGAATTCACCAGGTCTGTATTAATAAATAAAGACTACACTTGTACTTGAAAGAGTAGGAAAAAGGTCAGTATTACCCATAGTATAGTCTTTTGGGTATATAATCATGAAATTGAAGAGTTACCAACCATATAGCTGGGAAATGAAATTTTAACAGCATGAGTGAGGGTCAAATGCAGTGAACAAATTCAATCCTATTGAACACTTATTGAACACGTAATAAGTAATTAAATAAAAAGAAAAGAAATGTTCCTGAGCCAAAGGAGCTTGCAATCTAGTGGGAAGGTAAAGGAAAAAGCACAAGTAAATGAATGAAAAAAAAATAGACAAAATAATTTCAAGAGAAATGAGAGTGAAAGAAAGAAAAAAAAAGAATGAGAGAAATTTCACACTAGGTTAACCATAAAAGAGCAGTAAAATTGTTGTTAAAAGATGATTCTTAAGTCTCTTACTCCATTTCTTCGATATATGACCTTTTAATCCAGTTTGTTGATGTCTTAATTGAAAATTATAACACTCTACCTCTTTCATAAAACTGGGGTAAAGAGTAACATATTAATGTGAAATTTTATATACCATCAAAAGCTATTATTATATATTTCTATAAATTATCCTACTTCTAAATGTTACATCATGCCATATGGGTATGTAACTAAGTTTAAATGCAAATATTTCATCATGACGGAACCTAGAAATATATTGCTTTAAAAAGTGACATTGTAAAATTTCACAACTGATGTTACTTAAACACCTTTACATCATATCTTTAGACTTACTTCTCTACCTTTGCATATATTTACTCTTTTCTAGGATCTTAAAAATTCATTTATAAAATGTTTCAAAAACATTTTTAAAATTGATTTCTTTTAAATAAGCAATTCCAAAACAAATTATTCATCTTCCCATGATATTTTCAAATATAAGGGAGATTGAAATCATATTCCATTCCCACTAGGAGGGAAGCAAAGTGGGGGGAAATGAAACCAATAGCATATAAAACTTACAATAGAAAAAACTTTCAGAACTCACGTCTTCTTTACTTTAACTCTCATGAACTTCAAATTTTAGTTTAAATTATCTTAGTTTTTTCCTAATTTATATCAGTGCTTAGATAGACAAGCACAAGCTCCCTCAGTCCATGCCACCTTTAAACTCCTCATCACAGAATATATCACATTATATATACTGTTTCAGATTTATGACAATTTTTATTAAGAATTTTTATTAAGAAGTTGAAAAGTGGTTAAGTAGAATGCTTATCTCTTTTGTAATAAACTATCACATCTTCAAGTTGCTGTGAACAGTGCTATCAATTAATGATTAGACACCATCATACATCTAAGACATTATTCATTAAATATAGCTGAAATAATTGTGAAAGAAAAATTTTTCTTCTAAACATTTGAAACAAGTGATAATGATCAATTAAATCAGCAATTTTCCTTTTTTGTCTTTCCTGGAAGGAATGGTAGAAGAATCATTCCTTTACACAGTAAAAAGCCTCCACTACTCCACAATAAAGATTTACTATCAGTTCTACTGATAAAACAAAGGACATTTTCTGCGAGCAAAACATTCTATACCAAATGAAAATGGATAGAATTAAGAGGATTAAAAACGAAATAATGAGATTGAAAAGTGAAAGGGAATCTCCAAGTAGTCCTTTGAAGACTTATTTTCACTTATGATTTTAGAAGCAATTTTCCATTGGTAGATAATTATAGGGAAAAAATCAATGTCACAATATAATAATGACATTACATTGCAATTACGTATAGACAGAGTAGGGGGTGGCTAGGTGGTGCAGTGGATAGAGCACCAACACTGGAGTCAGGAGTATCTGAGTTCAAATCCGACCTCAGATACTAAATAATTAGCTAGGGGTGTGGCCTTGGCCAAGCCACTTAACCCCATTGCCTTGCAAAAACTACCAAAAAACCCCATAAAAATGGTATAGACAGAGTAGATAATTTGCTTTTCATACAAGTCCAATTCTCATCTTTATCATTATTTTTTTAAATGAAATAGCTTTTCAACTTCTGGACCAGAGGTAAGGTGGCTGCATGAAGTTACTATGCTCCAAGAGCTTTTCCCCACACAACTTTAAATGAAGGCTCTACATACTCCTTAAAGCTACACCAAAAAAAAGGGGGGCAAAATAATTTCCCAAATCAAGATATGTGGAGGATCTTCAAGATCTGTTTCTTTGGGGATAAAGGGGAAGCATAGTCCAGTATTAGCCACAGCACAGTCTATTTCCTGCCTAAGCTAGCTAGCAATCCAAGTCTGAGTCCAGATAGATAGCAGGTCACAAGGAGGGTCCTCTCTCTCCCACTGATTTTATTTTTTAAAAATATCATGCCTTTATATTCAATCACATCTGTGCCCTCTATTTATAAATACTCCTAACTGCCCTGATAATGAGGAAGTTCATGAGTTATTAGTATCATCTTCCCATGTTGGAAGGTAAACAATTTAACATTATTAATTCAATTCAATCTTATTAAATATTAAGTCCCTTATGATTCCCTTTTCTGATTTATCTTTTTTATTTCTCTTGAGTCTGATATTTGAAGATAAAATTTTCTGTTTAGTTCTGGTCTTTTCACCAAGAAAGTCTGAAAATACCCTATTTCATTATATATACTTTTTTCCCTGAGTGTGTTCAATTTTACTAAGAGGGTGATTTTTGGTTTCACATACTACCATTTTGGTCTTCCAGAATATCATACTTTAAACCCTATGATCTTTTAATATAGATGCTGCTAAATCATTTTTTATCTTGATTGTGGCTTCATGATACTTGAATAATTTCTTTCTGAATGCTTGCAATATTTTCTACTAGACCTGGGAGCTCTAAAATTTGGCTATTATATTTCTTGGAGTTTTCATTTTGGGATCTTTTTTAGGAAGAAATCAGTGGATTGTTTCAATTTCTATATTACCCTATGCTTTTAGAAATCACAACAATTTTCCTTGATAATTTCTTGAAAAATAATGCCTACTTTCTTTTATTAATCATGATTTTCAAGTAGTCCAATGATTTTTAGATTATTTCTCTGTGTTCTATTTTCAAGATCACTTATTATTACAATGAAATATTTCATATTTTCTTATGTTTTTTTTCCATTCCTTAGGTATTATCTTTTGTTTATTTTGTTCTCATAAAATCATTGTCTTCCATTTCCTCAATTCCAGTGTTTTTTTTTTTTTAAGAATTATTGTCTTCAATGAGCTTTTGTATCTCCTTTCCATTTGGTCAATTCTGTCTTTTAAGGCATTCTTCTTCTCATTGGCTTTTTGTACCATTTTTATTTCTTTATTTTTTTTACATTTACATTTTTATTTATTTGCACATTACTAAAATACACTTCTTGTAAGAGTAAACATAATCCCCACTACCCCTACAGAAATATAAAACCTCACGAGAAATAAGAAAAAGAAAGAAAGGGGAAGAGGAAAGAAGGAGGAAAAAAATGTGCTTTAATCTATGCTCTGTTACCATCAGTTCTGTCTCTAGAGTGGACCACATTCTTTATCATAAATCCATCAGAGAAGTTGCTTTCATATTTTTCCACAGTTGATGTCACTGCTCCTAATTCCCTCCATCCATTTCTTCCCATTTCCAATTATTATATTTTCTCTCTCCTTTTACTCTGGCCCTCTTCAAAAGTGTGCTGTGGGACAGCAAAATGGTACAATGGATAGAGTATTGGCCCTCAGCCAAGAGGCCCCAAGCCTACATCCCACCCCAGAGACCCAGTCAGTAACCACATGGGACCCTTGGTCCCAGACAGGCACCGAATTCCAACACCTTATAAAAAGTAAAAAAACAAAATGTGTTATATCTGACTATCTTCTCCCATGATCTACCGGCTTCTCTATCCCCTATATGCCACCTCCCTTCTGCCTGTCCCCTTTCTCCCATCATTTTTCTCTTCGTTTCTAAATTTCTGTGCCCTATTAAGTATATCTGTTGTTTACTGTCTGAGCTATTTCTGATGAGAATAAAGGTTGTCTCGATCTCCCTCACCATATCCCTTTCGATACCATTGCAAAAGCTATTTCTTGACTCTTTTACATGAGATATTTTAGTTTATTATACCTCTCCTTTCCTTTCTCCCAGTACATTTCCTTTTCACTCATTGAATTCATTTTTAAATTATACTATACCTTCAAATTCAGTTCTCTTCTTTGCTTCAACTATAAAATTCCTTCTAACTGCTCTAATAAATGAGGTGAATATGAGTATCATCTGTATCATCTTCCCATGCAGGAATACACACAGGTATTAATCTTTAAATCCCTCATAATATACCCTTCTTATCCAGTCCCTCTATCCCTCAACTAAGTCCTGTACTAAGACCAAATTTTCTGTTAAGCGCTGGTCATTTCAACAGTAACATTGGAAATTCCCTTGTTGCATTGGAAATCCATCATTTCCCCTGAAAGAGGTTGTTCAGTTTTGCTGGATGGTTGATTCTTGGTTGTATTCCATGTTCTTTTTCCTTCCTGAATACTATATTCCTAGCCCTATGAGCCCTTAATGCAGATGCTACTAAACCCTGTGTAATCTTGTCTGCAGTATAAAAAATTTGAATTGTTTTGTTATGGCTGTATAAGATATTTTTCTCTTTGAATTGACAATTTATGGAACTTGGCTATAATATTCCTTAGGGTTATTTTTTTTGGATCTCTTTCAGTAGGAGATCAGTGGATTTTCTCAATTTTTCTTTTGCCCTCTTCTTCTAGGATATCAGGACAATTTTCCTGAAGGAATTATTTAAAAATAAATTCAAGGCTCTTTTTTCTGATCATGACTTTCAGGTAAAACAATGATTTTTAAATTGTCTCTTCTGGATATATTTTATAGTTCTGTTGTGTTTTCAATGAGATATTTCATGTTTTCTTCTAGTTTTTTCATTCTTTTGATAAAATTTAATTGTGTCTTGATGCCTCTCAAAGTTATCTGCTTCCCTTAGTTTCAGTCTACATTTGAAGGCTTTGATTTCTTTTTTTTTTAGGTTTTTACTAGTCAATGGGGTTAAGTGGCTTGCCTAAGGCCACACAGCTAGGTAATTATTAATTGTTTGAGGTCGGATTTGAACTCAGGTACTCCTGACTCCAGGGCAGGTGCTCTAGCCACTATGCCACCTAGCTGCCCCAGGCTTTGATTTCTTTAGAGAACTTTCTTATCCCTTTTTCCATCTATTCAATTCTGCTTTTTAAGGTATTTTTCTCCTCATCAACTTTTTGAACTTTTTTTTTTTCCACATTTGATCTAAACTATTTTTTAGTATGTTATTTTCTTCAGGGTTTCTTTTGGGGGGGGGGGTCTCCTTGACTAAGCTGTCGATTTGGTTTTCATGTTTTACCTGCATCTCCCTCATATCTCTTCTAAAATTTTCCCCTACCTCCCTTACTTGATTTTCAAAACTTTTTTTGAGCTCTGAAATAGCCTGAGACTAACTTCTATATTTCTTGGAGGATTTAGATGCAGAAGCTGAAACTTTCTCATCTTCTGATTATGTGTTTTGATCTTGACCATAGTAATTGTCTATGATCAGGTTCCTTTTTTTCTGTTTACTCTTTTTCCCAGTCTGTGCCGGTTTAGGGTGCTTCCCAAGCTTTTGAATATTATTCGGATACCCCCAAGAGGACCTCATTTCATTCAAGGTCTTATGATTGCTCTCCTGCTCTGCGACCTGGTCTGTGGATGACCACAACCACACCCATCTGCCCTGGAGAAAGGTATCTGCTCTATGTAAATATGGGACCCCCAGACTGTGACCAGGGTCTGAATATGGACAAAGCATAAGATTCCTGTCCCAAGGCCAGAGGAGTGACCTTGACAATTTCCCCCTACCCCCTTCACTTCCTTGGGTTGAATGCTGTGTAAGCAGCTACCAAGCTGCTCAGAGTCAGGAGGTTCTCTTTTTGTACCTCTTCTACCATTTAATCTAGTCTGTTTTATTCTTCAGTTATATTCTTCAGTAGTTTTGCATCTTCTTTACCAAGCTGTTGATCCTTTTTTTCATTATTTTCTTGCATCACACTCACTTCCTAAATTTTCTTCTACCTTGAACTCTTCCAATGCCCGTGACTAATTAATTTATTTCTTGGAAATTTAGGATATAAAAATTTTGACTTCGTTTTCTTCAGAGTGTATATTTTGATATTCCTTGTCACTGTGGTGACATAATATGGACAATTTCATTTTTCTATTTTTGCCTACTGTTCCAGCCTTTTATTTAACTTTTTACTCTTTTATTGGTACAGGACTCTGTTTTCAAGATGGAGGATGCACTTTCCCAAGATTTGGGGGTTTTGTGTAGTTGTTTACTTCTAGTGGCATGTAAGTTTTCAGTTGCTTTTTTTTTATTAAATTTGTTTTCATCTATATGCACATTTACATTTTTAAATTACAAAATGTCTTCCACCCTCCCTTCCATTCTAATACAGTTTTCCTAGCTGTCTGAATTTCTAAGAGGAACTGCTTGAATCAAGGTTGATTATCTCATAATGGTGTTGTTGATATGTACATTGTTCTCTTAGTTCTACAGTTTTCAATGTTGAATGATCTAAGGCATGCTGCTTACTACTCTCTTGGACTCTGCTTTGATCTTTGAGTGACCACAAGCATTCCTTTATACTTAGAATTTCTGATTAGAGCCCCTGATCCACTGAGGCCACACGTTCTGGTGCCTGCTATTTCTCCTCACCCTAAGACTGCCACCCAGGAATTATCCAAGTGAATTCTGCCTCATTTCTTGCAAAGAGACTTCTGTAATCTTCTTTCTGGACAGTTTTTAAACCTTTATGATCTGTAACCCAAGAGCTCTGGAAGTAATTGCAGCTGTTGCTGAATCAGTGGTTTCTAAGGTCTGCTGCTGTATTCCGGCTGACTGGTCTGTACTGACATGAGTCCTATACTGGTCTATAATCTTCTCTCAACTTGAGGGAACAAACCTTTGCTCCAAGGTTTTCTATATTGTCTTTAGGATATCTGATGTTAGAGTTCTAGAAATTACCTTTGTTGCCAATTATTCGATCACCATGATTCTGGTTTGCTAGACCTGGATCTGTTCTTTCTAGTTCAAGTTACTTGCATTGGACTGGGTTCCTCTCTCACTCTGTGGCAACTGAATTTTCTGCTGACCTCCTAAGTTGTCTTAGGCTGAAAAATCATTTCACTCTGTCTTTTTGTGAGTTTTTCCACTTTAGAATTTGATTAGGTTTATTATTTAAAGGCCTTTGGAGGACTTTGGGGGAAGAACTCAAGAGCTTCCTAGACTTTAGTTTTCCATGATGACTGAACCTCCTCATCACTGGATTGTTGCTTGAATAAAATGAGATAATTTAGAAATTGTAACAATACTTCACATGTCTTTAAGTTTCATATGCAGGACCATGTTCATGATCTTCATCTTTCATTTATGAAATTAAGTGTTTAAAGATTAATTATACCAGCATAGAAAATATGCTGTTAATGGCTCATCTTTCAACATTCCCTAGTCTCCAGATTTTGCACTAATGGATCATTTTCCCTTGGAAGGTATCTAGGATTCTGGAAGATTATGAATTTCAATGGTTTATATCAAGGATAAGTGATTTAAATTTGGTTCTAGCAATAGAGCATCATTTTGTTTTCAAGTCTAAGAAATGTAGAGAGACATCACTAAAATTTAAATAAGTAAATGAAAAACTTATTGAACATGACAGTCATACAGTGAAGGACATAAAATGTTCCTCTCTCCTGTATGGCAAACTGTATTTTTATTGATAATGACTATTTATTTTAAGTGTTACTAGTAATCAAGTATCAATGTTTATCTAATGGCATATGAGGAACTGAATCATGTATTATTAATATTAATGTAAATTTAATTAGATGTCATAAGGATATTTCTGCTACATGAAATGATATCTCACATACTCTTCTTGGAGAGACAAAACAAAGTAACAAGTGACATTAGTTTTTTTCTTCATCCAAAGTCAAAAAAATTCACCATTTAATGGCATCATTTATCAACTTAACCAACTTTGTGCTCATGAGTAGCATAAAACAGAAAGACTACTTTGGAAATCACTTGTTGTTCATATAATAATGTGCACAGGTTAACTTTTAACTATTTACCCTTCAAAAATGTATGCAAAATGTGCTTTGAAGATTGATCTGTACTATTAATATTTTCTTCAGTACTTTCTTAAATATTGAACCAAATAAGAAATCACCTGCAGATTCATTGCATTTGCAAATGTTCAAAATTTAACAAACAATTTAGCTTTGAAGTCTAACTAGCTTTTTTAATTTGGCTCCAAATCAAAGACACCTAGTCTTGCTCTTGTGCAAATACACTTTACAATAATGAAATTGTATGAACTAGATAAAAATTCTGAATAAGGTCAATGTATATAGATATATTTGTTTAATTTAATGAGGACAGAAAAAATAATTTGAACTTATCTATTGTTAAGGAAATAAGGAAAAATAACAATAGACTACTCAGAAGTCTTATCTCAATATGATGTAATCTTTCTTTAAACAAAAGCAAAATATGAGAAACATAATTCATTAAAAAAATAAAATATAAGCTAAGAAATGAATGGTTGCAAAATTGGAAGTTACATATTACCTAGGTGGATAACAGAATCAGATTAATTAAAAGAGTTAATAAAAGAGATAAAATAATATGAGAGATAATATAAGAGATAAAAAAGATAAAGAGATAAAATATAAAACATAAAATTTATTTTGTACAAGAGATAAAAGAGATAAGATATAAAAACACAGAACACAAATTCACAAAACAATTTTTACATTAAGGAGGAACCACAAATGTAGAGAGTGCAAACTCATGACTTAACTGCATCAATATAATAATAATAATAATAATAATAATAATAGTAATAATAATAATAGCAATATTAAGCAAATTACTCTATATATTTAACCACTTTGGTAATCAATGATAGAGGGCACTTTATAGAATAAGATAAAATTATGGTGAAAATATAGATTAGTTAATCATATTGAAAGGAATATTGAATAAAAGTAAGAATGAAAGGGATTTAGATTGATCAGTTTTATTTTATTTATATTATAGGAAATTAACAAACCAAACTAGTACAGATATAAAAGGAAACTGATAGAAAAAGACTAGAAAAATGAGATTTCAATGTTAAGTATATAATTTTTACAAACCATTTTGTATTCTTAAGAAATATTTGAAAAATCATAATGTTGTAGAAAATAATTTATACTAAGAAATTCTTATAATTTAAATAGATACTTGATTAGAATTTAAGAATTCAAATGACTGATTATTTTTAATATTTTATAAAGAAGAATTTGTTACAAATCACAGAGAGATGATAAAAATTCAAATGATTTTATGTGAATTTTTGGAGAGATTTTACACAAACAACATTTAAAATTATGAAAAGTAAAAATGCTTGAACAAATTTTTTATATAAATACATATCATTATTCCAAAAGTACTGACAATTATTAAAATATCAAAAATATGTAAAGACATATTAACATAAAGAACCTAAAGGATAATATTTATAGTGGTTGACTGCTATAAATCATTCACTAAAAACAGGACAAAAAGAGTAGAAAATTTGGTGCAAATATATCAGATGAATTTTGCTAGGACTAGGACACATTTAATTTTTATATTTATTAAAATAAAAATATTTTTCTATTGAAGTAGATATTTTTAAAATAAAACACAGTATATGTAATAAGTAGAATTATTTTATTTATTCTTGTGAAACTGTGTTCAGTAAATTTATTTTGCACAAGATAGGCTTAGGTATTTGTTGGAAAATGTTTTACATGTTAAAATGAAATACGTAAAAAAAGAATCTATAAAATTATTGATCTAACTTCAGTGTAACACAGTTACACTTAAAAAGTATAGCAGTCGATTCGGATGGGAAGAGCGGTAGGGGGCTGGAGAAGAAGAGGGGGTGCCTCCTGCACAACGATGACGGCCAGACTCCCTACCCTACTCTGGCTCCTCGTGCTCCTGACCGAGGGGGCCTCGGTGACGTCTCAGCATCACTGCTATGATTAGCTCATGCGGACCTTATACAAGGTCCACAGCGAGTGCCCCCACATCACCAAAGTTTACAGCATCGGTCCTAGCGTCAGGGGGAGACATCTCTATGCCCTAGAAATCACCAACTTCCCTGGCATGCACGAGCTCATGGAGCCTGAATTTAAGTATGTAGCGAACCTGCATGGGAATGAAGTGTTGGGGAGAGAGCTGCTGCTCCAACTTTGGGAATTCCTGTGTGAACAGTACCGCCAGAGGAATGGTCCGGCTGATTCACAACACAAGGATTCACATCATGCCTTCCATCAACCCTGATGGTTATGAAATAGCTGCAGACCAGGGCCCAGACACCATTGGATATCTTACTGGTTGGAACAATGCCAATGGAGTAGACCTAAACTGAAACTTTCCACATCTTAACACCTACATGTATTACAATGAGAAGAGTGGTGGGGCCAATCATCACATACCCCTTCCAGACAACTGGAGAAGTCAGGTGGAACCAGAGACTGAGGCTGTTATACATTGGTTGGAATCCATCAACTTTGTTCTTTCTGCCAATCTTCATGGAGGTGCAGTTGTAGCTAATTACCCATATGACAAGTCCCATGAGCATCGGGTTTGGGATTTCCATCGCACTGCCAATACTCCCACTCCAGATCGTATGCACATGGATGGATGCACCTGGGCTGGAACTGTGGAGATTACTTTCCTGATGGCATCACCAGTGGGGCTTCCTGGTATTCTGTCAGCAAGGGAATGCAAGACTTCAATTATCTCCATACCAACTGTTTTGATATCACTTTAGAATTGAGTTGCAATAAGCTTCCCCACCAGGAGGAGCTGCGAAGAGAGTGGCTTGGCAACCGGGAGGCAATGCTTAGTTATATGGAAGAGGTTCACCATGGCATCAAGGGAATAATACTTGATGAAAATAACAATGGCATTGGAGAAGCAGTGACTTCTGTTCATGGACCTGCTCATGATATCACTTCAGGTAAGGAAGGTGATTACTTCTGGCTGCTATTGCCAGGTACTTACACTGTCACTGCCTCAGCACCTGGATATGTGTCAGATACAACAACTTTAACAGTTGGGCCTGCAGAGGCAACGCAGATTAACTTTCATCTCAGGAAAGAAACCATTAAAGAACCAATTGAGCAGAGTCCCTTTCAAGGCTCCCAGTGGCAAAGCCCTCCTAAAAAAGGTGGCCTCCTGAGAAAACGGCAAAGAGACACAGAGAGGAAGGCCCTGATCTTGCAGCAGGGTTCAGCTCATAGTCCTGCCTTAAAATCAGTCACCCAAACCAGGATGAGAAAAGTGGAAACACTTCATGAGATCTTATTGTGCCTGATATTAAATAACACAAAGCTATCTATTTTGTTACCTGTGAGGTATTTAAATACAAAATTTAATTCAAAAAAGAAAGTATAGGCATCAGAGTTTCAGAAGACAATCTGAACATTTCTCAGGAAACATCAAATTAAAGTATTCAATAATTCAAATATTTTCAAATATAAATTAGTAAGCTGTGAAAAAAGTATTATCAGTGCAATCAGTGGTAGATTGTTCTTCGAAGATAAAGATATAAAGAAAGATGTAGATTTAGATATGGATCTGGGTGCAAGTGTGTATGAATATACACATATATGTAAATATGTATGTGAATATATTTGTAGGTAGAAATATGTATATGTACATACATACATGTACATTCATATGTGTGGATATCTATGTGCATGAAAGGTTATTACAATGTTCAGAATGTTGAGGGGACAGCACTTAAAAATGTTGCCTTTCTTTGCACTTGTCTATGCTACTGAAGAAACTGAAGATTCATTAAATTGAAACATAAACAAACAGGTATCTATACAAACACACACACACACACACACACACACACACACACATATATATATAAACACATATCTATATTATGTTTATTATGTTGTAAAGAAAATTAACTGGAAAGATAAATTTTTTGCTTGGAAACAGTTTTGATTTTTGAATATAAATTGGTAATTAGTTAAATAATCAAAACAATTATTTGGTTTAAAATAACCACTTGAGTAAAACTTTTCATTTTAAATGTGTGTATATCTCTATGTATATTCATATTCATATCTTTATATCTGTCAATATCTCTCCCTCTAAGCACATCCATATATTATGTAATGCTCTCTCTCTCTCTCTCTCTCTCTCTCTATATATATATATATATATATATATATTTATTTATCTACCTTGCTATCTATTTTATCTTCCTACATATTATACCAGCAGTGACCTTATGAAAACATGAACAAAAGATAAAAATTTCAAAATTTTTTCCAAAGGAAGGTTGCCAAGTTCCTTACATTTAAATAACAGAGTATCTACTTAGCATTTATCCAGGAGCAAAGTATTTATTAACTGCCTTAAACATGTCTTTAAGACAATGGAATAATTTCAAGAAGTTCCCTAAACTGACAAAAGATTCTGAACTCAAATTCAATTAATTTTCCAGGTTTATGTTGACACAAATCATTAGTGACCCATTCAAGTGTAATATTTACCTGAAGATGCTCCCCTCACCTCCTGTGGTTTAGCTAACTTTAAATAATTTGTATTTTAAAAAAGTCTCCAAAATTGCACTTATTCATCTCAATAGTGGTTAGGAAATTTGTGAAATAAATTGGTATGAGTAACATTGGCATAAACTTTGTCATCATGTGCAAACTTGACAACTGATTTACTGTCCAATTTGTCATTAGATTAAAAATACAATCTATTTTTTCATATCCTTGACAATTTTTCTTGACTGACAGTCAAAGCAGGCAAAAGACTAAAAAACCCTCATTTGCATTTTATAAATTTAATTGTAATGTTAGGTACAGATTCCCTGGAGAATGTGCTTCATTAGAAAGTTGCCTGAAGCAATTCTCTTCTGTTGAAGGGATTTTTATGACTATTGATAAATTAGTTGCATGAATGAAAAAGTTTGTCAGTTGAGGAATTCACTTGTGTACTTTTGCAAATAAAAGAGAACAGATTTTGACTATTTGTCAATAAGTCATATATTAAGTGACAACTTGCTCAAAAATACATTGAAATCTTTATAACTCAGTTTTGTTAAATAAATCCATTCTGGAAATCAAGTATCCTAATGCGTCTTCCATTTACAATTATTAAGGATAAAATATAGCAGTTCATGTCTAAAATTTTATAATTTTTAATGAGAAGGTAGACTCTGGTGCTCTAAGAACAGAGACATATATATTTTTTTTCTTATTTCCTTAGTATTTCCAACACTCAAAACTTTGTCTCTCTAGGATCAGGGCTTGCTTAATAATGATTTCTGGATTAAAGGCACTCCCTCTCTTATGTTCAATATTGTGCTTTTTAAGGACTTGAACTATTAACAGTATTGCCAAAAGAATTACCAAAAACATTTTATCTTGAATTAATGATATAATACTGGTAGAGGATATGGGGATTTGATTCCTGGGTAATAGGAATGGACTATAATTTCATTGGTTAAATCATTTAAACCACTATTATGAAAGATAGAGCACTGGCCCTGGAATCTGGAGGACCAGCTTTAGACTCTTGATATTTACCAGCAATGTGAACTTGGGCAAATCACTTAACCCCATAGGCTTGCAAAAATTAAAAAAACAAACAAAAACCAAAAAACCCTACTCTTGATGGTAGAGATATATTCACAATACACCATAAGAGACATTAACAATAAAAATAATAACACTTTTTTTCCTATATGGACCATCATCTAGTAGAGTATATAAAACTAAAATGTATGTATATATTTTATAAATTCATAAGTATAAATATTTTATTATTCATAATGTGATAATCTGTATATAAATATACATATATAATTGTGCTGTGTATATACATGTATACCTATATATCTTTGTGTATATATATATATATATATATATGTGTGTGTGTGTGTGTGTTTGTGTGTGTGTGTGCATTTATATATGCATAAGTGTATATTTGTTTGTGGCAAATCATCAAATCTTCTTTGTGGTAAAACCATTAAATGTGCTGAGAAACTGAAAGACTTTCTTGAGTATTTAAGAAAGTAATACTTACCAAAGCACTAAATTCAGAAGAAATAGAAGAATACTCTTGAAGTAGCATGAAAAAATTGGTTTATTATATGGTCAAAATTTACACTCAAAAAAAATTAGGGGGTACTGATTTTATTCACTACCTAACTTAATTTTAAGGAAGTCAGAAGAAGAAGAGGGTAATGATTTACAACTTAAAGAACAGATTTATTTTGGGATAAAAAAGGATAGTGGTCAACAAATACTTGAGTATATTTAGACATTACAAACTTACCACTAGCACTAGAGTTATGTTTTTTTGTCTTAGCTTGATTTTACAGACTCTAGCTGGACACCTGAACTACCCAATTTAAGTAAATGTTGGTAAGAAAGCTAAACCAAAAATTTTCTCACCATATGAAGAAAATGTCAGTTCAAGGCCAGTTCCATCTCTTAACTGGGTTGTAAATCTCCTCCAAAAGAGCAACTCTCTCTTTGACTGCCTCACTTGTTTTTTTGGAGGTTAGAAGAGTGATTCTATCTTCGCTGACTAATCAAACCCCAGCCTTGGACCAAGGCAACATTTATTACTTTCATTCCTATATATGTTACAGAATAAAAGTGGAGTAAATCAGAGAATCATACTGACTCAGTTCACCACATAGTTATGTTACATGAGTCCAAATGAATTTTTTCTGCTGCTACTCCGTCCTACTAAACTACTTTAACAACTTTGTAATCTATGCTCTTATCTACTATATTTCTTAACCAGTGCCAGGCAGTTTTAAAGACTGCTGCTTTATAGTAAAGTTTTAGATTTGGTAGAGCTAGGTCACCATCCTTGAATTTTTTTCATAAGCTCTCTTGCTATTCTTGCTCTTTTGTTGTTCCAGATGAAGTTTGTTAGTATTTTTTTTCCTAGCTCAATAAAGCAGTTATTTGGTAGTTTGTTTGGTATGTCACAGAATAAGTAATTTAATTTGGGTAGAACTGCCATTTCTTACTATTAGCTTGATCTAACCATGAGCATTTTTCATTTTTCCAGTTATTTACAGCTGACATTATTTGGGTGATAAGTGCATTATAATTGTGTTCATATAGTTTCTGCGTCTGTCTTGGGAGGTAGATTCTTAAGTATTTATTGTTATCTACAGTTATTTTGAATGGAATTTCTCTTTCTACTTCTTTGTCTTGGAATTTGTTGCTCATATATAGAAATTCTGATGATTTATGTGGATTTTTTTTTTTATATCCTGCTCCTTTGCTGAATATGTTAATTGTTTCAAGGAGTTTTTTAAATGACTTTCTTAGGGCCTCTGGGTATACCATCATATCACCTGCAATGAGTAAAAGTTTTCCTTCCTCAATGCCAATTCTGATTCCTTCAATTTCTTTTTCTTCTTTTATTGCTACTGATAGCATTCTAATACTATATTGAATTGTAATGGTGATAATGGGCAACTTTATTTCAACCCAAATTTATTGGAAATGGTCTGAGTTTATTCCCATTAAATATAATATTTGTTTATGGTTTAGATAGATAATATTTATTATTTTAAAGAAAATCAATTTATTCCTAAATGTTCTAGTGTTTTTTAATAAGAATGGATGTTGTAGTTTATTAAAGACTTTGTCAACATCTTTTCAGATAATTATATGGTTTCTTTTTATTTTTCTATTGATGTGTTTAATTATGTTGACTGTTTTTCCTAATATTGGACCATCTCTGCCTGTTTGGTACACAACCAATTTGATCATGGTGCATTATCCTGGTAATAACTTGCTGCAATTTCATTGTTAAAATTTTATTTGTGATTTTTGCATCAATATTCATTAGGGAGATTGGTCTATAATTTCCCTTAGTTGTTTTGGTTTTTCTTGTTTTAAGTATCAGCACCATGCTGGTATCATAAAAGGAGTTTGGAAGACATTTCTCTCCCATTGTTTTGCAAGGCAATGGGGTTAAGTGGTTTGCCCAAGGCCACACACCTAGGTAATAATTAAGTGTCTGAGGCCATGTTTGAACTCAGGTACTCCTGACTCTAGGCCTGGTGCTCTGTCTACTGCGCCACCTAGCCACCCCTCTCCCATTTATTAAAAATAGTTTATGTGGAATAAGAATTAATTATTCCTCAAATGTTTGGTAGTATTCTCTTCCAAATCCATCTGGACCTCGAGAATTATTCTTAGTTAGTTTATTGATGATTTTTCCAATTTCTTATTCTTAAATGGGGTTATTTGAGTAATTTATTGTCTCTTCTGTTATTCTGGATAGTTTGGATTTTTGTAAATGTTCATACATTTCACTATTGACATACAGTTCAGCAAAGTAGCTCCAAAATATCTCTTTATTTTCCTCCTTAATGGTGGTTAATTTACCCTTTTCATTTGTTTATAAGGATAATTTTTATCTTCTTTTTTTAAATAAGATTAACCAAAGGTTTGTCTATTTTATTGGTTTTTTCAAAAAAACCAACCCTCAGTTTTATTTATGAGATCAATGATTTCCTTGGTTATCTTTTTATTAATCTCTACTTGATTTTCAGAATTTATAATTTGGTATTTAATTAGGAATGTTTCATTTGTTCTTCTAGCTTTTTAAGTTGCCTATCCAATTCATTGAACCCCTCTTTCTCTATTTTATTCATATATGAATTTAGAGATATAAAGTTTCCCCTCAAAACGGCTTTGCCTTCATCCCTTAAATTTTGGTATGATGTCTCATTATTATAATTTTCTTGGATATAATTATTGACTATTTCCAATATTTGCTTTTTTGATACACCCATGATTAAAGAGAAAGTTATTTAATTTTCAATTTGCTCTTGGTTCATCTTTCCTAATATATTATTATATGTAATTTTTATTGCATCTTTGTCTGAGAAGTGTGTATTTATTATTTCTGCCTTTTTGCATTTGATTATAAGATTTGGGGCTGCAATACATAGATAAATTTGGTGAAGGTGCTAGGTACTTCCTAGAAAAAGTTGGATTCTTTTCTAACCCCATTAAGTTTTTTCCAGATATGTATCATAACTAAGTTTTCTAAGATTTCAGTCACTTTCTTAATTTCCTTCTTGTTTATTTTGTTACTAGATTTATGTAGCTCTGAGAGAGCGAGATTGAGGTCTCCCATTATTAAAATTTCCCTGTCACTTCTTGTAATTCATTCAACCTTTCTTCTAGGAAGCTAGGTGTGATACCAGTAGTTTCATGCATGTTTAGTAATGTTATAGCTTCATTAGCAAAAGTTCTTTTTAAGAAGATGTAGTTTCCTTCCTATCCATTTTAATTTTTGCTTTGTCTCAGATTAGGTTTCCTTCCCCGGATTTTTTTTCGTCAGCTGAAGCAAATTATATTTTGCTCCAACCTTGTACATTTACCCTGTGTGTATCCCTCTCTCCTTCAAATGTGTTTCTTGTAAAAAATCTATTGTGGAATTCTGGTTTTTAATCCAATCTGCTATCTGCTTCCATTTTATGGGACAGTACATCTCATTCACATTTACAATTAAGATGAATAATTCTGCATTTTCCTGCATGGTATCTGTCTTCATTTATATGTATCTCTTTACTTTTCTCTTATTCCACCTCACTAAAATTTTGCTACCTTCCCCTTTGATTTTTCTTTTCACAATTTAACTTTCAATTTATTTTCACTTATGCCTTCCCTTTTATTAGTCCATTCTTCCCTTATCTTTCCCTTTCCCAATCCCCCCTTCCCTGTAAATTAACCAGGAGGGACAGGATTTCAGGAAAGCTTGGAGAGATTTGCAAGACTTGATGCTGAGTAAGTTGATCAGAACTGGAAATACATTGTATACTTTAACAGCAAAATGCAGTAGATGAGTAACCTTGATGGACTTGCTCATTTCATCAGTGCAACAATCAGTGACAATTTGGGGGCCGTCTGTGATGGAGAATACCATCTGTATCCAGAGAAAGAACTATGGTGTTTGAACAAAGACCAAGGACTATTACCTTTAGTTTAGAAAAAAAAAGCTGATATCTTGTCTGTCTAGCTATCTCTTATACTTTATTTTTCTTCCTTAAGGATATGATTTCTCTCTCATCAAATTGAATTTGGATCAATGTATACCATGGAAACAATGTAAAGACTAACAAATTGCCTTCTGTGGGGGGGGGGGATGGAGGGAGAAAAAGTCAGATCATAAGAAAAACTTTAAAACTCAAAATAAATAAAATCTTTAAAAAATGAGATCAAGGCTCTTTTCCTGGTCATGACCTTCAGATAGCCCAATAATTTTTAAATTATATTTCCTGGATTTGTTTTCCACATCAGTGTTTTAAATGAGATATTTCACATTTTCTTCGAGTTTTTCATTCTTGTGGTGTTGAATTTTTATCTCTTGATTTCTCACAAAGTCATCAGCTTCCTGAGGTCCATTCTACATCTGAAAGATTTGCTTTCCACAGAGAGCTTTCTTATCTCCTTTTTTAATCTGGCTAATTCTGCTTTTTAAAGCATTCTTCTCCTCAATAACTTTTTGAACTGTTTTATCATTGGACCTAAGTTCATTTTTAATATGTTATTTTCTTCAGCATTTTTTGTATCTTCTTGCCTAAGTTGCTGACTTTATTTTCATGTTTCTCCTACATCTCTCTCGTTTCTTTTCCCAATTTTTCTTCTTCCTCCCTTACTTGATTTTCAAAATCTTTTTTTTAAGTTCTGCCATAGCCTGAGTGCAATTTCTATATTTCTTGGAGTCTTTAGATGCAGAAGCTTTGACTTTCTCCTTCTCAGTTTGTGTATTTTGGTCCTCCAAGAGACCAAAGTAACTGTCTATGGACAGGTTCCTTTTTTTTCTGTTTACTCATTTTTCCCAACCTGGCCCTGGTTTGGGGATGCTTCCTGAACTTTTGAGTATTATTGGGATACCCCTTCAAGGACCTCAGTATATGAGGCTCTCACTGTACACTGGTCTATTGAGTAGCCACGAACTCACCCCTCTGGGGCCCTAGATTGTGACCAGGGTCTGAATGTAGTGAAAGCCCCAGAATCCTGTCCCAAAGTCAGAAGACAGACCTCAATAGTATCCCTCTACATCCTTACCATCCATGGACTGAGCAATCAGGGAGCAGCTGCTGGGTGGCTCCTGCCAGGTGGTTCCACAGGTCTGCTTCTGTTTCCTGGGATCTGGACTGCATTGATGGCCCTGGCTGTCCTGAAGAGAATCATGCTGGCCTGGGCTTCATGCTCACTTTCGGAGTGGTCACCCTGCTGATCTTTAAATTTTTGCTTGGGTACTCCCTGGGGTGGCAGGTCAAGAAACTGCTTCTCCTACCAGGAGCTGGGGCTCACAGGCTCACTGTGGCTGAAGCTACTTTGCTCTGGCATGCTATTGTTCTTCCAACCCCATGGAACAGAGCCGTCCCACTATTTTCCAGGTTATCTTGGGCTGGAGATCGCTTCACTGGATCTTTATGTGGGTTCTGTCTCTCAAAAATTTAGAATCATAATTTAAAGATTTTTGGAAATATTTTGGGGAGAACACCTAAGAGAGGTTGTTCTCCTGCTGCTATCTTGGCTCTGTCTCTTTTTTATTAGGAAATTCAAAGTTTAAAAAAAATTCACAAGGAAGTCTATTTTTCAATTTTTTTAAAATTTCAGCCCACAAAGAGGGCTGCTATTAATATTATTTTTAGGTTTTTTGCAAGGCAAATAGGGCTAAGTGGCTTGCCCAAGGCCACACAGCTAGGTAATTGTTAAGTGTCTGAGACCAGATTTGAACCCAGGTACTCCTGACTCCAGGGCCAGTGCTTTATCCACTGTGCCACCTAACCGCCCCCTGCTATGAATATTTTTGTACAAAGGCATTTAACAAAATTTAAGCCATCTGATTTAGTATTTTTTAAAAGGAGGGGATGAATTAAGCATTTACTTTAACTGTCTAAAATCTACATTTGAAAGGAAATTGACAGGATTACTTGGCTCAAGAACATTCTGAAATTTTTAAAGGAGTTTTTAGAATAACTTTATTTGAGTTTTTACATACTTTTGTAACAGAAAACCTTATTTTAATCCTGTATGAGACTCTCAGGGTTATGGAATTCTGGCAGAAACCCTTATTGAAAATAGCAATCTCTACCAATAAAGTTCAAGATAATTGTAAAGTAAAATTTAATGTTTTGATAAAATTATGTTTTATAATAGCAGTACTTTGATTAGGTATTTTTTTTCTCTCAGACTGAGTAATTTTAGCCACCATAAAAACATGTATCATCTTAAACACCTTAATCTCCTTTCTTTGACCAAGGGAAGGTGATTCTTGGAAACGTGACAAAGCTTTGTAAATGTTCTTTTCTATGAAAAATTTTCATCTGTAAATTAATTCATTGACATATTAATCTAATATTAATGATGACAACTGTGACCAAACTTCTTTAATTAAAGAGGTAAGGGGACCATGTATATTTTCGTTTTTATATTTTCTGTTTTGATTTTGTTTTGAGCTTAACTCTTGTAAATGTGTTTAAAGACAAAATATATTTATATGTCTCTGTGGTAGCTATGCTTGAATGAGAGACCATCATTAATGGAAAAATGGAGATGTTTGCCAGGCAACGAAGTTCTTAGCAATTGAATGGATGAAATTTTTTTCCCGAATCTAGACAAATTCCAGCAGACCTTGCTTACCTCCCAAACTTCATCAAGATCTCTTAGTACAGCAGATAATGTGATAAATGAGTCAGTAGGACATTGAACATTATGTTGGAGTTCTAAAGTGTAAATGTGAATAGTATATTATGTCTATATTAATTCTCTATGCAGAGAATTTGGAAATTTATTTAATTGAATTGAAATCCCTTTATAAGCAATGGATTTGCTTTATATGACAAGCAAGAAACAGCAGAAAGAGGTAGAATGAGAAATTCCATCCAAAGTAACGTCAGACAATATAAAATACCTGGGAGTCTGCCAAATCTGCCAAGGCAGATTTAAAAATTTATTGAAAACAATTACAAAAGACTTCTCACATAAATAAAATTTAAACTGATTTAAACTGTTGAGTAAATTGGGAGTTTGTAGGGAAGAAACTTGGATTAGACCAACACCTCACACCCTGACCCAAGATAAGATCCAAATGGATACAGAATTTAGACATAAAAAAGCAATATTATAAGCAAACTAGAAGATCAAGGAATAGTTTACCTGTCAAATCTATGGAAAATGAAGCAATTTATGACCAAGGAAGTGATGGATAACATAATTACAAACAAACTAGATAATTTTGATTACTTTAAATAAAAAAGCTTTGCACAGACAAAACCACTGTAACCAAGATAAAAAGAAATGTACTAAATTGGGAAATAATTTTTACAACTATTATTTCTGACAAAGACTCATTTTTAAAGTATATAGAGAACTGAGACAAATTATTTTTTTAAAAACACAAGCCAATCTCCGATTGACAAATGGTCAAAGAATATACATAGGAAATTTACAGTTGAGGAAATTAAAGCCATCCATATTCATATGAAAAATTGCTCTAAATCATTACTTATAAGAGAAATGCAAGTTCTAGCATCTCTGAGGTACCACATCACATTTCTCAGACTGGCCAATATGACCAGAAAGAACAATGATAAATGTTGGAAGGGATGTAGGAAATTTGGGATACTAATACGTTCAGGGAAACCTGGATGGATTTGCATGAACTGATGCTGAGTGAAATGAACAAAACCACAAGAACATTGTACATCCTAAAAGCAACATAAGGGTGATGATCAACCTTCATGTACTTGCTTATTCCATCAGTGCAACAAACAGGGACAATTTGGGGCTACCCGTGGTGGAGAATACTTTCTATATCCAGAGAAATAATTGAGGAGTTTTAACAGAGACCAAAGACTATTACCTTTAATTTAGGAAAAAAACAACCTGTTATCTTATTACATAATTTTGATTTCTCTTATACTTTATTTTTCTTCCTTAAGGATATTTCTCTCTCATCACATTCAACGTAGATAAATGTATACTATGGAAAAAAAAAATGTAAAGACTAACAGACTGCCTTCTGTGGGGGGGTGGGGGTGGGGATGGGAGAGAAGCAAGAATATGAGAAAAAAATTATAAAATTCAAAATAAATAAAATCTTCCTTTAAAAAAATAAATAATGGATTTTACTGTGTCTTGCACCTGTCTAATATTAAAA